>NC_081520.1:36872254-37239754 GCF_030273125.1 Centropristis striata | reverse complement strand
CCCCGTTCAGGCCATGCTGCGGCGACTCGGCAGCCTCCAGAGACAGAAGGAGCAGGAGTCCAGCAGGCCTAACAAGCCTAAAGGAGCTGAAGGGATTACAAAACCGCCCAGGAGGAAGCTCGGAGCTCGGGCGAGTGTTTGGGAGCAGGGCGGGCCGCCAGCAGGGGAGGTTGGCATTTGTAAGCCAATCAGGAGAAAGCACGCTGCTCCCGACACAGCCGCTGCTAATAATGACACACAACCATCGGAGAGCGGCGCTCCAAAAAGGCCTCTGTCGTCCATTCTGAGGAGCGTGCCGGAAGTGGCTTCAGCAGACTCAGGGTCAGATCTGAAGGTCCCGGATGGTGACGCCAGTCCACAATTAACTGAGAGCACCTACCTTACTGTGGGACCAGCAGGAGACGCTGTGAGTCTCACTGAGGTCATTGCCAATGCAGGCGCAGTGATCAGCGTGAGTGATGAACCCTGCTATGAAAATATCACGATTAAACACGCATAACCTCTGAGAAACAGCACGTCAGCGGGTCTGATTCAAACACAACTGCATATTTATTTCTCTGCAGTTATAATGTTAGAGGCACAAAAGGAAAACTTTTGAATTATGATGTCAATTGTTACAGCTTGCATTTTAATATGTACGAAGCATTTGTGATTAAAAATACTTCATTTTAAGCCTATGGCTATGTCAGACTGAAGATAGAAAAAGTGTAAGAGATTTAAAATGAAGATAAATTAACCCTTTATCAGGCAAATAACTATATTTGGTAAGTTCAGGTAATATTTCGAGAAAAAAGTTGCAAATTTACTAGGAAAAAAGTTGCAAATTTACTAGAAAAAAAGTTGCAGATTTAAGAGATTTAAAGTGGCAAATCTGCGCGAAAAAAGTTGCAGATTTACGAGAAAAAAGCAACTTTTTTCTCCCAGATTCACCACTTTAACCCTTAATAGGGCACTCATTGAAATACTTGCAAATTCCAAATTTAAAAATATTGGAGGATATTACATACTGCCAGAATGTGTAAAAAAAAAACATACGAAAATAATATTTTGAGAAAAAAGTTAACGAGATTAAAGTGGCAAATCTACAAGAAAAAAGTTGCAGATTTATGAGATTTAAAGTGGTGAATCTAGGAGAAAAAAGTTGCTTTCTTCCCACTTAAAATCTCTCAAATCTGCAACTTTTTTTTTTGTAGATTTGCCACTTTAATCTAGTAAATTTGCAACTTTTTTCTCAAAATATTACCTGAAGTTACCAAATATAGTTCTTCGCCTGATAAAGGGTTAAACAAAAATATCAGATTTTATTCTGGTAATGTCTCCAGCCACCGGTGCATTCATCTCCAGTTTCATATGAAAAATAAAAATATTTGTTTTTATTTCCTTCCTTCCTTCCTTCCTTCCTTCCTTCCTTCCTTCCAGTGATGCATGTTGTTTTAACTGTATACATACAAGTACTGTAATATCTGGGCCTGTGACTTGACTCAGAGAGGATAAATAGACATAAAGACTGGAGACCAGAAAGATGAGAGTAAACAACAGCAAAATAGTTGTGAAGCATTGTTGACCTGTGTTCTTCATGTTTTTATTTGTCATGGATGAAAGTACAGGTAAGAACAGACTGTAACAGGTTGCAAATATGCAATCAAATGTGACTCACTCTGAATCAGGAACACGTGTTCAACAGGGTTGTTTTGTTCAGTGTATTATAGTGTATTATTATATATTTAGTAAGAAGGTGTTTTCCCATCTGTGACATTCAGTCAGAGTCGGCCTGTCACTGCTCTCTGACCTCGGCTATGACGGTCACATGATGCTGCTGTCGGGTAAAAACCACATTATCGCAATTTAGGGGTTTTACTTACTTCATTATTCAAAAGATAATCTGTACGAGCATGTGCCACATTTTTATGAGCCCTTGGTGATGAAAAGTCTCATTAACCCTGTGTTGTAAAACTATATTGTTATTCGCTGTATATATGCTTGTGATTAATAAGGAGAAAATAAACATTTTATAATGCGTAGATACATGATTTAGAAACCATCACTGAATAACTAACTGTGTGGATCTCTGTTAGGTGCACTCCTGAATTATTATTATGATATGACACTGAAAACCAAGAAATGTGACTCTGTAAAGCATAAAACTTTATCAATGTTGTAAATAAGCTTTTTTTTTTGCATATGTGTGTGTGTTAAATGTAAATGTAGCCTAAAATTAACTTCCAGACTGCTGAAAGTTCACCTTTGCTATCTGAGTGGAGCTTATTGTTATTAGACTTGTGTTTATTAAGTAGGTCAGCTGTTGTTGAGAACAGATAAGATGACCTGGATTAACCAGTTGAACTTTGGCCATGTTGAGGTGAAGAGCAGCTGTGTGCGGTCTGGCATTGATCTCCAATATTTGCTAAAGTTGACAAGCAGTTAGTGCTACACACTTTTAACAGCCTGTTTCAGGTATAAAGAACGATCTGTTATATACAGATCCAGCCCCAAAACTTTAAACATTTCAAACTACTTCTCAGCCCCGGTGGTGGCTGTACAGCCGAGCCAGTACTTGGCGATGGATCTGGGATACGGAGGCGAGGCGGGGTCCACTCTCTTGGTCCTGAGGTCCACTCTGTAGTATGTGTCTGGAAAACACCACAGGAAACAACACATTTATTTATTTATTTTCCCGCTCTGAAGCAGCTCATGACTGTGCCAGGTGCATCTTTCTCACTCTGTCAGTAAACATAACAGTGATTTGGACCTGTTACCACTGTTATCAAAACTGAATTACTGCTGAATATCACTTAAATGTGACAGGCAGAAATATATGGAGGTCCATTTCTGCCAATATGGTGAAAAAAAAAAATCTTGAAATGAATTAACTGAGGAAATGTATCTAAATACACTGTAATAAATTATTCTGTAGTCATTTCATTTTACTTAATATATTTGATAAAATGTATTAAATATAAATGCGTCCTTGATTTTGAGGTAGTTGTTTAAGTAACTTTTGTTATAAAAATGTTTGAGATTAAATCAACTTATTTTGATCACATTAAATATAATCTTTATGTGTATGTAATTCTAAATCAACAGAATTTTGAATGAATCCAACACAATAGAATTAGTCAGTTTTTAATTGACAGGCACTTCCTGTTAAGTTGTTATTAACTCAACTTGTAACGTAGTTAGATTTAATTCATAATATTGCGTGCAATCTGTTGCCTAAATTTTATTGAGTAGCTATTGTTTATCTTTTTTTACAGTGTAATGACTCAGTATGTAACAAATGACTAAGCACGTCAAAAATAATGACTTAGTATGTAAAAATAATGACTTAGTATGTAAAAAATATGACTTAGTATGTAAAAAAATAGGACTAAGTATCTTTAAATGATGACTCAGTATGTCAAAATAGTAAGAAACTTTCTAAAACAATGACTTTGTATCTCAAAATAAGGAGATCATTTCTAATCTAATGACTTAGTTTATTTTGAGAAACTTTTTTTGAGGTACCGACTCATTATTTTGAGATGCTCATTCATTATTTCAATAAAGTTTCTCACTATAATGACTTACAAAAACCTTGTTTTTTTCATCACAGGGATAAGTTTTTTTATCTCAATTTCTTTCTTCTACTGGAGGAAATGTGCTTCCATAGAAACACACATGAACTGCAGTGATGTTGAGCATGTGTTTCTTTGTCATGTGGGTTAGTTCACGGCATGTGAAACTAATTATAACAGGCCTTCTGTGGCTGCACAGAGCTGGGCAAAGTTTGATAAAATTAGTCAAAATGAGTTCCAGTCTGCTGCTCCAGCTGCTCTCCACATCTGTAAGTCATCTCACAAAGGTTTGCTTTCATCCGTTTGTCAAAAAAACAATAAACGCTGCAACATGTTCCTAAAGGAATCTGGTCTCACAGGAATCCGTGAAATAGCCACGGATTCGCTAAACTCAAAATCCGTGGAATAGCCACGGAATCACTCAAATGTCCGTGAAACTGACACGGATTTCTCTACAATGCAAGTTAATGACAGTCACATCCCGTTGCTATTCCATGGATATTTTTTCCTATTGGTTTGTTCCCAGTCACGTGACTTTCAAGGTTCAGGCGGTCAGAACAAAAAACATGGCGGACAGTTCTCTCATTTTTAGTGAAAAAATCAATATTTTGACTTAGTTTCTGCATAAAAATGGATTTTGATCACATTTATAGCGATAAATATGTTTTATTTTCTAAATATTCACTCAGTGAATGTACATAATCACTTTGTATGTTGGAATAGCCACGGGATATGACTGTCATTAACTTGCATTGTAGCGAAATCCGTGTAAGTTTCACGGAAATTTGAGTGATTCCGTGGCTATTCCACAGATTTTGAGTTAAGCAAATCCGTGGCTATTCCACGGATTCCTGTGAGACCAGGTTGGTTCCTGGGGTTAAATAAGTACTTCGACTGCCTGAAAAACAATGAATATTTTGACCATCATTACTTAAACACTGCTAATGAAGCTGACCCTGCTGTGTTAGAAAGAATTGCCCCTGCTGTCTCAAAGAATTGTCACTAGCACTAATAGCTCTTATTGCACTATACCTTGATTGTTTGCTTTTACTCTTCCTGTAAGTCGCTTTGGATAAAAGCGTCTGCTAAATGACTAAATGTAAATGTAAATGTAAATGTGTTACCTCCTTTAAAGAAGTAGACGGTCTGGATGGGCTGGCTCCCCTGGACCGACTCCCACAGCCACCTGTCATTTCTGGAGTCGTAGTTGCCTCTGTTGTTCTGGCGGTAACCGTCTCTCCGTCTGTCCTGGTCCCAGTCTTGATCCCACCGTCTGTCCCAGTCTCGTCCGAGCCTCTCCTCCATCTCCATCCTCCTCTCTGCCAACCTCAGACCCATTTCCATCCCCATCTCTGCAAAGTTCTGTCCCATATTCATCCCCCGCTCGGCCGTGGACCCCCAGAAGGGCGAACGGCTCTGTCTCCTACGGCCCCACTGCTGTCCGTACTGCTGGTCCCACTGCTGTCCATACTGCTGGTACTGCTGGTTCCACTGCTGGCCCTGCTGCTGACCCCACTGCTGGTCGTTTCGGCGGCGTGCGGGCCTCCGGGGGGGAACGTACATTCTGCCGGCCATGACAGCATCCACTGGAGACTTGAGGCCCTTCCAGTCTTTGTCAATGAAGTGGTGTTTGTCGTGATGCTGCGGCACTGAAGAAGGGTAAAAAAACATTAGCCCGTTCATGCTTCTACCCCCAAACAAGTTCAGAATCTGCAACACCATGACTCACAGCTAGAGAAGAGCTCACTGATGATTCGTTCATAGTTGTTGTAGTAAACGTCAGTGTAGCGTCTGAACAGAGCGGAGGGAGACCTCTCAGACATGGTGACACACTCCTCGTGGGACGGCTGGTGCAAAAACTCATACGTGTAATACTGATCACCTGGAGAAACCAACAAGATTTAATATAGAGAACATAAAAAGTGTTTTCCATATAATCACGTGTTCTACAGAAGTTTCTGGATATATAGTGTAATGTCTGGCTGTACCTTTGAAAAAATAGACCTTCTCTCTTCCATTGTGACCCGGAGCAGGCAGAGCAAACGCTGCGTCCACGTGATCAGGAATTTTGTCAAAGCCCACGCTGATATCTCGAGGATAGTCTTCATCCAGCACGCCGTTATCAAACCGCCAGTACTTGTTTCCCTAATGAGCATTTTGATTAATTTAAGCATGAAATGGTAATCAACATATGGGTTTGATATACATGATTTATTAACCTTTTGTACGACAAAAAAATGTCCACATCAAAAAATCTCATCTCTCATTTTTAGAATTTTAAAAGTTTAAATGACAGTTTGTTTACATAATCCCACTGTTACAAAAAATAAAATATTGTTATTAAATAATATTGTTAATAAATATTGTTTCACAGACTGGGAGGTGTTAATGATCAGCAACACAACTGATTTTGTTGCATTTTTTTGTGTCAAATAAAAAAAAAACTCCCACTTGTTACATTAGTGGACAAAAATCTATGACAAAAATGTATAAAACTGATTTTAAAAAAAGATTTTAAAAAAAGATTTTTGATTTAAAAAAAAAAAGATTTTTAAAAAACTGACAAAACATGCACTTTCACTGAGTTAAATTGTTTTCCAACTTCAGCCTTTGCCATAACTACCAAATTAATGGTAATTTTTTTCCTAAACTTTATCCCTAAATGGCAGTTTGTTTACACAATGCTACTGTTTTGTATGAAAAAATAATTTCCTAATTTCCTAATTTACAGATAATTTCCTGTATAGTAAATGATGGGTGAAGTTTTTTTTCACAGTATGGGATAGGTTAGTGATCAGCACCAACACTGATTTTGAGTGTCAGACAACATTAAAAATCAAAAAACCAATCAAGGGTTAATAGAAGATAATTTCCTGTGTCCTCACCTTGAAGATATAAGTCTTCCCTTGACAGTTGACGCGGGTGAAGGCAGCATCGATCGGCCCGCTGATGCCCCACACCTCCTTTATGAGCTTTGGATATCCAGGGAGAACTGACTTCTGGTCCAGCTCAAAAAAGTAGTCCCCTAGAAAAAAACACCAGAACAGAAAGGTTGTTTACTTCACTATTCTTTTTTTTTTTTGCGATCAACTTTTTATTGACACTTTTTCAGTAACAGATACATGTGAAATAACAGCAAGCATTACACTTCATGCATGACACTCAAATGGTGTACAAGAACATAGCACAACAAAACTTACCCCCTCTCCCACCCTCCTCCCAGACAACAACCACCCTTACCCTCCCACTGTTCCCCCAACACACACTTAACATACAAATCCCAATCCACCAACCCACCCCCGCCTGCGGTATCCGAAACAAAACATAATAAAATAAATAAACTGCAACCCAAGGCACAATCAATCAAAAAAAAAAAAAAAAAAATTTAAAATTTTTTTTTTTTATTTATTCTTGTTTATTTGTTATCTCTCGTTATCGCTTCTTGCTTTGTTTGCCTATTTATTTTCATTGTGTTATACATATAAATGAGCCATGTAATATATATTTATATGTATGTCATAGCATCTGCCCCTCATCCACATACACACACACACTCACACATACACCTGTGATGCCTCTGTGCAAATCATTTATGTTTTTTTTAATTGTTGTTTGCGCTGTATGTCTACTGTCTCTACTTGTGGTCCACATGGTGTAGTGTATTTGTCTCTCATGTCACCTTGTTTGTTACGTCATTTCACCAATAAATTAAAAAAAACCCAAGAAAAACAATAATAGTTAAAAATAAAATAAAAATAACTCCACACCTTCCCTGCTCACTGTCTGCTGGGGATCTAACTAGTCCCTGTGGTGTTGATGAGGTCATCATGTCTGAAATCTGGGCTGCTGTTGCTCTCCACAGGTTGATAATTTTGAGTTTTGCTGTGGAGAGCTCCAACATCACCACATCCAGAAAGTACGATATACTTCCCTATTCTAGTTTTGCTCTTTATCAAATCAGCTAGACATTTAAACATCAGTGTCACTCACCTCTGAAGGCGTATATGGAGCCATTTTTCTGTTGCATGAATGAGTCAAAAGGCCTCCCGCTGCAGGCCACAGCGTCCGGGTCGGGGGCTGCAGTGGTGGCGGGTGTGACGGGGACTGTGGTCGACTCATCTGCTGCATCAGGTTGATTCTGTTTCATTGTGCTGGGGGCCGGCTGCGTGGGCGGGACTGTCTGTGAAAAGGTTGTTTCCTGTGTAGCAGTGGTGGCGTCCATCAGCCGAGGGGGTCTGGTCATCTGTAGAGTGGTTTCTGGACGTCGTTGTGGTCTCCGGCTGAAGTCTGAGGCGGGCTGCTTTGTGGGCCTCAGCTGACGAGCGGTAACAGAGACTGAGTGGTCCTGGGCTGAACGTCCAGGCGGTGCAGTGGAGTCTTCATACGTCACATCATCATCATCCTCCGCCAACACAAATGTGTCTCCACGAGCTGAGGGAGGGAAGAGACAGCAATGACCATCTTTCTCTGCCTCAACTCAACTCAACTTTATTTGTAAAGCACTTTAAAACAACCACAGCCGCAACAAAGTGCTGTACATAAACAAACAGAACAAGAGACAATAAAATAAATAAAACGGGAATAAACACTAAAATAAATAGATTCATTGTTTTAAAAAAACATTTAAAAAACAATAAATAAAAGCAAACCATAAAACACTAAAAACAAGAGCAGAGTCTAGGTGTGGTTAAAAGGCAAGGAATAAAAATCCTGACTCACAATGTTACTGTGTTTTAAATCAAATCAAATCAAACTTTATTTATATAGCGCTTTTCATACATAAAAATACAACACAAAGTACTTTCCAAAAAAAAAAGAATAAAAACAGACAATAAAAATGACAAAACCCACCCCTCCCTCCCCCTCATACACATCTGTAAGTATACACACACACGCATTTAGTCATGCACGCACACAAACACACACTCAGACTCACACACAGCACGTATTGATTGAAACAGACGAGCGGACAGGTTTCTTACTTGTCATGCCGCAGGTGACCTCAAAGTCGGAGCAGCAGCTCTTGTAATACTTGCACATGGAGTCACACTGGCACGTCTTCAGAGAGTCAAAGCCATTCTCACAGCGGTTCATACACGACTCTGAAGACAGAACGGCAGCACATGGAGTCTCTATTGTTTGATCTTTACACCTCTGACCAGATTAATTTCCTAGTTTGGATAATAAAGTTACATTTAGGCTCTGACAGCATGTCAATGGCAGAGGCCTGTGGGTTGTGTTCTTTTCTTTAATCTCCATATATTAAACAGCCGCTAAGTGTACCCTGTTTGTATTAATAATTTATATTTCTTGTGAAATAATAAAAGGAAAGAAAAGGAGAACCAGCATCATTCCAGATTGTGTAAAGGGGGGCTGGTGGGCTGGAGAGGTTGAAATATTTTGTTAAAGGAAAGCAGAAACATTTTTGTTTGTTTGTTTTTTTCACATCTGAATTTGATTTATGACATTCTTTGAAAATGAAACCTGTGTTACAGACACAGAAATAAATTATGCAGTATTGAGTATGCCTTTCATTAGTTAATATTCTACATTACAAAATATTATTTCTACTTATTGTTGTAAATATTTTATTTTTTTAATATATATTTTCACTTTTTTATTATTTGCCTGTTGGGACTACTTGAAGAATTTGTGTGACTTGTGAAATGTCTGTGTGAATGAGTGATTGTGTATGGAAGGAAATTTCTATACTGAAGTGTTTCTTTAGCTATTATGATTTAAACATAAATAAAAACATTGTTGAATATAATAATGAACTAAGAATAATACAATAACAAGAATATAATAAATGTGTGCTTATTGTATCCTGTTTTGTTTATATAATTGCAATTACTCCTGAAACAAACAATTAATTGATGAACAGATAACCACAATTTTGATTCTGATAATTGTCAATCATGAAGTCATTCATGAAGCAAAAATGCAATAAATGTGAGAATTTGTTGCCCTTCCCAGTTTTATATATTTAAAGTAAATTCTGAATATATTTAGATTTTTAGACGAGAAAGATGAAACAAGCAATTTAAAGACATCACTTTGTGTTCTGGTTCATTTTTCATAATATTCTGGCGTTTTATAGACTAAACAATTAATTGAGTAATTATAAAATTATTCATCAAATAAACTGATTATGAATATAATTGTTGGTAGAAGTCCTGACTGAGTTGATGCCTCTGATTGACTAACCCTTTATATGGCACTCATTGAAATAATTGGAAATTGAAATGTTCAACCCAATCATTATTGCAGGATAATACAAGACTTTTGTGACTTTTTTTCAAAATGTTCCATTATTATTATTATATTATTATACTGATTGGTCAGATGCCATGGTGTCACTATCTGAGATAAATCGTTTGGAAGAAATCCATGTGGTTCTACAACTTTACAGAAGTTACCATATATGGTTCTTTGCCCCCTAAAGGGTTAAATAAAGTAAATTAATTATATGTTCATTGTTTAGTGAAAAGGACATCTGACATATCGAGTCGGCTCATTATCAAGTCCTACTGAAACTTGATCACACGATACTAAAAGATGAACAACAACCAGCAACACTTCCCTATTTGCTCTCTATAAGTACTTTCTGAACTTTAAAAGTGATTTTTGAAGTTGGACTCACCTTCTGCAGCAAAAGTGTAAGCGAGCAGAGCGAGCAGCACGGCGGCCCACAGCCTCATGTTGCCTCTGTTCTGTTTGAGGACAGAATGAAAAAGTAATGATGGAGCGTGTGCTCACAATCATTGGAAACATGTGTCAGTCACCCCGCTTCCTTGTTTACTTTAACCTCATTTGCAATCCTCTTTCTACTCGAGCAAATAAACAGAGAGAGAGAGAGAGAGAGAGATCGATTTGGAAACAAACGTTTAAGCAATGTGACCATCTGGTGACCTCTGATCATTGTTACTTTTATATTTTACTGCATGTAGTAATTATAGAGCTGTTTGAGTAATGCAACTCCATCAGCAGATGTTTTTCATTTATTTTGGTCTTGCCCTTTCTCTGCTAAATTGTGGGAACATATATTTTACCTGATTCCTTTTTCGTTTGAACCTCACACTGCAAAAAAGCCAACTTGTATTTTTTGGCCTAAAACAGTGATTTAATTTGGTAAAACTTGGAAATATAAATTATTGACATTTAGGGCAATAATGTAAGTTAGCACAACAAAGGAAGCCAGTTGTATGCTCAAAAACAAGTTTGTGAGTTGTTGTTACTTATCTTTAAGTTGGGGTTCAAAACAAGGGACAATAGTTCTGATAACTCTTATTTCTTTGTTGTGAAATTTGGTCATTGGCGAAAGCTAGCGGCTAACTGATGCTAGCGGTGCTGCTTGTTACAGCTATAGTAGTTATTAGCGTATCAATGCTAACTCAAAATTGTGGTCGCAACATTAGCTGACATTCATAGCGGCGTTACAATCGTGCCAGAGAAATTCAGAGTTGAGCAAACTCAAAAACAAAACTTAAAATATTTAGTTTAATTGTCCAACTTAAAATTTTATCGAAGTTTGTTGCCTTGAAATTTTGAGTTCACCCAACTTTTCTTTTTTTGCAGTGCATTTGTCACTGTGCTTCGAACATATACTGTTTGGTTTCACTGACTTTCCTTCTGCAAATGAAAATCAATACTATATCATCAATCTTATAATACAATTGGGCAAATGGCATATCCATAAATGTCACTACATTAATCGAAAACCTCTCTTTCTTGTTTTTGTAAATGAAACCAAACAGTATATTGAATCTATTAAGAAATCTTCCAACCTGAAAGCTGTAAAAACTTTTAATTTATGTAAACTTTACAGTTTTTTCGTATGAGGACTTGCCTATGTATTGTTGAGACCCCCTGACGGCGTTTTGTATTGTTGTTGTATTGTTGATGTATTGTCTTGCATTGTGTTGCTTTAATAGTTTAATTAAAAAAAAAAAAAAAAAAAAACATGAGCAGGGTAATCTGTTTTATTACCTGCTTTTAAGGGACAAGACAAGACGTGAATGTAGCTGGCAACCTGCTGTCACTGTGAGGCCTCAGTGATGACAGAAGGGATCAAAGCACCTGCCTGTTATCATAAATCAGTAGTTTCAAGCTCATAAATTTAAAATCAATTTGACAACTTAAAGAGAAAGTGATGACAGACATCTTTGTCCTTACGTGTAAGTGTTCAATTGTGTGTATGATGTTTGAGCAGCAGTGTTATCTGTCATAGAAACAACTTTCATAAGCAAACTGGCTGATGATAACCATAAAAAGTGTTACTGAACAGGTCGACCTTGCGCTGACCCGGGGGCCTCTGGGGCCATGGGGCCCCTGGACCAGAGCTTGAAGTGACTGTTAACATTTGTTGTTGGAAAGATATTTAAACAACCACAGAGAGACTCAAAATGACAACAAAGAAACTTCAACACACCTACAAAGAGACACAAAATGATGAAAATCAGACACATGAAAAACATGACTAAAAAGAGGCATAAAATCAGACACAAAATGACTACCAAGAGATGCAAAACTACTTTAAAAAGATGAGAAAATGAGAAAAGACACCATCTGAAAGAGATGAAAATGGCTCATCTCTCTCCTGTATGTAAATTGTTTCATTCATTTGTTTTTTTCCAAACATGAATGTCTAAAATTTAGACCATTTGTGCACAACACACGTTACTGGAGGTTTTCACTAGAGGGCGCACAAGAGAAGTCAGAACTAATAAAAATACCAGCGTTGCAGGATGTAAATAAGAACTAAAGGTACATTTGTTTGGACAAATATAATGATAACAACAAAAATAACTCATAAGTTGTTGAGTTTAATTTAAGAGCTGATATCTAGCCATTTCCCATGGATTTCTTGAAAACCAAAAATCATTATGAAGAAAACCATGGAAAATGTCTAGATATCAGCTCTTAAATTAAACTCTTATGAGCTATTTTTGTTCTTATATCTTATAATACAATTGGGCAAATGGCATATCCATAAATGTCGCTACATTAATCGAAAACCTCTCTTTCTTGTTTTTGTAAATGAAACCAAACAGTATATTGAATCTATTAAGAAATCTTCCAACCTGAAAGCTGTAAAAACGTTTAATTTACTTTTAAAAAACTTTTATAAAGTTAAAAACAAAAAACAAAAAAAAACTCCATGAGCAGGGTAATCTGTTTTATTACCTGCTTTTAAGGACAAGACAAGACCTGAATGTAGCTGGCAACCTGCTGTCACTGTGAGGCCTCAGTGATGACAGAAGGGATCAAAGCACCTGCCTGTTATCATAAATCAGTAGTTTCAAGCTCATAAATTTAAAATCAGTTTGACAACTTCAGAGAAAGTGATGGCAGGCATCTTTGTCCTTACGTGTAAGTGTTCAATTGTGTGTAATGTTTGAGCAGCAGTGTTATCTGTCATAGAAACAACTTTCATAAGCAAACTGGCCGATGATAACCATAAAAAGTGTTACTGAACAGGTCGACCTTGCGCTGACCCGGGGGCCTCTGGGGCCATGGGGCCCCTGGACCAGAGCTTGAAGTGACTGTTAACATTTGTTGTTGGAAAGATATTTAAACAACCACAGAGAGACTCAAAATGACAACAAAGAAACTTCAACACACCAACAAAGAGACACAAAATGATGAAAATCAGACACAAAATGACACAAAATGACTACAGAGAGACATAAAATCAGACACAAAATGATGAAAATCAGACACATGAAAAACATGACTAAAAAGAGACATAAAATCAGACACAAAATGACGACAAAGAGACACAAAATTACTATAAAATGAAATAAAATTGATACAAAAAAGACGCAAAATGATGAAAATGAAAAAAATGAAAATGGCATAAAATGAAAACAAAATGACTACCAAGATATGCAAAACCACTTTAAAAAGATGAGAAAATGAGAAAAGACACCATCTGAAAGAGATGAAAATGGCTCATCTCTCTCCTGTATGTAAATTGTTTCATTCATTTGTTTTTTTACAAACATGAATGTCTAAAATTTAGACCATTTAGAATGGTGGCATCGGCCGGGGAAATATTTAATGTTTAACACAACTGGCTGCATTGTAAAGGCCTTTGTTCACGTACTTAACTTTGTGCACAACACACGTTACTGGAGGTTTTCACTAGAGGGCGCACAAGAGAAGTCAGAACTAATAAAAATACCAAAGTTGCAGGATGTAAATAACAAACATGGCAACACACATGGCAAAAATAGCTGATAAGAGTTTAATATAAGAGCTGATATCTAGCCATTTTCCATGGATTTCTTGATAACCAAAATCATTATGAAGAAAACCATGGAAAATGTCTAGATATCAGCTCTTAAATTAAACTCTTATGAGCTATTTTTGTTGTTGTCATTATATTTGTCCAAACAAATGTACATTTAGTTGTACCAGGCATTAAAATTAACAAGAAAATGAAGAAAACAAGGGTGGTCTAATTATTTCTTCCATGACTGTATATGTTACTGAGCATATTGATATTCCTATAAATGAATTACAGTGTGTTAGACCAGTAGTTCTCAACCTTTTTGAGTCGCGACCCCCAATTTAACATGCATGTTGTCCGAGACCCCCGCTCACTGAACACAATCTCACACACACAGTTCAGATCACCAAAAAAAGACACAAAATGACCAAAAAAGACACAAAATGACCAAAAAAGACACAAAATGATCAGAAAATGACACAAAATGACCAAAAAAGACACAAAATGACCAAAAAACACACAAAATGACCAAAAAACACACAAAAATAACAAAAAAGGAAACAAATTGACCACAAAATGACCAAAAAAGACACAAAATGATCAGAAAATGACACAAAATGACCCCAAAAAGACATAAATGACCAAAAAAAAAAGACACAAAATGACCAAAACAGATGCAAAATGACAAAAAAAAATTCCACAAAATGACAAAAAAAATCCCACAAAATTTCCAGAAAAAGACATTAAATGGCCAAAAAGACTAAAATAAAATGATTTGGCGACCCCCAGAAATCATCTCGCGACCCCAATTGGGGTCGGGACCCTAAGGTTGAGAATAGCTGTGTTAGACAACACAAGACTGAGTTTATAGTGCTCCTTAGGCATACATTCAATTCCCCCTAATGAAAATAATTAAAGAAGCCTTTACAGAAATTGTATACAGCACATTAAACAGTGATGGTGTGTCAGAGGTTTTTCTCCTCTTCCTCCAGCAGAGGGCCTGCACTGTTTACAGACACCGAGCATGATGAGCTGTGACCGGCTGTGATGCAGAGGAGGAGGAGGGGCTGTGAGTCCATCCCGGAGTACCCGGAGCCGGTGGGCGGTGCAGACCCCTGAAGATACAGGCAGCCTGCGGATGCTGACCAAAGGATGCGATAGGTCGAACTGATGTTGGAGAGTCGTGTCATATTTTGTATTTCTGCAGGGAGACGAGCTGCTACAAAGCAGCGTCAGATAAGATAAGGTGGGAGGAAAGACTGTGTGAGAAGAACTCTTTGTCCTCCAAAACAAAGACAACAATAGTCTGTTTCCTTCTAAACAAGTGGGATTTGCTCTCTGCTCCTTCTGTCTGGGGCCCTGTGTGCAGAGATTTTGCCTCTTTAAGGACACTTCTGCTGTCAGATTGTGTTGTTTGCATTTATTCATCTATTGGTCGGTGGGATAAAGAGACAAAGCAGCAGCTGTGGACACGCTGTGACCTGCTCAAGATCTGCTTATGAGTGTTTATGGGCTTACAGCTAGGGATGACATCGACCAGTGAGGTGATGCAATGTGGTGAAAGCTGTCACGTTTGATTTACAACTGTGATTTATAAGTGAGACCCTGTTTGGCGCATCTGTAGGAGGAGGCAGCAGGCTGGGATCACTGCCGAGGCCTTAGTAAACAAACACATCCAGCCACTGACGTGTTTCTGCCGGTAGATGCTCCTTTCTCTGACGCTCTTCCTGTGGAAGCTCTATCGACATTTCTTCATCATGTTCAGCTCAGACAGGCTCACTGTCCCGGAATATGTCAGCCGGCTGCAGAGAGGGAGGAGCGGCTCCGGCTGCGAGCCCAAAGCGGTCTCTCCGGGAATCAGTGCCGACGTCCGGGCGATCCTGGACGGCTCGCTCCCCGCCCTGCGCTCCGCCATCAGGAGGCTCAAGTCCTCCAAGGACACCTCTGATTCAGACGAGACCCGCAGGGCCATCGCGGAGCTCTACCAGCTGGTGGAGGAGGCCTGGGTTCTGCCCACTGTAGGCCGTCAGGTGGCCGAGGAGATCTGCAACAGGATCCGGCTGGATGGAGGCCTGGAGCTGCTGCTGCAGCTTCAGCAGACACCTGCTGTGGAGATCACCTATGAGTCTGCAAAACTGCTGGAGCAGATACTGATCTCTGAGAACAGGTAGGGGTGTGTCGGGGGTGGACAAAATAACGTGGACACTTTTACAGCATGACACAGTCCGATTAGTTACTCAGTTGTTGTTGAGGCCTTAAGATGTGTTTGTACTTAAATGCATCACGTTGCATTGTATTGTCTGTTCTTTTGTTTATTTTGTACAGGAGAAGACAACAAGACACGAAACTTACAATATCATGCAATTTATTAATATTAAGTAGTAAGAGTCTCTGCCATATGATCTAGCCAGGACAAAATCAAAGAAACCCATTATCAATAGTGCTGCAACTAACAGTTATTTCCATTCAGGCTGGGTTATTATATTGATATTGTGATAATGTTCTAATATTGTTTGTTTTTTATGTTAAAGGCTGCATTACAATAAAGTGATTCATTTTCTGAACTGTGTACCTTTACGCACTATACCCAATCATATCAATATTACTACAAAATATTGATCAAAATCTCATTGTGTAAATATTTTGCTAAAGCAACAAAATCAATATCGTCACAATATTAATAGAATAAATTATATTGTTTTGTGATGTTTGGTTTTCTCCATATCGCCCAACCCTAATTGATTAGTCTGCTGCTTAAAGTTTAATATTATATACAACATAGAAAAGAATCTTCGTTTTCTGACATTTTTCTGCATGAAAAATTGCTTTAACTATTATCAAAATAGTTGATTATTTTTCTCTCAACTGTATAATCGATTAGTCGACTAATTGTTGCAGCTTTACTTACCAACATAATAAGCTAAGCTTACAACTTATGTTCTTGCAAGTCTGTTTTTATTGGCTTCTTAATGTTGAAGGAAGTATTAATGAACTTATCTCCACTACTTATAAAACTATGCTCAATTTATGACATCATTTTTTTCAGGAATTATTGGTTGTTCAGTCTATAAAATGTTTTAAAACTGTAAAAAAAAACAACCCCAAACACGCAAAAGTGATGAGTAATATCACATCCAGAAAATACTTATTTTGTGCTTCCTGCAGCTCAAAACTAAATTATATCTAATTTATAGTGATATAAAACAGAGCAGCCGAGAATGGGCTGCTTTTTCTCTGTCTCTGAGAAGCTGGGCCCAAAGATAGTTTAGTATTATGAATGACTTGAAGGATGAATTGCATATTAAAGATGTTGTCCAATCTATTGGTCAGCTAACTAAATACTTGTTTTAACCCTTTATCAGGCGAAGAACTATATTTGGTAACTTCAGTGGATATCAAAATGGGGTCGAGAAAAAAGTTGCAAATTCACTAGGTTAAAGTGGCAAATCTACAAGAAAAAAAGTCACAGATTTAAGAGATTTAAAGTGGTGAATCTGCGAGAAAAGTTCCTCATAAATCTGTGACTTTTTTCCACGCAGATTTGCTACTTTAAATCTCTTAAATCTGCAACTTTTTTCTTGTAGATCTGCCACTTTAATCTAGTAAAATTGCAACTTCTTTCTCAAAATATTTAAATTTTTTATTTTGGATATCCGCTGAAGTTACCAAATACGGTTCTTCGCCTGATAAAGGGTTAAGCCTAGTTGATGAGTATCTGTTTATTGTTAACTTTAGAATTGCAGTAAGTGTACCTATCTGATTGCATATGTACTTGTGTTTACAGAGATTATGTGGCCCGTATGGGTCTTGGGGTCGTCCTCAACCTGACTCGACATCAGGAAGATGCACAGCTGGCTCGCAGTGTCTCTGGGATCCTGGAGCACATGTTCAAACACACAGAGGAGACGTCTTTCCGGCTCATCTCTGACGGCGCCCTGGACGCCCTGCTCTTCTGGTGCCGAGGCACAGACCCCACTGTGCTGCGTCACTGCGCTGTGGCACTCGCAAACTGCGCCATGTACGGAGGCCACCGCTGCCAACGATGGATGATCGAGAAACAGGCGGCTGAGTGGCTCTTCCCACTGGCCTTTTCCAAAGAGGATGAACTCATACGCTTCCACGCGTGTCTGGCTGTGACGGTGTTGGCTGCGAACCGAGAAATCGAGAAAGAGGTGGTGAAATCTGGAACCCTGGAGCTGGTGGAGCCGTTCATTGCGTCTTTGGATCCGGATGACTTTGCCAGAAGTTTGTTGGACAGTGCAGACTGCATGCAGGGTAGGACAGCAGCTGACCTGCAGCATCTTTTACCTTTACTGGATGGCACAAGGGTGGAGGGAAAGTGCATTGCAGCCTTTTACCTTTGTGTTGAGGCCAGCATCAAGTCTCGTCAGCGCAACACTAAGGTACGACCACTGTTCACTTTCCAACCTGGTCTCACAGGAATCCGTGAAATAGCCACGGATTCGCTTAACTCAAAATCTGTAGAATAGCCACGGAATCACTCAAATTTCCGTGAAACTGACACGGATTTCGCTACAATGCAAGTTAATGACAGTCATATCCCGTGGCTATTCGTGGTCCAAGTCACGTGACTTTCAAGGTCCCGGCGGTCAGAACAAAAAACATGGAGGACAGTTCTCTCATTTTTAGTGAAGAAAATCAAAATTTTTACTTAGTTTCATCATAAAAATGGATTTTGATCACATTTCTAGCGAGAAATATACGTTTTATTTTCTAAATATTCACTCAGTGAATGTACATAATCACTTTGTATGTTGGAATAGCCACGGGATATGACTGTCATTAACTTGCATTGTAGCGAAATCCGTGTCAGTTTCACGGAAATTTGAGTGATTCCGTGGCTATTCCACGGATTTTGAGTTAAGCGAATCCGTGGCTATTTCACGGATTCCTGTGAGACCAGGCTCTCACTTTCATACAGCTCAAAATTAAATTCTGTCTTGTAGCTTTGTTGTGACTGAGTTTTAATTTCCTCTCAAGATATTTCAAGAGATTGGAGCGGTGCAGAGCCTAAAAAGAATCGTCATGTACTCCAGTAATGGCACGTCATGTTCGCTCGCCAAGCGGGCACTGAGCATGATGGGGGAGGAAGTGCCGAAACGTATCCTGCCGTGTGTGCCCAACTGGAAAACCTGTGAGGTGCAGACCTGGCTGCAGCAGGTTGGCTTCAGTGCCTATTGTGACCGTTTCCAGGTATGCTTAACAGTTTTATCACTGAACAGAGAGATAAATGGACTGCACTTACATAGCGCTTTTATCCAAAGCACTTCACACTACAGATTGCGCTCATTCACCTGTTCACACACACACACACACACACACACACACATTCATATTGGTGTCCGAGGCTACCAAGGCTGGTGCCACCTGTCACCATTGGAATTCATTCATACACCGATGAATGCAGCATCGGTCGGCCTTTTGGGGTTCAGTATCTCTTTTACTTCATCGGCTATTTTTATTTAAGATATTTCTTTTTATTTAAATGTGTTTATGAAGCTTTGATTTAAAAAAAGGTACTCCTGTTGTTATACAGTATTTATGTTTACTTAAATAAATGGTTTTAATAAAACTACTTATGACATGTCATATTTGGCTTTGACTTTGACTGAATATTTGCTCTGTGATAAAAATATCAGGATAAATATTGTATATATCGATATTCAGCCTAAATATATCGGGATATGACTTTTGGTCCATATCGCCCAGCCCTAGCATAAAGATCAAAATGTCTCACATTTCTTACTATCTTGTGGTACAGGACCTCCAGGTGGATGGAGATCTCCTGCTGACCATCACAGACCAGGAACTGAGCACCGATCTGGGCATGACTGCGAGCCTCACGCGCAAGAGGCAAGTGTTCAAACGTTTAAACTCCAAAAAAATAACACAACAAGCCCAACAAAAATCTTCGTTCTGTGTCATCCTGCAGGTTTTTGAGAGACTTGCGTGTGTTGAAGACTTATGCCAACTACTCCACATGTGACCCCAACAACATGGCTGACTGGTTAGCCCAAGTTGAACTTAATTTCCGTCAGTACACATACGGCCTGGTGCAGTCAGGAGTGGATCTCAACAACGTCCAGAGCCTGACGGATGTGCAGCTCCAGAACGACTGCCACATACTCAACGGAGTCCACAGAGCCAAGATACTTTTTGCAAACCGCAGGCCCTTTAAACCGTGCTACACAGACGCCCAGCCTGCAGGGCCCGATGTGTTCATCAGCTACCGTCGGACTACTGGCTCTCAGCTGGCCAGGTCAGCGCTGAAGGATTAATGGAAAAATTCAGGAAATTAGTAAAATTGGATCCACGTCTTGTGTACTAAAACACTCTTCTTTCATTTCCTTTGCTGGCCTAAGCCTTCTGAAGGTGCACCTGCAGGTTCGAGGATACAGCGTCTTCATAGATGTGGAGAAGCTGGAGGCCGGTAAATTTGAGGACAAACTGATCCAGAGTGTGCAGCGGGCCCGCAACTTCATCCTGGTCCTGTCTGCCAATGCTCTCGACAAGTGCATGGGTGACACTGACATGAAGGACTGGGTGCATAAGGTGGGATGTTTCACATTCTCTGCATGTGAGAAAGAATGTCTGAAAATGTTCGCACCACTGCATATTTTTCTTCTTACCTATAGCGCTGTTTATCAGTCGTGATTGTTTTGGTGTGAGTTGTAGAGAAAACTGCTTTTTTTAATATAATGGAGCTAGATCAGACTATTCTTGTGGTGTTCAAAGCCCCCCCAAAAATAAATTTGCAAAACTCATCAACAATATCAAAAAATAGTTCCTACATGGAGTCTACATGCTCACAACAAGGCCTGGGCCCATTATCTTGAGTAACCAGGTCACGACTTCCAGGAAAGAAATGTTGCTGTTGAGTTTTCAAATGTATTTTTAGCACTTCGATCACCACAAGCTGAGTGCCATTTCGTTCCATTATATCAGAGAGAAGGCAGACATCTACGACATTCAGAAACTCACACAAAAACAATCAAGACTGATTAATAGCACTGCAGATAAGAGGTAAAATATGTAACTCGACTTTGGTGTGAACTGTCTTTTTAAGCCCTTATTAAAATATTCAAGATTTATTTTGATAAAACAGCTGCTAGTCCTGTTGCACTGATATTCCCTCACTGAGCTTTCTGTTAAAATATGTCATACATATTGTAGTCAAAACAAAAGGGGAGATGATGTTTTACAGCTGTGCTTTTACATGTGTGGATATTTTAATATTTCATAGACTCAAAGGAATTCTCATTAATATTGCAGGAGATAGTCACGGCCTTGGCTGGTAAGAAGAACATAGTTCCTGTCACAGATAACTTCATGTGGCCCGACCCCTTGTCTCTGCCGGAGGACATGAGGCCAATTCTCAAGTTTAATGGCATCAAGTGAGTAATTCTACACAATTTAGTTGCTAGTAATAAGGTTAGCAATAAACTTGTTGGAGCTATTTATTTCTTGTTAGTATTTAGTTGTCTGTTTAGTTTATTGAGTATTGTTTGATTATTCTAGACGTTTATTTTGATTTTATTTTGTTTTGCTAGTTAATTGTTTAGTTTAATCATCATTATTGTTTAGCATATTTAGTTTACATATTATTTTTGTGTTTTATGAAATTTGGGTTGACACCATGGGCGGCTGACGTTATATACAGTTGAAACCAGAAGTTTACATACACTATATAAAAATATACAAAAATACACACAAAGAAGCAGTGTGTTTCAGGTGTGCCTTAAAATACATCCACAGGTGTGTCTCTCATTAACTCTAATGTTGTCAATAAACCAATCAGAAGCTTCCAAAGACATGACAGCATCATCTGGGCTTTCCCAAATAATGTTAGTGTATGTAAACTTCTGACTTTGAAGAAAGTAATAAAAAATTGTCTAAAAAATCCCTCTCTCATTATTCTGGCATTTAGCAAATAGAAATAATTTTGGTAATCCTAACGGACCTAAAACAGGAAAGTGATTGTCTGATTTCATGTCAGACAGTGAGAAAAAAAGCATATGTGTCTTTTTATATAGTGTATGTAAACTTCTGGTTTCAACTGTAGGTAGGTGGTGGGCAGAGGGTCATGCACCTGGGTGGGCCTATGTTGGTATTTTACCACCACGCAGAGAGGCAGCAGGAGCCATGATTTCTTTGTTCTCTTTGTTTGCTTGCTCGTTTTGGATTAAATAAACCTTTGGAAATCACAGCCATGCATGGACTTCAGCTTCTTTGCCTGCGTACACCACACGCCCATGGTGCATCAGTGGCATTTTGATTAAGTTTGTTTTAAGTTATCTTTTCGGACAAAATTGCCACTACATAAATGAATTACAAGGAATTTGTAAGAAGATAATAACTAAAATATCCCTAAATGGAAATATATTGTAAATTAAATATATGGAATGGAGAAACCATGATATCAGTTAATATATTCACTTCTATATTTAAATGTATTTGTCCTTTTTAAAATATTTTTGCTTTGTTAATCCAGCATTACAATGTTGTATATATATTTTTAAATGTAAATAAAAAATGATAAAAAGGAAGAGTAAAAACAAAACAAAAACAAAGCTGTACTGTGGGGAAAAAAACATGTTACTGGTTGGCACATCTGTGTAATTGTGACCCATATTTTAACATCACTCATGGCTTTGTGATGTACATAAAGTGAGCTTTACGACGGTTTATTCCTTTCTCAACACAATTAACTGCTAATCAAATCTTTGATTTGTGGTTGTGTGACATCTCACAACACAGTTTCATGCCAACACTATTAATATTTAAAGACTTTTTTTTATATTTCTAATGAATAATTCATGAATACAAGAGTTTATTGTCCGTGTTTCGTGTTTAACAGATCTGTCAAATATCCAATAGAGTTGCTGTTTTGCTGTAATGCAAGTCATCAAATGCCTGTTGGCTTTTTCTTGACACAGATGGTCCCACGAATATCAGGAGGCGACGATCGAGAAGATCCTGCGCTTTCTGAAAGAGCACCAGGACCAAACTGATGGTACGGACGCTGCCAAAGGGCAGAAAAAGAAATAAACAGTTTGACCTCAGCTGTAATAACTTTAAATGATGCCAAATTCAACATGGCCGACGGTGAACAGGCCGGCAGCTTTCCCTGCTCTGCTCAAATGCATGTGAACTGTGTTCGTTTGGCTTACATGCTCACACAAAGACCGGATATAAATTGACCCGATATACTGCAAAGAGTAAATGAATATTTAAAGGAGGTTTCAGATTGTATATAATTAACTGTAAGCCTTTAATGACAGCACCCTCATACTGCTGTATATGTGTAGTCAGGTACAGTATACGCCTTCTGTCTCTCAGGAAAATAACTGTGATAGATCAGCCGTCATTGGCGTCCCAGCATAATCAAACAGCAAATACTGAAACATCCACTAATCACAAAAGTTTTATGCAATCATCTTCTGTTTAACTCATAACTCATAACTTACAGGACCAAAGCAGGGTCTGATTAGACTGACATTTATGTGTTTATGTTCGGGTTGTGATAGAAAAGAATTGAGTTGAATTGTTTGTGATGAGAGTATCACAGTGGGCATAATCTAAGCTGGAGGCATGATATAATGTACAGAAATAAACAACATGCTGTATAACTGCACTCCTAATTTAACCAAAAACAGATTTAAGGAGTGTTCAGGCAACTAAAACTATCCATGTGGTATTAAGCGTTTCCTTCCCTCTGTATGAGTAACTTTGAATTGATGTACATGACTTTAGTCTAAAGAACAATGTTGACTCCTTCAATGAAAATGATCCAATCTGTGTTGCAGTGTCTTGTAAACATCTGTTCTAACATAGTGTAATGCATTAAACTTTAATTTAACACCGTTGACTTGAGGTTTTATTCACCATAGTGTTAAAGGAATACTTCAGCCCTTAACATTATCATTTTATATCAATTACTGCTCCTGTTACCAGGCAAAGAAAAAACGCTTTATAATAAGGTCCTTAATAACCATTAATTAACAAGTAATAAGGCATTGTTCTCGCTTTAGATCCGGTAGTTGCAAAAAGCATAGTTAACTTATAGTTAACTTATAATAGATGAGCAATAAAGTATATTTTAATATCAATAAGCAAACAAAATAAGATTAATAAAGGCATGGCAAAGACATAATGGGTGGGTCATGGGTGTTTGTAATGCCATTATTAACACTTATATAAGCTTATAAACACACAATAATGTTAATAAGCATCTTGTAAGGACTTACAAGGGCCTTATTACTTGTTAATTAATGGTTATTACAAGGACCTTAATATAAAGCGTTACCGAAAAAACATTTTTCTTGTTGAAATAAAGTAAATGTGGGACGCGTTCAACAACAACAAAACAATTTAAAAACATCTGTTTACAAACCCAAACAAGTAATTTGCCTGTGCAAGCATGAAATAGCATGATTTTTGCAAAAATGCATGTTTCAGAAGTATTGAAGTAGCTTTTCTTAATGAATTTAAGGTAACACAGAAAGAGTAATTTATTTATGAATGATGATTTTCGGGATGAAGTATTTCTCAGAGCATGATATGTTTGCAATTCAAGTTTAATCCTTGTTCCCTCAGTATATTTTTCAGAAGCAGTGAAGTCAAAACTTAAATATACAAGATAAACTGAAAATACGCACACCTATGTGAAATAAATTATAAAAAGCATTTCATGTATAAAAATCAAGAAAATATCATTAATTACAATAAAAATTTAATGAAAGACTTGCAACTTAACCAAAGCAGTCATCAAGATTTGCTGGTAGCATATTCTTCTGTAAAATGATATTACTACAGCCTGTTCTGCATGGCTTTTTATCTGAGCTTGCCTTAATATTATTTGCCATTAATGTCCTCCTAATATCATTCATTAAATGTATAACTGACATTAATGTTTTCAAATAGTAACACAGGATCACATTTTTATCATCATGTGTTTTTTAATCTTCTCAGTGTGAAACAAACATTTTGGTCCCTTTTTTCTGAAACATGGTGATTTTTTTTTTTTACAGTGAAATCCTTTATTTGAACTTCACTTAATCACATGTGGAATGTAAACATAAACAGATTTAACCATCATCTTCATCACAAACTAACCAAAATGATCCAGTTGTATTTCAATAAATAAAATAATTGATAAATATTGCACAACTGATTTTGTCAGTCAGTTTCTGTTAGAGAAAACAGCTTTGATAAAATAATCCTCATGTTGATCGATTCACAGTAGCAGGGTTAATACTTCATTTAACCTCTTAACTTCCCTTTGTGCGTTTTAAAGCTGATCTGGCAGCTCTTGTTCCCTCTCTGTGCATTGAGGACCTGACCTCTGTGTGCATGTTGGTTGTGGGTCTGTGCTGTGGGACTATCCAGTGTTTGTGGTGGCTGGAGGGGGACTGAACCATCTGCTTTATGGAAACAGGAGGGAGGGTCGAGGTGTAATCACTCATTTCCACTACAGATTTACCCTCTCTGCTGTCGGCCGATATTGGCTTGAAAATGAACTCGGCCAACACGCAGATATCCACCGATATAATAAAGTGATTAAATAATGGGGTGCACATCACCTCTCTGCTGCACCTTGTTTGTAGCTCATAGAATTGTGCAGTGTAGTCTGAGCCCACCTATTTATTTATGTTCTGATTAGGGACTGAAGCTGCTAATATTTTTTGGACTTTTTGTGATTTTGTTTGCACAGTGCAGATTGAGGCTACGTTTACATGATGACGGTCTGAACAGAAGACGCAAAAGTGTCTTCACTTTTTATTCCTCGTTTAGACGAGCGTTTTCGGGAGGAAATCTGCTGCATATGGTGACGCAAAAGTGTGTGGAATTTGATTGTATGCAGCCAGGCGGCATCACTTAAAGCGATAAGAGCATCTTTGGGCATGTGGAAGTTTTCACACCACACATTTCCATCAGCTACTCCTTCCACAAAGTTATCCACCATCCACTAGATCTCCCAGGTCTCCTCCAGAGCCGTCTATCTGTACATATCCTGTACATTTGGTGGAAAGACTCTGTAAGATTATTAGAGCTGCCAGAGCAGCTTGAAGGTCCGACGCATGGAAATAATCCCACGTTTGTTTATTTTCCTGTACTGGAGCATGTATGTATGGAAGGTGGTTTCAGATTTTTGCGTTTTTAAGCCCCCAAAACGCCGTCACCGTCTAAACGAATGGCACTTCCGATAAAATATTTTGTCGTTTTTACCCGCAAGCGTCCTCATGTAAACGGGGCCTCAGTCGTCACATATTGGGCTCCTTTTTTAACTTGAATTTCAATTTAAGCAGCAGTCTGTAAGGTACATGTAGTTTTATTGAATTTGGGTTTAATTGCTGTACAATTTGACTTTTCACATGTTCCCAGTGAACACAGGTTATGTTTACTTATTATGTCAATTGGGAAATTGGCCAAATTTGCCCTGATTGTGGGTATTAGTTGAGCTGGAAAAAAATATTGGTATCGGTAATCAGCTAAACAAGTTGTAAAAAAATCAGCATATCGGATATCGGCAAAAAATCCAATATCATGCATCCTTTTTGGGTTTGTTTGTTTTTTGGCACAGATGATGTCTCTGCATGGAGTGATAACATCATTGTAAGGTAAACTTCCACTAACAGATTTAGGATATCCCTGTGAATAGACATTTTTTTTGTAAAAAACAAACATACTGTGAATTGTATTTCTAAAACTTTCTGTCCCCTTTCCCCCTCTTTGAACACATTAAGTTGCACCCATTCTTGATATGTTTTGGAACAACTGAGGAGTTTGTAAATGTCCTCATATGGTTAGCTCCTTAGCCTGCAGTGTGCAATTAGAGCTATTGAAATCAAGACGTACAGTCATGGAAAAATGTATTACGACCACCCTTGTTTTCTTGTTCATTTAATGCCTGGCACAACTTAAGGTAATTTTGTTTGGAAAAATATAATGATAACAACAAAAATAGCTCATAAGAGTTTGATTTAAGAGCTGATATCTTGACATTTTCCATGGTTTTCTTAATGATTTTGGTTATTATCAAGAAAACCATGAAAAATGGCTAGACATTGAAGAAAACAATGGTCTAATAATTTTTTCCATGACTGTATAATACGGAAATATAAGTTACATTCTTTGGCATTCATGAAATTGTATTAAAAATGTATCAAATCACAAAATAAAAGTATGTATCAAACCTTTTGCATTACAAAATTTGTATGAATGTCATGATGGAACATCAGGTGATCTGATTATAAACACAGTCACGTCAGTCTGGAGTTTAATTCTTCATCCTCTGGTCTTGGTCACTTGGTCACTAATTAACATCATTCAGCTGCCTCATCAGTGCGTTAGGATCAAAAGTCTCTCCCGGCGGCACGGATTGACGTCTCTGTGTCAGAGCTGCTTACCTAACAGACTGAACTCTGACTCTGACAGGTTCCTGTCTCACTTCAGGTCAGGATGCTGTGGAGTCTCTGAGCTCTCTTCTCTGGTCCAAACATTGCAGGGTCCTATAAAGATGGTGTAGATATTGATTATAGACGTTTTTGTTTTGTTTTTGTTTTTGTTTTTATTCAAGGATCCCCATTAGCTTGTGCTGTGGCAGTTCGCTAGTCTTCCTGGGGTCCACATTCCAACAAGTAATACTCAACAGTCCTACAACAACTTTAACAGTAAAAATACATTCCAAAATACATTAGAAAAGCGCAGCACAAAAGTTCATTACAAAATGCAGCACAAATTTAAAAGACAGTTTGTAGAATCAAACCATTGAATTATAGCCATTTGGATTAAATGTTTAGGAATAATTGGTCAAATGCATTTGATCAGAAAACAAATAAAATAAAACAAATAAAATACAAAAAAAACCCCAAAACAAAACAATACAGCTTTAACCAATATCATTGATTGTAATCCTGGACATCATGAATCCAGGCAAACATCGCTTCTATAAAGAGTTGTAATGTAATGTGCTTGTTAAAGATTTTATCTTTTATTTATTGACACCAGAATACACTAATAAGAAAACAACAAATAGACAAGACCAATGAGGCAAGAGCAACACTCACCCAATTATTCCAGCGGGGACGAAGAGGATGAAGACAGCAAAAAGGAAGGGGAAGCCCTTCATGAAGTGCAGTGTGGCTGGGTACAGCGAGTTGAAGACACCACTGCCCACCAGAAGACACAAGCTCTCCACACAGGCAACACAGGCAAACAGGGCACCTGAGAGAAACACAATTATGTACAGGTACAACTCAATAAATTAGAATATAATAGAAAGTTTATTATGTCAGTAATTCAATTCAAAAAGTGGAAATAACGCATTATATAGATCCATTACACACATATGAAACATTTGTCATCTTAATTTAATTTCTTCTCAGTATAATGATTATGGCTTACATTTAATGAAGACCTCAAATTCAGTGTCTCAAAAGAATTTCAATGTCACAAAAGACCAATTTTAAAAAGTATGTTTAATATGGAAATGTTGGCCTCTGAAAAGTATGTCCATCTATATGAACTCAATACTTGGTTGGGGCTATTTGAATTCAACTACTGGAAATGGACTTTTCCATCATATTCTAATGCAGGGGTGTCAAACTCAAATACACAGTGGGCCAAAATGTAAAACTTGGACAAAGTCACGGGCCAACATTGATATTTATTGAAAAAATTTACCTAAACAAGTTCAAACGAAATGGAACAAGCAAAGCTTGATATAACTTAATATTGCAAACATGCAAAATCGAATATCAAATAAAATTAACAAACACATGAATGGCATTCATTTCTTAAATAAAATTTAAATAAAAATCGTATGTCCCTTTATTTTATATGCGGCTTTCTTTAAATTTAAATTTAACAGTAATCTTTTTTCCACAGGCTAAAAATAAATGCGAGAATAAAATAACAATAATAAACCAAATGAATAATAATAATATCCTTCAATAAATGTGCAACCATTCAAGCCCATGCCTTGGACTAGCAAGAAAAAGTGCATAAAGACAACTTTAATTGTTGCTCAGTTTGCTACACACTGATCTACTGTGTTCAAGCCAAAACACGAGCAGAGCATTCTGGGATTTGTAGTATTATTTGCGCTGTATAATAATAATTTGGTATTGCCTTGCGGCCAGAGTTTGAACCCTCTGTTCTAATGTATTGAGATTCACCTGTATACAACACAAGCAGCCATAATGAGAAGGGGACATGTGCTTCAAATAAATCTGCACTGCAGCGACATAATACTAATGTAATTATCCATGCATTCATTATCCTTCATTGCTTTTCTGACCGCTGGTCGTGGGGGGTTTGAGCCAATCCTAGTTGACATTGGCTGACAGGTTGCCAGACAACCATTCATGCTGTCATTCACAACTAAGGGCAGTTTAGAGTCTCTAATTGAACCTAAGCTGCATGTCTTTGGACTGTGGGAGGAAGCCAAAGACCTGGAGGGAACCCATGTTGATCTAATTATAACAATTACATTTCACTGATTACACAGCTGACACACTGAGCTAGATTTCTTTTCCAGATGTGTTCTGATCATTAAACCTTATTACAAAAAACAGAAGAAGATAATAAACATCTTCTCAATATGATCCGAGTCGTATTAGTTCATGTTCAGTGACTGACCTTGTTCTGATGGGTCCACCAGCTTGGACAGCTTTGACCTGAGCACAGGCGTCGCAGCCATGAAGAGGAAACACAGACCGTAACCTGGTGACAGACAAATCAACACATTTTAACTCTGATACACAATGAAGAGCTCAAACAGGTTAAGGTTAATAATAACAATAATAATAATAATACATTTGATTTTTGATCTTGTTCACCTTAAGAGTTATACTTTAAATCAGCTATTCTCAACCTTGGGATCGGGACCCCAATTGGGGTCGCGAGATGATTTCTCGGGGTTGCCAAATCATTTTGGAAGTCAGCTCTGTCTCCACTGTGTTAAAGTGTTCATGTGTTAATGTGTTTTTGGTCACTTAATGTCTTTTTTTTTGTCATTTTGTGTTTGGTTTTTTTGTCATTTTGTGTCTTTTTTTGTCATTTTGACTTTTTTGGTCATTTTGTGTCTTTTTTTGATCATTTTGTGTCTTTTTTTTATCATTTTGTGGTCAATTTGTGTCTTTTTTGGTCATTTTGTTTCCTTTTTTGGTCATTTTCTGTCTTTTCTGGTTATTTTGTGTATTTTTTGGTCATTTTGTTTCTTTTTTGGGTGATCCGAACTGTGCATGTGAGATTCTGTTCAGTGAGTGGGGATTGCGGACAACATGCATGTTAAATTGGGGGTCGCGACTCAAAAAGGTTGAGAACTACTGCTTTAAATTATGTATTTTTTGTTCTCATTCTGTGATAAATTTTCCCGTACAATATTGTATAACTATTTCACAGTGTCTTTAATCCTCACTACATTGCCCAGTAAACATTTGTGGATGATGTTAATTATTCCCCAAGGCTCCAAGCAGAGGAAGTGCTGAGTTTTTTTTATTGCCTGGTATCCAAGGTTGCCTGTTAGCACAAGGCCTGTTCAGTCTGACACTTGCTGAGCTGGACTCATGAAAGCATCTGCTGATAGTATGAGATCATTTTCACCTGTGGCCGAAAAAAGCGTGCATGCTTGCAGTCAAGCTGTGAAAGCGCAAACAAAGGAGGATAATGATAGTAAAAAAAGCCCATGTTGAATATCATTGTAATGTCATTAAATTAATAATTAACGGATATTCTCTGCAACTTTACAGCAAGGGATAACACTAGGAAATGATTTTGATTTGATTTCAATATGCTGAATAATGCAAAGATAAATACTACAGCTGTCCTTACTAATGGACTAATGAAATTCTTAGCTTACTAACACAATTTTGTCACTTGACAAAATTGTGTTAGTAAGCCAAGAATTGATTTAAATGACAGATCAGCAAAATTGATTTTTTTCCACAAAAAAATCATGCAAAAGCAACACTATAAATCTTTTGTTTGCAAGATGTGCCCATATGTTTGTTGGAAATAAGTCTTTCAGCATAAAAAGGGCAATTCATTTAAATAGCTAAGACTAAAAATGACAAATTAGTCAACTTACAGAATAAATAATAAATACTGTAGTGCAGGTACCTTACATCAGTAGTTCTCAACCTTTTTGAGTCGCAACCCCCAATTTAACATGCATGTTGTCCGCGACCCCAGCTCACTGAACAGAATCTCACACGCACAGTTCAGATCACCCAAAAAAGAAAGAAAATGACCAAAAAAAGGAAACAAAATGACCAAAAAAGACACAAATTGACCACAAAATGACCCAAAAGAAGAAACAAAATGACCAAAAAGACACAAATGACTAAAAAAAGACACAAAATGACCAAAAAAGACACAAAATGACCAAAGAAAGACACAAAATGACCAAAGAAAGACACAAAATGACCAAAAAAAGACACAAATGACTAAAAAAAGACACAAAATGACCAAAAAAAGGAAAGAAAATGACCAAAAAAGACACAAAATTACAAAAAACACACACAAAATGACCAAAAAAAAGACATTAAGTGACCAAAAAGACTAAAACACATTAACACACGAACACTTTAACACAGTGGAGACAGAGCTGACTTACAAAATGATTTGGCGACCCCCAGAAATCATCTCGCGACCCCAATTGGGGTCCCGACCCCAAGGTTGAGAATAGCTACCTTACATCATCTCACTTGTTTTGCCTGACTTTAATTGTGTCTATGAACAGAATTTTATTAGACAGAAAACGATAGTTTCAACCACTCAAGTAATTAAAAAAATACGCCTGTCTAAACTGTCTCTCACCTGTAAACATGAGCTGGGTGGTGTCAGCTACAGAGAACACCACCAGCCCCATGATGTTGGAGGCCAGACCCACGAGAGCCACCCAGGAGTCCTCCATGCAGCGCTGCATGATCTTCAGCCCCAGCAGACTGCTGAGGTAGGCCAGGTGCTGCGCTGCTGACCCGTATCCGATGAGGGCCGGCCCCCAGCACAGCGGGGAGCTCAGCTCATACAACACATACAACTCCCTGCAGCCGAAGTGAACCGTCACAACCAGGAAGAAACACAGCATGTAAAGCCACAGCTTGCATCTGTGAAACCTTCCACCCGCCTCACTGGTGCTGCCTCCCGTTGAGAAGAGGTGCCAGACAGCTTTATAGTGACGGAGCGTGAGGAGCTTGGCACTTGGGTCGGGCACAACAGATTCACGGACAAAGAGGAAGGCGTACAGGGCCGAAGCCAAGTTAGTGGCCACGACCAGCCAGAAGGGGTTGATGTACCTGAATATAGACATAAAACACACAATGTTGATGATTTCCCATTCAGCTAGCAAAGATTTTGATTTTGAGCAAAGAGCAGTGAGTGTTCTGTAGCTACTGTCAGTGTAGGGCTGCTTGATTATTGGAAAATCATAATCATGGTAATCATGATCAATATTGAGATTGCGGTTACTAAACCTGATTAGTCACTGACTTTGGATACACTATGCATTTATTGGAAAAAAAATATTAACACTGGATTTTCTTGAACTATAAATAACATTTCAACTTAACACAAATGTAAAAAAAAAATTGATAAAAAAGTATTTTAATTAAAATAAATAGATGAAAACTACTAAAAAAGAAGTAAAAATAAATGAAATAGAATTATGAATAAAAATAAATTAGATCAAAATAAGTACAATAAATAAGTTGTAGTGCACTGCCACAACCTACTAAAAATTCATAAACACATATTCAACATATTCCAGTCAGTAATGGGCAAAAGCAAACTGTTGTAAAAGAAAGAGGTGGATTAACCCATTGAAGCCTGGAAAGCGGATACGTCGTTTTGTAGTATTTGTATAAGCTCTCAAATACCTTTTGAATTTCATTTCTATCTGCTACAGAGGCTGAAAAATCTATTATTTAGTAGAAGCGTTGAAACTTCTGTTGAATTTCCAGAAAAACTTCAGGTTTTAGGGGCTTATTTTAAAATCACCCAGAGGTTTTACAGGCGTTTTAGGCCTCAATGGGTTAATAAAACAAGACAAAACAAGATAAACATTGTGAAATGGAATACAGCATTATACTTTAAAAAAAAAAGCAAAAATCATAACTTAAACTCAAAACTCTAATAACCGTGCTACTACACACATTTCTTACCCTTGTGCCCGCCGCCACTGCCCTCCTATGATGCTCGCCAGCATCCCTGAAAGGCCCAGACACGCCTCCAAGACGGCCACCCTGAAGGTGCGAGACCTTCTGTCGCTGATGTCAGCCACATATGCGAAGCAGCCTGCAAGGATGGCGTTGAAATCACCTGAAAGTCCGCTAAGCAGCCTGCCCAAGAGAAAGTAGACCACAGGCAGCTTCAGGTACATCACCACCAGGTAAACCACCGCTTGGACGGCCATGCCCAGGTTGGAGATGATGAGGACATGTCGGCGACCTTTGAGGTCACTCCACGAGCCCAGCAGAGGCACCACCAGCAGGCCGACAGAGAAGCCGGCAAGACTGATGTACAGGTTCCAGTGGGCTGTCAAGGTTTCCACCTCCTGCAAACAAAGTAGGGCATTAATCAGCAAACAAATTTAAGAGACTCAAGTCACAATTATTTGCATCCTAGGTGTCATTTTATCTCTAACTAGGTGTATATAACACATAGTGTAAGAGCCATTTTGCTTTGATTGTTTATTTGTTTGTTTGTTTGTTTGCACCTCCCACCACCGGGTGGAGAAGATATTGCTCATTATGGATTCTGAGGTCATGAGTTAATATAAGGCTTTTAATAATAAGTTTTTGAGATGGATTTTAGAGGAGAAAAAGTCACCAATTACTGATATGACAGTTGTATAATTATTTTACCAGTGTATGACTGATTGTGTTGAGATGCCCGAGAGGCACACAGTTTTTTGACCGCAGAAAATATAAGTTTATTTGTTTAAGAAAGACGTATATATTTGCTTGGAAACATTATAATAAACTGAGTTAATGGATATACGGAAACTGGACATTTCATTTGTGCGCGTAAATTACTATAAACAGGATCTCATCATACTAGTGGCGTCTTATTTGAGTAGCAATCGGGTCACTACACATAGTCAGGGCTATGTGGAAATGGGCCGAAAACTGCTGATGTATGTAAAAGTCCTCTTTAAAAGGCAAAGTGAACCTGTTCAATCTGTGCATAATCATCACTTCCCTGTTGCTTAGTCTCAACTTGTGACTGCTGTTCCTCTCTCATAATTGCTGAAAAAGCACTGCAGTTCTTTTTTTACCCATGCACTTGCATTTAAGGCATTCTGCCTCTTTAAATGCTTGATTGTCACTTAATTTCACCTTTCATTGTGGCTTTGCTTTTATTGTGCAGTGATTTATGTTTTTTTTATGTATGTGTATGCTTTTTTAGTGTTTGGTGTTGCTTATCAGTACATATTACTTTTAATATTATTATTTGATTGTCTCTTGTCTTGCATGCAAGTGTTTTAATACTTTTCTTTTAACTGGACTCTTAGATTTCCTTTAAGAGTGACTATGTAACATATATCCTGGTAGTACAGAGGAAAAATAGCATTTTAACTGGAGCAATACCAATACTGACCTATCATAGACATAACGGTATCTATCTGTCTTGCCCTATATGTTATCCAATATGAATTTTTTTTCACAGAACATGTAACGATGCTTGAGGTGATTTTAAAACTGTCTCATTATTATAACTGACCCATGGACCTATAATATTATTTCTTCTGTTATCTAAAGATAGCTGAAAAGCGACAGTGAACGTTAATATTATTAAAGAAAGCAGCCTTCTTAGTACCTTTGCAGAGTCATACCGGTGCAAAATTGGTGCACAATCCACTATTAAATATCTATTTTCATTCCAGTTAAAACACTGTTAAAATAATCGCCTAAGTCATTTTTTATCAAAATTGTTTTTTTTTTCCCTAAATCATCTCCTCATGATGCCGGCCACCTATGGTAAAATCACCTACATCCTCAGTTGATCAGATCATGTGATTTTACCCCTTTAAGATCATCACTTCTTTGACAATTTGCCACATTCATAGGCATCAGATAAGAACCCAGCAAAGAAGAGCTAGAGGGAGATTGTTTAGTTATCAGTTTAGTTCATCAGAGTTTTATTGTTGACACTAATATTGGTAACACTTTACTCTAAGGTGTCTACATAAGAGTGACATGAGCGTGTCATAAACATGACATGGGATGTGTCATGAACATTTATGACACTTTGAAGTAACATTAATGCTCATGATACTTGTCATGTCATGTTTCTGACAGGCTTGTGTGACTCTCATGTAGACACCTTCAAAATAAAGTGTTACCATATCTTGCTTAAGTCACAAAGGCATGTTCAAAAAATTGCCTAAGTCATTTATTTCTCTTAAGTTACATACTTTACACACAGTGTTATTACTATGCCAATAGCCATCCTTTGTTACATCCTTTTTGAGTGAAATGATCAATAAATGTCATATGTTACACTTTTGGTGACGTTTTTTGTACTTCCTGCAAAACTTGAAAAAATAAGTTAGGCGATTATTTTAACAGGGTGACGACATGTTTTTTGTTTGTTTTCCCTGATGGGTCAGCTAATGACCCACACCTGCTGGTCTGTATCTAATCAGCGTATCTGATAATGAGAGTAAAACAGCAGACAGTTGCTATTGTGGAGGTACCTTTGAGCAAGGCACTAAAATGAGAGATTAAGTCCAACGGCAGCTAAAATATGACCGCGAGACTGCGTGTGTTTGAATCCCCGTTAAGATCCGTTGACTACCGTTTGCAGAGGGTCCGCGTGCCCGGAGCCGTTAGTGCACTCCGACCTCTTGGAGCCGTTATAGCCGAGGTCCTCGCTGATGCGGTCCCACAGATACTGCGTGGAAAGAGGCGCCTGCAGGGCCAGAGAGAACATGGAGAGGAACAACACGGGCTCCACGGACACCGGCAGCGAGCAGGAACACGGCGGCCGCACGGAGCGTGTCGTCGGTACTTCAGCCTCCTCTTTGTGGGCAAATGAACCGTTGGTTTCACCGTCAGTGGATGTGGCGCTGAGCAGGTCGGCGGGAAGAATCTCCGCCGTGTCCGGTTCGTCCATATCCAACACTAGTAAACACCAACTGTGGTGCTTTGTTTACTTTATATTCAGAGTCTCTGAACACAAGCGAAGCATTAAGTTGCTTTCTAACGCTACTAGTTTCTGTAACGTTAGCTGTGCTGCTAACTAGCTTACCATGCTAACGCTAGTTTGTTTCTGTTGCTTCTGGTAGAAGAAATAAAAACGAGCTTAAAGGTAACTTATCTACCAGCTCAGCAGGATAAAGGAAGCTACACTGAAGCACAGTATGAGTAAAGCGTGAACTCAGCACCCCCAGCTGGACGAAGAGGGAAACTACACCTTCTGCCCTTTCTTGTTCTGCTAACAAGAAGAGATGACATGAGTCATGCAGTGGTGGAAGAAGTGTTCACATCTCTTACTTGCAGGGCCGGTTCTAGCCCATTGGCTGCCCTAGGCTTGAACCTGCGGAAATCTAGAATAATTTCCTTATCTCTGATCATTTCCATCTTTTAAAAAAAAAAGTTGTTACAAACAAATCCTTGTCAGACATAGCTCTGGGGGCAACAGTCTTGAAACTCCATACCACATATTTTTTGATGATATTCGGCCAAGTAAAACTGGAGATAATGTCAAATATATTTAGTGTAAAAATATAGAATTAGATATTATCCTCATTTTACCGGTTATATGCTATATTTGCAACCTGTGTTCATATTTGCAACATGTACATTTCTGTGTGTGAAATATAATTTTCAAGATCAGATTTTATGTTTTCCTTTGTTTCTTTTGGGTTCAAAATTTTGTTCAAGTAAGTCAAAGTTAAACATTAATTATCAGGACATATATGTGAGGACATATATGTGAGGCCCCCCCCCCCCCCACCAAACCACATCCATTCCATGTATTCATTCTGTCAGAATTAAACTTTAGAACTAATGTCTGAGATGAAAATACATACCTCTATACTGTGCTTTCTTCTCCTCCTCCTCTTTTCTTCGTTTTCGCCCCTGTGCACCAGACAGTTTGGTCCTTTTCATTTTCCTCTGGGATAAATACATTTTAATTTGATTGGATTTTGATGTGCAGAGGCGATGGGGTGAGGCAGGGAAAGACGTTAAGGTGTGACCTGAAAAAATACTTTCTGTGATTCAACTTATTATCCAGGTATACACCTAGATACTCAAGAAATGGCAAAACCTCAAAGAATGTGCATCAAAACTGTGTGGGCGATCACAGCAGAGTGTGCAGCAAGAGGATGCCTTGACTGGTTACCTGACTGAGGAAGAATATTGTCTTTGACACACTCCCCATTGGGTACCAAGCATCTGAAAGGTCAATGTCGATTCCAGGTTAAAGCCTTTTTGTGACATTATTCACAATAATCAATTATATTATTGATACAACACACCACAGGTTGTTTAACAATTTACACCCAGTAGTAGAGCAGGTTGTAACAATGCAAGTCCTTGTAGGTGTGGTGTAGCTGGAAAAGTTGATGTTGAATAATTGATATTTGTAGTTGAAGAACAAGGGCGCTTAAAATTTAAGAACACATACTAACACAATGTTTTACATTGCAATGCATGAATATTTGGAGGTAGTTAATTTTGCAGACTGAAGCAACTTGTGAGTCTATGCGAGCCCACCGAGCAAGGACACAATCCCTGTCATTCCTGGTTACCGGAAATATAAAATCTGTTGCCGACAATGCAACCCTAATAACCTTTTCACACTCAGAAGAGCCGCATTCACTCATTCTTCCTTAACTTTTTGGCTTATGGAGCTGCCAATCGCCTGTAAAAATATTAAACAAAACCTGGATTCGTCCAAAAACTTTCACACCAGCTGCACTCCTTTCTCCCACACCCCCTTATCTGTTGGGTGCGAAAGTGCCACAGGCATCCATATTTAAAAAAAAAAACTAGAACAAAGTTTTCTCAAGTTTACTTTTCCAGCTAAGCTTATTATCTACTGCCCACCAGGATGGCAACCGCACTGGGTTGTTAATTAAAGGCAATTTTTTCTGCCACAATCTAATGATAGTAAATTGAATTGCTAACCCGGACACACCCTTTACACAAAAGTAGTACTTTGTGATTCTTGCCACGAGTTTTGTTTATAAGGCTGGCATCATTAACTGCACATACTTTTCTTTTGTGTGCTTATCCTTGAATCATCTTGGAATCTACACAGATCTTAGTATCTGCCTAGTAAAACAGTAATATCATGTCCTCCTATGCAATATTTGAAAAAAGCGTTTCCCCTGCTTGCATGAGAGTGCATTTATATTTCAAATAATGTTGTGTATGTGAAATAACTAAACAATCTCCCTCTAGCTCTTCTTTGCTGGGTTCTTATCTGATGCCTATGAATGTGGCAAATTGTCAAAGAAGTGATGATCTTAAAGGGGTAAAATCACATGATCTGATCAACTGAGGATGTAGGTGATTTTACCATAGGTGGCCGGCGTCATGAGGAGATGATTTAGGAAAAAAAAACAAAATGCTGTTTTTCCTCTGTACTACCAGGATATATGTTACGTAGTCACTCTTAAAGGAAATCTAAGAGTCCAGTTAAAAGAAACGTATTAAAACACTTGCATGCAAGACAAAAGACAATCAAATAATAATATTAAAAGAAATATGTACTAAACAGCAACACCAAACACTAAAAAAGCATACACATTAAAAAACATAAATCACTGCACAATAAAAGCAAAGCCACAATGAAAGGTGAAATTAAGTGACAATTAAGCATTTAAAGAGGCAGAATGCCTTAAATGCAAGTGCATGGGTAAAAAAAGAACTGCAGTGCTTTTTCAGCAATTATGAGAGAGGAACAGCAGTCACAGGTTGACACTAAGCAACAGGGAAGTGATGGTCATGCACAGATTGAACAGGTTCACTGATGCCTGTGAAAGTGTGAAATATGTGAGGAATGCACCAATAATGAGACAGCAGCTAAAGTACAATATTATGATGATGATCATCATCATCATAACGATTAAATATAGTTGATAAATATTGTTTATATAATCATTAAAAGTATGTGTTCTGTCTCTGGATAAAGTCTCATTCACATTAACTTCATGTTCCTTATTTAACCCTAAACACCCACCTCGCCTGATCCTTTAGGAGGATTCTTAAGTCATAACCCCAAATCCCACCCAACATATTTCTTATTTATTTTAGTCACATATACTGAACATATTCAAAAGAAAGTTTTGTCTTTGAAAATATTTTTAACAATGTTTTGGTAAACCCTCTGAAATCTGGTTTCTTTATGCAACTTAAATAACAAATGGTTCATGCGTGAAGTATTTGTCCCATTGCATAACTGTCATGGACTTTGACCAAAATTGAGAACAAAGTCGGAGTTGCTTCAAGCTATAAAACCTCAATCATCACACTTCAGACATCAGTCACATACAGGAGGAGGGTGATCTGGTTTGCCTACATTTCAGCCTTTGAGAGGCTTTTCGTAGGAATCGGATCATTGTGTTTTCCAAGTTACACCCACATGACTGCAAGGCCATTAACCATGTTCTATAATTGCACCTTGTATTTGCACGCTAACTTATATTTACTGCTATTTATGTTTTATAAACAGTACTGTGATGAGGTTTTAGGCAGGTGTGATAAAATGTTGTAAAATAATAATACTATCAAATCTAGAAATGTTAACAGTTTATTTTTATCAATTAACAAAATGCAAAGTGAATGAACAGAAGAAACATCAACAATCAATCATTATCATCATTAATCAATCATCATTATTTGGTGGGACCGCCCTTTGCCTTCAAACCAGCATAAATTCTTCTAGACATTTTTTCAAACCTGCCTAAGACTTTTGCACAGCATTGTTTATATTGTATTTGGTCTATTTTGTTAAGCATTTTAACGCAATGTGTCTTTCTCACTTTGACAACCAGTGATTAAGCTTTATTTTTTCATCAGGGCCCGTAGGGGTGAAATGATGTCATTGCATTAGGCTTTTTTATTTTTTACATCTGACAGAAAAATCAGCTAATGAATCTTACAGCCAAGAAGTTTTTCCTGTAGATTATTGCTACTGACAGCTTATCTTATCTACCCCCTTCTGAACACATGGAAACACATGCTGTACATGCAGGCCCCTCATTCTAAAGTTAATTGTTAATCTTTTTTCATGGTTACATACTGTATAAACCGCTATATATGCAGTGGCTTTTTCTGTTGCTGTTTCATAGATAGTAAGGTGGTGTCTATAATTTTTTCTTCAATACTTTGGATATCCATCATACATTGTGGGTCATGGCTGGGTTTCTTTCATGGCTGTGGAGGTATAGGAATTACATCGTGATAGTCCTGACACCACTTTTAATTCTGCCTCTGCCCCTGATCATCCCGACCCCGGTAAGGAAATTAATGTGTATATGCTTTTTTTTGTCATAGGACAATTTAGTATAGGCTTGTCTAATTGCATGATGTATATTGCGCCAATGCTAAACAATACATATATATTGAGCCATTACTGTGATACTTTCAGCCCTCAAATGTACAGTCATGGAAAAAGTTATTTGATCACCCTTTTTCTTCAATATCTTGTTCATTTTAATGCCTGGTACAACTAAAGGTACATTTGTTCGGACAAATATAATGATAAGAACAGAAATTGCTCGTAAGAGTTTAATTTTAGGGCTGATATCTAGCCATTTTCCATGGTTTTCTTGATAATGATTGTGGTTATTGTAAAAAAAACATGAAACATGTCTAGATATTAGCTCTTAAATTAAACTCTTATGAGCTATTTTTTGTTATTATATTTGTCCAAACAAATGTACCTATAGTTGTAGCAGGCATTAAAATGAATAAGAAATTGAAGAAAACAAGGGTGGTCTCGTATATTTTTCCATGAAATGTCTATAAATGTAAGTTTGCTGAAGTGTCTCGTTATTTGAAACATCCTACAAATTATCAATGCTTTGGCGATAACTGGCCTTGTAGTCGACCTTATCTGCAGCTCTCATTCCTTTAAATCAGTCTTTACAAAATAATGTCAGTTGTGTGTAATTAGAGGCAGATTGCAATTTTTTCCTCTCCATATCACCAAATGATGCATTTTAGTTGTATGTAGAGCTACTGATTGAAAGCCTCGCTGGAGATGGGAGTTAACTAGAGCACAGATCTCTTTTAAACACCCATAAACCACCCTCACCGCACATTTAGGGTTAATGGCTCAATGTGGTAGATGAGTTGACTGATTTTAGGGTCACTCTCGAAACCCATTGACTGTTGGTCTGATCATGATTTAGCTTCTGGGGCAAGAAACCATTACCCAATCTCATTGTCCACACATATATACTCATGGACCTTGTGGTGGGTTCCAATTGTCCAAATTCTAACACTTAAAAACTACCTTGAGCATTATTGCCAGTACATGATTACCATAGATACTAATCAAAATACCACTCAGAACAAATTGACTACCAATGCTGCATGTTGTATTACATGCATTCATTTATTTCCTTTAAACTCTTTTAGTTTTTGCACAGGAAACAGACAAAGCCTTTCTGGTTACAACACCATCAAGTAAACTTTACAAACATCAATTTTTCACCATGGCCTCAGATATTTTTTCTATTATTTTAGCAACATCTATTCTCGCTGCAATAGTTTTTAAGCTTAAAAATCCAGGATCACTGTGATTACTATGGGTAAGCAGTGCAAAGGTCACAGTGCCCTGACTTTAGATGTAATGAAACTCTGTAAAAATGGCTATGAATGATGCGAAAGTGAAGTCGTAGAAGACATTGTCTTGGTCATAGAGGATGATATTGGAGAGAGGTGTTATTTGATGATGTGTTTTTTTCCCCAGAGATGTGTCTAGATGTTAATGAGGCAAATAAAGGCTGAGCATGACTGTGGTATAATGAAAGTGATTGAAAATATTTTACGGCTGAAGAGGCAGCAGAGCAAATAAGAGCTGAGGCTTATTAAACAAACACCAGCAGCAGAGTCCGAGACAGCCAGTGAGGTATACAGGAGTGGGTTATTTGTAGTATTTCGGGGATGCTGGACAACAGGGAAATTTAATCTTTGATGGGGATTTTTTTTTGCTCTGTAATCGACGTATTTGATCACTACATTAGTGTTTTCTCATACATACTGGCATGAAATTCCCATTCCCATAAATAAATGAGTACACTTGGTGTTGTGAATCAAATTATCTTTTTTTCTTTTTTCAAATTAATGTTTTGAATCCACTAGAACTGTATTCACACCATCCATCCATCCATTCTCGTCCACTTATCTGGGGATGGGTCGCAGGGGCAGCAGCCTAAGCAGGGCATTCCAGACGTCCCTCTCCCCAGCCACAACGTCCAGCTCCTCCTGGGGGCCCCCGAGGCGTTCCCAGGCCAGGCGAGAGATGTTATCCCTCCACCGTAACGGGAGGCGCCCGAGAGGCACCCTTACCAGTTGCCTAAACTACCTCAACTGGCTCCTTCGACACGAAGGAGCAGCGGCTCTACTCCGAGCTCCCTCCGGATGTCTGAGCTGCTCACCCTATCTCTAAGGCTGAGCCCAGCCACCCTACGGAGGAAGCTCATTTCGGCTTTCGGTGAGGGTTGGAACATAGATGGACCTGTAAATTGAGAGCTTTGCCTTCAGGCTTAGCTCCTTCATCACAGCTGACGCCGCACCAAACCGCCTGTCCATCTCACGCTCTGCCTCCTCTGCGGAGGAGGTTTTGGCTGGATTAAGGAGTTCCTCAAAGTGCTCTTTCCACCGTCTAAGGACATGCTGTAGCTAAATTTAGATCATGTGCATGGCCTCAACCAGTCCCAAATCAAAGGTCACAATCTCTGTTCCTTTGTAACTTGTCGTCAATCATGGACATTTCGAAGAACACAAGTATTTTATGGCATAGGAAGAACATACTTCAAAAAACTAAATTAATACATTAATTAAATATATAATATGACTTGTATAACATCACCTGTAAAATGTTATGTTTTGTGCTATTAAAAATGTATTTTGTATTTTTTTTTATGACAGCCTACAAATCTTGCAACTTCCTAACTTTAACAGCAGACACACACGTAGCCTTTTCTAGTTAAAAAGAAAGCACTCAAAATGGTAACTACAGTAATCAGAGAATGGTTAACCACGCTAACTGAATTATAATAGGTTAGTCAAGGTGAAGAGGTTTTATGGTGTGTTTTTCAGCTCCCGTACAGGCACTCTCTCTCACTTTTACACGTGTTAAAGGGCATGAGACCATTACAACTTTACAGTCTAAATACAAACTATCTACAGTAAGTGTCTGTTTGTCATTACAGGAAGCAAAATGTGGTTTTGTAATAATCCTCATGGTGCTGTACTGGTGTACAGAGTGTATCCCTCTGGCTGTGACCGCCCTGTTGCCCGTCATTCTCTTCCCCATGATGGGCATCATGGAGTCAGGCAAGGGACTCCACCACATTTATAGTATATACATGCATTTTTTAGAAAAAGTTTAACAGGGAGTTGGAATTTTTTCACACCTTTTTTAATTTCCTTTTCCAGGTTTGTATCCAGTACCTGAAAGACTCCAACATGCTCTTTATTGGCGGGCTGCTGGTGGCCATCGCTGTCGAGCACTGGAACCTGCACAGGAGAATCGCCCTTCAAGTGCTACTCATTGTGGGGGTGAAGCCATCTCTGTAGGAAACATTATTCGTTACATACATACCTAATAAGGAAGCCCTGAGAGGCAAGGGAACGCCAACTCTGTAATTTAATGATTTTTTCCCCAAGCATTTATAGATAGATAGATAGATAGATAGATAGATAGATAGATAGATAGATAGATAGATTACTTTATTCATCCCTGAAGTGAAATTTGGTCGTCATAGCAGTTCAGTATTTGAATACAATTTAAAAAAAGATACGTACAATAAGATATATAAAATACTGAGGTAGAAAAAATAAGAATAAGGACAAGGACACATAAAAAATACATGATTGATAAATAGATGAATAAGGTGCAGTGGCAAGATGGTGATAATAGTGATGATATGATGATAGTGTTGTCAGTATTAATACGGTAAGATACAACAGGAGAAATCTATCTCGAGCCAAAAGAAAGACCTGCTTTAAATTTGCTAACACACAGTGTCTCTCAACAAATTTTCAAGTTTCCGTCTCATCATTTGTTTTGCATCCTCTCCAGCCTGATGATCGGTTTCATGGGCACCACAGCCTTTCTGTCCATGTGGATCAGTAACACAGCCTCCACAGCCATGATGCTGCCCATTGCCAACGCTGTGCTGCAGCAGCTGTGTGAGACAGAGGCCAACTCCGAGGAGCGAGATTATAACCAGGCTGCTGCAACGGATGGTCGGGATAACCAGGCATTCGAGACAACTGACACCACAGAGAGCAAAGAGTACAGAACCATCAACATGGGTGTGTGAGACAGTGGCAGTCTTTTTATGTTCTTTTTTAAAATTTCACATTTTTTCTATTTGAGCAGAATTAACCTTGTGTTTCCTATTTTTCACTGTTGTTCCTATGGTGTTTTGCAGATGCAGATAAAGATGGCTGCAAAGATGTGAAGGAAATTAAGGCTGATGACACCATATCAGGTAGGTTTTAATTTTTTTTTTTTTAAGTAACAGCCTGGTTGAGAAAGCAATAATAAAAGGTCCAAAGTCTTCAACAGAACATGGAGGTTGAGACAAAAAAGCTCCAAAGCACAGGCCAAATGTATTTGCAGTGCTTTATTTAACCCTTAATAGGGCACTCATTGAAATACTTGCAAATTCCAAATTTCAACCCTAGAGAATATTGGAGGATATTACATACTGCCAGAATGTGTAAAAAAACATACGAAAATAATATTTTGAGAAAGAAGTTTACGAGATTAAAGTGACAAATCTATGAAAAAAAAATGTGCAGATTTATGAGATTTAAAGTGGTGAATCTGGGAGAAAAAAGTTGCTTTTTCCCCACTTTTTTCACGTAAATCTGCGACTTTTTTCGCCCAGATTTGCCACTTTAAATCTCTTAAATCTGCAACTATTTTTTCTTGTGGATTTGCCACTTTAATCTAGTAAATTTGCAACTTTTTTCTCGAAATATTACCTGAAGTTACCAAATATAGTTATTTGCCCGAAAAAGGGTTAAGGTTTTAAAACAAGTCTTAATCGTAGTGCTGTTTATACAATGTATCATGTCAACATGTGTCATGTAAACCCAAACAGTTAATCTATGTTACATTCAAGCCACAACAATCAAGGTGTCTTTTCAATGCTAACTGTCTTCATTCTGTTCTCCCAGTGGTTTGTGAGTGGAGTCCAGAGGCCGAGCAGCACAGACTGACGACGGAACAGAAGTATATGAAGCTGACAAAAGGCATGAGCCTGAGTGTTTGTTACGCTGCCAGCATTGGAGGCACGGCCACCCTCACTGGAACCACACCCAATGTCATCCTGAAAGGACAGATTGATGAGTACGACTTGCACATAACAGATGACACACAACACGTACTGTACATATGAGCAAGTTTCCTGGATATAGATTTATGTTCTGGTCCTGGACTTTACTGGTTTTTATTTAAAGCGGACAGTGGTGGAATGTAACTGAGTACATTTACTCAAGTACTGTACTAAAGTATAGTTCTGATGTACTTGTACTTTACTTGAGTGTTTCCATTTTATGTAACTTTATACTTCTACTCCACAACATTCTGAGGCAAATAATGTACTTTTTACTCCACTACATTTAGTTGACAGCTGTAGTTGCTTTTCAGGTCCAGATTCAACATAAAAACATGATCAATTTAAAGTGATCAGATATTTATTTTAATCTAATCTCATAACAGGATATTAAGTAGTTAAAATGGTCCCTACCTTGACAAATTTAAATGCTGCTTACATAAATGCATCAATGCAAATAACCTTAGATTGTTAGATACATTACAGATATAATATGAGTGGGTCCATGCTTCATAATGAGTACTTTTACTTTTGATACCTCAAGTACATTTTGATACTGATACTTTTGTACTTTTACTTCAGTAATTTTTGAGCGCAGGACTTTTACTTGTAGTGGAGTAATTTCACATTTCTTAATGTGACATTACTTTCTTAATGATTTTAATAAAATTTTACTTGGGTTATACTTTTTTTTAAATCTTAATGGGTTTTTTTGCTTTTTTTTTTATCATCGACAGACTCTTCCCAGAGAATGGAGGTGTGATCAACTTTGCAAGCTGGTTTGGCTTCTCATTTCCCAACATGGTGCTAATGCTTGCCTTGTCTTGGTTATGGCTGCAATTTATGTTTTTGGGCTTTGAGTAAGTTTAATTTCACTATAATGACATATCATTATTGCTACCAAAGCATCCAGATTATAAAAACAGATAATTGATTTTATTATTGGTATTCCAGCTTGAAAAGTCCTTTGGATGTGGCACAGAGAAAGATGGTGACAGAGAGGCCTTCCAGGTAATCAAAGATGAGTATAAAAAGTTGGGCCGTATGAGCTTCGATGAGAGTTGTGTGCTGACTATCTTCACGTTGCTGGTCCTTCTGTGGTTCACCAGGGAGCCTGGGTTCATACCTGGTTGGGCCACTCTTTAACAAAGATAAACCGTGAGTAAAGTAACTGTTGATCACTCATCTTTTTTTTTCTTTGAGTGACTACACTAGTCTCGAAATAGTATATTTTGTATTTTTCGTAATGCTAATATATGAAATGCAGATATTACAAATGTGTTTTCTCATCAGGTACGTCACAGATGGCACCGTGGCCATATTAATGTCATCACTCTTCTTCTGCATCCCGTCCAATTTGCCCAGATGCTGCGGAAGGTCTGAGGATGGTAGGTCAGCTGGCATGATGCTCATAATTTTGTGTGTGCAACAGGTGCATTGGTACACATATCTTATTACAAAAAAGGTGTATAAATATATATGATTGTGGCCTTTTTTGTCTTTTTGTTGCACACAATTGATAGAACCGTAAAGGAAAAATACAGGAATCAGCACATTTTAGAAGAATAAAACTTTATGTTGAAGCAGGAAGGCAGAAACTTGAGCTCTTTCCGCTCTATCTGTGCACGTCTTGACAGCACAATAGGAAGACTTCATTCAATGTTACATCACATTTTATGTTTGGAGCATATTAAATGTCACATGAAGATAGGAGTGCAGTTTTATAAGTGAGTCTGTCCTCTCTATCTGTATTCTATAACAGACAGAGATACGGTCAGTAACTTTTACTGCCTGTGACACCTCATCTCGCTGATTCAGTGCTTTCTAATAAACATTATACAAACTCCTTCCTGAGTTGAAGCCTGATAGCTTCAAGGTCAAGCCTGTACAACAGCACATGCTGTGCTGCTACTCAGACAACTTACATTTGTATCAATGATTTTTTTTGTCTCTCTTGGTAACTTAAGTTAACCGTATCCTGCTCCTGCTCCAGGTTCTTTAGGAAAAAGTGGAAAAGCAGGATGTTTTGTACACAGAACAGTGACACAATGATTGAAACACAGCTAGTTTAAAAGGTATGAGGCAGGCTTTAAGGTGCCAGAGTCCATTTCTCACCTTTAGAAAGGAGAAAAAGAATGGATTTAAAGAATGGATTTATTTAACACCACATTTTATTGTTTATTTATTTATTTAAACAGAACACATCTATGGTCACAGCACCTTATCTGTAGACAATAAACACTTGGATTTTCTTAAGTTAGGTTAGATATACGAATACGAAAATTTTATTATCCACTGAGTGGAAATTCCTCTTTGGTTTCACCATAGACATGACATATGTTGTTATTAATGACTGTCCTAACTAATAGTTAAAAAAATAACCTGTCAGCTCTAAAGTTTCACTTTGTCTTCTTGTTGTCCCCTTCACCTCTGCTCAGTTGGGACATCGTCCATGAAAAGATGCCTTGGAACATCCTTTTGCTTCTGGGAGGAGGCTTTGTATTGGCCCACGGCAGTGAGGTAAGGCAGTTGATCATCATTTCTATAAATAGTCCATTCGATAAATGTTTGGATTTTGATGTGTGTTTTTTTAAATCTTGCATAAAGAAATCTGGACTTTCCTTGTGGCTGGGAGAAAGTCTCATACCCCTGCAGAGCATCCCTCCTTTTGCCATCTCCATCCTGCTGTGTCTGCTGGTGGCCATGTTCACCGAATGCTCCAGCAACACTGCCACCACCACTCTCTTTCTGCCAATCCTGGCCTCCATGGTGACTGTTCCTTTTCTTTTAGATTGCTCTATTTGTACAGATTTAGATTGCTTTTTTTGTCAAACGAATTAGAAACATGTTGATTATTGAGCTTTAAAGTGTTGGTATATTACCAAGGGTTGGTGTTTCCCAATTCATCGGGGCATCCCCCACCAGTAAGCACGTGTGTGAATGTCCCTTTTTTTTAAAATCCAGGCCACTGCCATCAAGATACACCCACTGTACGTCATGTTTCCCTGCACCATCGCTGCCTCGCTGGCTTTCATGCTGCCCGTAGCAACTCCACCCAATGCAATCGCCTTCTCCTACGGCAACCTTAAAGTCATAGACATGGTAAGACCTTTCAGAAAAGACAGGCCAACAAGTGAGTGTGATGACATGCATGCAGTGTTTTGGTAAAAGGCTCAAATCTAATTTTAAGATAATCAGCTTATATTAATATTTCTATCTGATTATTATTATCTATTTGCATACTCCCAATATCCTGATTATTACCATGAGAATGAAGCTCAGGCAGATCGCAGTAAATACAGTGTGTATCTCAACAAAATGGTATTAATACCTGTACTGATAAGGTGTTGATAAAACTCTGTATCATCTTTTACCAGGGTCCACATAATCCAATTGTTTTTTGGTTGTTTCAGGCCAAAGCTGGATTCATTTTGAACTTTGTTGTAGTCATAACCATCAACATTGCCATTAACACATGGGGCGTGGCCATGTTCCAGCTGAATACCTTTCCCAGCTGGGCCAATGTCACCAAAACTCCTTGAATGTGAACTCAGGAAAACGGAAACCGTAAAGAAACAAGGAGATGAACATTATCTGCTTAGTGAGGTCCACCACCAGAGGACCGGGCTGACAGGTGACTTAGTTTTCTTCTTTAAGTCTGCCTTTATAGTCCAGCCAGTACAGCCTGGTGCACATCGAAGCCTCTCCTTGAGTGCTGACACGTGTTCTCCCTGTGTCCTCCCTTTACATCTAGTCCTCTTCAGAAACCAGCTGGACATTCTGGTAGAAAATGTTGGAGCATTTCGTACTTCCATTCATTTTGATAAGGAAATAGTCTGGACAGTCAACAAAGCAGATTTTTTTTTTTCATCAAAAATTTTAAAATGTTTTTTTGAAAACAGATTCCCGTCTGGACTGCAGAGAGAAGTTTATTTAAAAAATGACTAGTCATTGGATTTGTTAAACAATGTTACACTGTCATAATATAATTAAAGTATAACAAACAAAGAAAACAACAATGAGTATACTTTTATCATTATTTTGCACAGGTACATAGTGTTATTAAACAATAGAGCTGCAACAGCCTTAACTATTTCAATAATTGAGTAATTAATTATATAAATGTAATTTTGTATGCAGAAATGGCAGAAAATGCTCTTTTCAGACTCACATATTGAACATTTTTGCTTTTCTGTTTTTATCTTATTGAACTGAATTTCTTTTAAATGTTTTTGTTTTGTCAGCCCAAAATCAAAAGACATCATCTTGGACTTTGAGAAACTAGGATGGTATTTAAAAAAAAAAAAATTCTGACATTTTGTAGACCAAAGGATTAATAAACTAATAAAGAAAATCTGCAGATTAATCAACAGAGGACATGATAAACATAATAGATGGTTACATGTGTAGCTATGGAGTGGAGAAAGATTTTCTCAGTTGGTTACTTATACATACTGTACTATATGCAAGTTTGAAATCCATGCAGTTCAACCATATAGTCTATGAGCTCAACTCAAAATAATTGTGTTCTCTGTTAGTAACAGAATATTCAGCTTCCAAGAAAATACATTTTGGTAATAGGCTGCAGGATCAAGGGCTCACTGTAGTTATTGAGACTGTAAAATATAATGATGGGATCAAATCTCATTACCATCCATAGGATTAGGACCGATTGATTTAAAGAGGGTCAAGAGGACAGGACGGAAGGCAAATCCCTTCAAAGGATCAATGTGGGAGAAATGATTGAAGGTAAGAGAAATCAATTAAAGCAAACTGATTGAAAATATTTCATTGAACTCTTTGGCATGACTCTGTATATCTGCTGTATATTAAAAGCAAAAAGGATTTTAAAATGGTGAAACTACAGTACAAGGAGGTCAAATGGGAGAGCAGTTATGAAATCCAAAACATTTTTTGTTTAATCTGACGACCAGTCTTCTGGTAAAGACTGAAAGACTGCAACATTCAAAAGGAAAAACTCCTGTTGAACTGGTTGTCACACTCATGGAAGCTAATGACGATGGATGTTGGTTACCAGAGGTAAGACATCTTTATCTCGTGAAATGTTAAGTCCTGTCTTATTTAATTACTTTCAGTCTTCATACAATTACAACGTAAGCCAGTCCTGACCCAATTTGTGTTTTGTGACTTTTAAATACATGTTCAGGATGTATAATGCTGCAGTATATTTGCGGTTGTGTGCGTTGTTTGTATTTGGTACAAGTCTTGGGTTACTGAGCATGTGCAAGAACTGTTCTCATTGAGACATGAATCAGTACAGTTTTGTTGTTTGAACCTGAATCTGTAATGCAATGGTAATTGGGAATGTAACATACTGAGAACAGTCATTTGTGGAGACAGCTGCACATTTTATTATGAAGTATCCCTGGGACAGGCAAAGTAATTGCTGAATTTATATCACCTCACCCTGAAGCTAAAAAGTGAAGTATTCAGTGATAAATCTCGCTGCCTCAGGTATTCTGAATGTTTTCCTCTGAGTTTTGAACACTCATAAATCACTGTTTGTGATGACATAAGATATGGAATTTGATTTTCCTCAACTTTATATTACTCTCTTCTTCGGATTGATGAATATCTTTTAGAAGAAAAATAAAAATTGGGAATGAATGAAAATTGTTAAGTAAAACAACTAAATGGACCATTCCGTAACGAACGTACTGCTCTGTGCTCTTAATTTGCTAATCCAGAACAGTTTCTGCGTCGGTGATCACAAAGAATCTTAAACTGATGTTAAACAAAGAATTGTCAAAGTACCAGAAAGGTCTGACTCATTGTCTGACTCAAGTTGCTATGTTGCAATACAATGCTGACAGTTTATCTGTAAACACCAGACTCAATCACTCACAGTAGCACTTCCAGAGAATAGGTGTGCTGCTTTTAACTGTGTGTTGTGCTCAGGCAACCCAGTAAAAACCGGATTAAGACAACTTCTCATTATGGGCGGTCCGATTCTGGCTGCGGACCTTTGTATTTAATCCTCTTTCTCTGCTCCTGTGCTGCCAATCTGTGTGCTCCCAATAAAGTTTTATAAGCATAATTGACAATTTATTAGGTACATGCAGGTGAAACCAGCGCAGTCTAATAAATGCTGCTCTCATGAAGTTTGCACTGTTTAGTTTTCGTTGACCACCTCAGAGACGTGTTGAGGCTGTTTGCTTAGCCACTATCTTTGAAACTACAGGCAAAATGTTTACATTTTGTTTTGACCAATGTTTACAGTTCTGCTAGAAGTTTGTTATTAAATTGCTGACTGAGTGTAAAGCAGAGACTCAGTAATCAGTTTGGCACACTTAAGTAACACTACAAGTAAAAATGATTAGTCAGAGATGGTGCTTCAAGTAAGTTTTATTAAACATATCAGCCAATTAGTTGGGTTATTATCTTTTTGTAACTTCAGCAAGAAACTCTGACATACGGTGTTATGGTTAATCAGTAGTTATTATTTTAATAACTTAGACTTGCACCAGATGTGCACCATAAAAAGGTATGTTTATACATTCACATGCATGTTAAACATGCTTATATATAGAATAACGCCTCTCTACATGTTACTGTAGGACAAAATAAAACTTAATTTTACAGGGGGATCCTCCTCTGTCTAAGGGGTCCTTGGCCTGAAAAAGTTTAGATGTAGAAATCTTAGATGAACTATTTCTGGGTTTTGACCAAGTGATACACCATTCTTGAATGGGTGTAACTCTTGTTGGCAGCTCTCATTAGGGCCACGGGGCAATCGCACCGAGCACTGGTCCCATACAGCAATAGCTGTAGGGACCAGTGCTGCACTACTGTTATACTGTGGATTTCTTCTTCTTCCTCTTCTGGATGCAATTTCGTCCCGCTAATAGTCCTACAACTTGAAGTGTTGCAGGACAAATTATATATCAAAACGTGCGGGATTGGTGTGCTATTACTTTTCTCTACTGAATACGAATGTTTCACGACATAAGTCGCGAAAAACTGCCCAAAATTTTGCATTGAAATGAATCGGACGGCCGACAAAAAATGAGCAAAAAAGAACAATAATTGGAGATTTTTAAACGTCTACTTCTCCGGCATAATTTCACCTAGAGACTCCATTTAAACTTTAAACAGTAGACACAAGTCTTGTGTATCGGTGTATTAATCCACGTTTCGATAGGTCATTTAGTTTTTTATCAATCCCTGTTCAATGACCATGATCATTTTTGGAGAAATTCTGAGATTATAATGGGTGTGTATTGCACGGAATGTTCGTGTCACAGTGTGTGACATCATCGCCAGAGTGTAGAGGGAGAGAAAACATTGTCAAATAAATTTGAAAACTGCGCTCCAGGCCGTAAATTCCACTCTACAGAAATAATTTATACATAGAAACGTAGGAAAATTTGTCTTCTCACTCACAATCCTCTGGTAAAGCTGTCAGAGTTATAGTTTGGGCGTAGGATGCACAGATGCGCCACCAACACACACAAACAGCCTCATTGGCTCCCATATTAAAAACGCAGGAAGATTTCTGAAAAAGGGAGATGGAACAGTTTTTTTTTGATCGCTCTAACAAAGCTATTTTTTCATTTTTCTTAAAAAACATATGTAGACATTCAGGAAGAACTCAGGACGCTCAAAGTGAAGTCGGATCAATGATAGGTATTATGGTTTTGCCAAAAATGCTTTCTGTTCGAGGCCAGAAATTCCAATCTGTCCACCTCTGTTCCGGTACATTCGGCAGTTGGTCACAGTTAATTCTGTTGATTGCTTTGATCTGATTGCCTTTGATCTTTGATGTGATTACAGTTACAGATACACGCACACACACATGATGAGCGTAAGTGCGCACACTCCTCAAGATACACATGCTTCACACACGCACGCACAGGTAACATTATGTAATTTTAATCACACACACACACACAGACACGCGCACACACATGCGCACACACAGGTAACTTTATGCGATTTTTGTTACACACACTCCTCCAGATACACACACACACACACACATTTTGAGGATAGGTTGCTGTATAAATAAATACTTGAAAAGGAATGTTTGTTGTAGGTGTGCTCCTTGTATATTATATGGTATTTTAACATTACTAGTATTAATTGTTTGAAATCTCTGAAGAATCTCATCATAGTGTACACACACCGGCAGTAGCCCCCGAGGCCCTTTCAGAATTTCCCCAGAGGAAATTTTCTAGTTCTAATTAAGATGCTGGTATTTCTCATTGTTAAAAAAGGGACTAATGCTCAGTAACCGGTGTTACCTAGCAGTATAATGAAAGACAGTGTTATTACTTTCTGATGATAAACATTTATGTAACATTATTTTCTCCGGCTCTGTAAAACATGATACTGTAGCAATTATTTGACAGAACACAATGAGACTTTCACTGAAGTGCCCTCTGGAATCTGTTCCCACATTACACCTTTCTCAAGAACTCTATCTCTGGCAGAAAGAGCCTTCGGCAGAAACTTCGCTTGGCAGAGGCCTTCCACTGTAACGCAATCGACAATTTATTCACCTGTAATTAATCTATGTGTCGGTCATTCTGCCTCACCCTCTCACCGAGCACAGGGTTTGTTCAAGGTATAGCAACGATCTACCGCTGCCACTGCTTTCCTGGTTCACTTGGAGGATAGGATAGGATTCTACCTGTATTGACATACCTCTGCTCCCTCTCCCTCTCTCTCTCTCTCTCTCTCTCTCTCTCTCTCTCTCTCTCACTCACTCCTTTATTTCTCAGCCTTACTTACTCTTTTACAATCACAGCATGAGGCTCAGAGGCTTAAAAAAAACTACCCCACGGAGCATCCTAAAACGTGCGTAGGAGCTGCCTGATGCTTCTGAGATTAGTTTGACTTCACATCCTGCAGACCACGAGCCTGATTGATGGGTATGTCCATTAGGTATTGCTTTAGCTACTACTGGCAGCATCAGAAACTAAAATTTCCAGATTGACTGCCTTGTTTACCAGAGTAGCGCTTGTATTCAGTTTGCTCCAGCTGGAACCCTGCATACTTCTTTGCATACTTTTTCTTACTTCAAATGCACAGATCATTTTGCCTCTGTTTACTTGCGCTTGAGAGCAAACGTGTGCTCAACAGTTAATGGAATTTGATCACATTTAAGACAGCCTTTGCCACGGGCGAGCTCAGAAACCAGGGCGCTGCGCCCGCTCTCTGCCACTGGCTGTGATCAGTAGTGTATCTTATGTCCCGTTCAGACAAGTAACCATTCAGTCAGGCAAAAAAAGACTGAAGACTGAAGACGGAAGAAGGAAGAGAGTGCTGCCAGCTGCCAATGATTGCACCAGTAGATGTTTTGGAACCTGTTGCAGCAGGTTTTTCTTTCTGTATATCTTATTCCTGGGCTAGCCTGGACAGGTGCCAAACACACACACACACACACACACACACACACACACACACACACACACACACACACACACACACACACACAGAGAATGAGGATGATATTGAGCTGCCAAAATCTGAAACCAGCCCATCAACCATTTCCATACATATTTAGACAGTCAATCTAATAGAAGTACTTCACTGCAAGGGCAGAGGGGCGGTGAGGTGCACTCATCCACCAGATAATGGGCTCAGATGTCGACAGAGGTTACAGGTCTGACTGAGAAAATCTGACTGAAACTACGAGTCCGCGAAGAAGAGCGGGGGCAGATATTCTTTGCAAAGTTTAGGTGAGTTAATGTGACAGTTTTCAAATATATTTAAATGTTGCTGTTGCTGTTATGTGGTAGCGTAACTAATAGAATACACAGTACTGCAGTGATACTGTTGGTGGTGCTGCTGCAGGGCTCATCGCTGTTTAACAGCTGTGAACTCTGAGCAGCAGCACTCTCATGTCAACACTGCTGACAAAACGGTGTCAGGATTTAATCCTGAACAGATGTACCCGTTCTTGTCTTCTGATTACAACAGACATGAAAGAGCTCTCCCAAGTGAACAGAATTTAGGCCAATTATGAGATGCTTGTAATTAACTTGAGTATTGCGATGTTACAAAACCTACTTATATTCCTCTACATCTTAGAGGGAAATATTGTACTTACTACACTACATTTATCCGGCAGTTTTAGATACAAATGTTCATTCTTGTCCAGTGAAAACTATCTACCTCCAAGTTTTGATTTTCAAATTTTCTTGTAAAACGAAGGATGACGTCTTCCTTTTTGGGCTCAAAATAATATCTTTAAAAAGCCGTCTTAGGTCAGTTGAAAAATTCATCGTCACAAAGGTAAAAAATATTGTTTTTCTGACTTTAAGAGATGCCTGATTCTCACAGGACAGTCACTCTCCAAACATGCAATGATCCTATGCACTGCTATATATTTAACTGCCCAAAAGTACATAAAGAAGCACAACCTTAAACATCCACCACAATTAAAAGCAACATACAGATTAACGTGTCAATATAATATTAACATGAATTAAGGGCGACACGGTGGTCTAGCGGTTTGCAATCTTGTCTCAGAGCAAGAGGGTCGCGTTTGCATGGTCTCCTGTCAGCATCGGTTCTCACCGGGTAAAAATTAGTTATTTTACTATCGTGATTTTGCCCACAATAGCTTTTACTTAAGTAATAACTCAGGACTTTTACACACAAATGGAATTCCTAAAAAGTTGGGACGTTGTCTAGAATGTAAATGAAACAGAATGCGATAATTTGGTAATCCATTGTGAAATATATTCAGTTGAAAACTTTACAAAGAGAATACATTTTAAATTCAAACTGATAAAGTTTTGGTTTTTTGAATATACACTGAATTCATATATTTTCACGGTTTTAGCATGACAGCAGTCCAATCAAGTGAGATAATGTCATAAAATGTGTTTACATGCATTGTGTCTGCTTCATAGCACGAGTATTATCTGATTATATCTGAGGACTTCCTGGGGCATTCCCAAATAATGAACAATGTTTAGTCACTGTTTTCCAGTTATTGACAATATGAGATATGGTTCCAGATACTGTAGATGTAAAACCTTGTCAACAAGAAGTCTCAGATGTGATCAGGTGATAAGAAATATTTATAGAATCATGAGCTGACACGTGGCTTTCAAGTACTTTCATTGAAGTCGAAACAATGTGAATAATCTTGCTGGACGCAGTTGTGTCACGGTTGTGTTTTTAATTTTCTACACCACACCTACGTACGCATGACTACATGTCATGAAGAAAATGTCATGCAGTGCAAATATGCAGCAGTTGACTTTTGCATACGCAGCAGCCCAAATCCCACACAATTCCCAGACAGGTGACAGCTGCTGACAGTGCACAATGATTCAACTTTATCCTACAGGCAAAACTGCAAGTTTTTGTTAATTCATGCATCTATAAAGATAAGATCTAAAATTGTAAAAAAAACAGCTACTATGTCAGCAAGTAAAAGCTTGTAGATAAGACTTATTTGCCGCCTTTGCAGTAAGTAGCATTGGTTCTCTTACATCAAAAACAATGTGTGATTTGCATATAAAAATGTATGATTTGCATATAAGTATAAGGGTCATATTATTGCATTTGGTGAGAAAATGATGACGGTATGTGACGTGACTTTATTTTTTGTCCTATTTGAACCTTGTCAGCAACACTTCAACCAAAGATATACAGTCATGGAAAAATTATTAGACCAATCTTGTTTCTTCAATTTCTTGTTCATTTTAATGCCTGGTACAACTAAAGGTACATTTGTTTGGACAAATATAATGATAACAAAAAAAATTAGCTCATGAGAGTTGAATTTAAGAGCTGATATCTAGCCATTTTCCATGGTTTTCTTGGTAATGATTTTGGTTAATATCAAGAAAACCATAGAAAAAGGCTAGATATCAGCTCTTAAATTAAACTCTTATGAGCTATTTTTTATTATCATTATATTTGTCCAAACATATGTACCTTTAGTTGTAGGAGGCATTAAAATGAACAAGAAATTGAAGAAAACGGGCACACAAAAGTCACACACTCGGCTGTGTGCATGTTAGTGCATGTGAGCCGCGTAGTAACCATTGGGTTAAAAGTGACACCACACCCTTGTAGCTCACTTCACCCCATGTGGCAAGGCTTGCTGTAGAGACCCTTTGCTACATATTGTCCCCCCTCTCTCTCTGTGTTTTCCAATAAAAATATAACAATACAAAAAAAGTGTCTTGACCTGACCAAACGTCTGTAATTGACAAATTGGGAAGAAATATCAATAAAGATCAATAAAATCTATTTACTCATGTTTAAATTTGACATTCTAGTCGGTCAGGTTGGTATATGTCTCTATGAGTGACCTTTTTTTTAATATATGTTCTCCAGTGGGCCCGATCTAAACCCCTGAGCCCTTGAGCCATGTCCAGTCATCCATCCATGCACACAGACTGGGGCCACGTCTGCACATGCATGTTAAACCTTGTGCAGCCATGGGTCATCTTAGGCACTAAAACAGCCAAAAAGATTTACGGACACACGTACTGACTGACACACACACCACTGCTGAAGTTTTGTGCTTCTCTTTCTGTAAGTGCCTCCGTTCTGGCTGGTGGCAGCGCGTCTGTCAAGCAGATGAGAGGACTTGTTGCCAGAGTGGTTAAAAGGCAATCTCTCAACTTTCACCTTGACACTTTAGCCCCTTTAATGTGAACAGAAAGAGCTACGATTGCGACTTGCACACACACTGCAGAAGAGGTGGATCTCACTTTCTCTGCCTCAGCATTTTTTGGCTTTAAGTGTCCTTGCAGCCATGGTTTGTTGGCAGTTTTAATGAGCTTGGTTTCTGTCGGGTGGGCTGAGGTTACCTTTACTGGAACCTGGGCCACGTGTCTGTCACCTCCGCTGGGATCACATAACACTTCTTGTGAAGCCAGATAAACCCCCTGCCCCATCCACATCCACTCATGTTAAACTTTGTTGTTTTAATGAACTGGCGCTGAAAATCACACCTGAACTCCTGCTGTCAGCAGACACAGTATAGTGTATCTCGCATATTTACAGTAAGACAATGACTTGGTAGATATGATCTCATAGGATCAGTGCCGAGAGGGGCCTTGTCAAAACACTTGAAAAATGTTTCCTGCCTTGTGCCAACAGCAATATAAATCAAAAGTAGAATAACAAGAAAGACAAACAATTTAAATGAAGGGGTTGTTTTTCCTTGTTGTTTTTTTTGCTTTCTTGCCAGTCCTTATGCTAAATTAGCTAACCAGCAGCTGGTGATAGCTTCATTTTTAGCCAGAAGTGGGTTTTAAAACTTTTGAATAGGGGGGCACAAAGAAGCAGGACACATGGGTTTTTGGCATTAATAAACTGTTAAGTAGCAAACTTTGTTATAGTTTTTAATAGCTACATTGCTTATTCATTGAAATTAATGCAAATTGTTCAACATAAGCATTAAATGTTCTAATATGAAATAATAATAGCTGATATTTGTTATAGTAACTCCAAATACTCCACAACCATGGATAGATTATGAGAAGATTAGACCCCCACCATTCCTACAATGTAACAAGAAAGCAGGGCATTTTTGGTTATTTTTCTCTTTGTGGTCTGTTTGTGACCCTTCGTGGTCATGTAGCATCTTGCTGTGGTTGTTTATTGTCCCTTTCTGGCCATTTTGTGTGCTTTATAGTATTTTTTTGCCCCTTTTGTGGACATTTTTCATCTGTTTATTGGTTGTTTTATCATCTTTTTGCCAAGCTTCTTAATCTATTGGTGGTACTATGAGCCTCACATTCTGACTCTGTCAATCTGATTTAAGGAGGGGCCATGCCATTCTTTGGGACCCCTCTAGCCCCACTGGTGTAATCAGCATTTGGAGTACTGGTGTTACATTTATGTGACCTTTAATCTAAATGGATTCGGCTGACAATTGAAACAACTGGAACGTGTCATCCCTCGCTAACTATTCAGAACCCCGTTGGGCCACAAAATGCTAATGACAGAAGATAGATGATTTTTCTCTCCCTTCTCAAATTCAGCCTGTTTTCCATCTCTTCACAGGAACAGATTTTGGTGCAGAATGTCAGACTCCCCGACATTTTCCCACAGCAGTGCGAAGTCTCAAACATCAACCCTTCAGGGCAGCCTTCACACCTGTGAGCCCTGCGGGAGCTCCTGCCAGCACATGGTAGAATCACAGGTACAGAGCTGCCTCAGGCCTTTCTGTTTTAACCCTAAAATAAAAATAAAGAAATCAATTCTGTTTAATTCTAACTGTTTTAACATGCTATCGATCAGTATTTCACCTGGGGAGACACATTTTTAAATGAACAGTTTGACATTTAAAGAAAAACACTTATTTGCATTATTTCTGAGAGTTAGATGAGATGATTGATAACACTCTTGTGTCTGTACAGTAAATATGAAGCAGCTGGTTAGCTTAGCTTAGCATAAAGACTGGATCCAAGGGGCAAAGGCCTGTCCAAAGGCAAACAAAAATATCTGTTAATCAGCACCTTTGAAGCTCAAAATTATTATGTTCTAGCATGTGTATTTAAAGGCATACTATGCAGGAATTGTTGCTTAATGTTTGTAAACACAACATTCAAACTTGGCCCCTCCTCCCTGGATCAACTAAAAAGACAACAAATCCCAGATTCACTTTCTTTCTGGAACAAACTTTGTCCACTTAATGATTTGCTTTGAAAAGAAAAGATAAAACACAGGCAGAGGGCAAGGTCTCTGCAGATGCAGACACCTCCACATATAGTATCTAGTAGATCATAAGTAATGATTGGGAGGGATTATGTTTGTATGAGTCCATCAATTGTTTTTCTAGGAAAATCATGCATACTATACCTTTAATCGGTACCTTATAGGGGATATGTACCACTCTATTTCTTGTCTTCCCTTCGCTAATTTAAGCTAACCAGCTGCTAGCTGTAGCATTAAAATCTCATCAATCAGGTGAAAAAGAGTATTACCCATATTGCCAAACCATTGCTTTAACCAGAGGCGCTGTATACCAAAGTTACATTACACGCATGAGTTGTTAAATGGCATAAAGGATTTTGTTTGAATACGTTTGTGGTATGTAGTTTGTGGCTTTGATTACATAAAGGAGAAGTTTTCTTGATAATCGCCTCAGGACATTCCTAAGAAGCACCTTGGCAGCTTCTTGGTCCAAAAATAGGATCGGCGCTATGATTTACACACTGAACCCAGCCCTGATTTGTCAACAGTTCGTAACTGTACTTTATGTCTTTCCATCATGATGATGGTCACGCCACAGTCGAAAGTGGGCAGGGGCATCTGCTTCACCCAGCAAGAGAGCAAAAGCTTCAGCTCGAGGGCCGCCGCTGTGAGTCGGAGGCACAGCATTGATGGGACAATTGGTTCAGGATCAGGATCAGTACCGGGACGAGGCCCCATTGACTTGGACCGCTTCCATCCGTACCTACGACAGTTCAGTGAAGGGGCGGTGCCGGCTGTGGGGCCCTGCTTCCAGCAGTGCTCGCCTACTTTCAGCTGTCTACAGGAGGTGTGCAGCCCGGAGACTCAGCTACAAGATACAAACAGCTCCAGCAGCGAGACGCCAACATCCTGGGACCAGTACAATGGCAGCCTTCAGGTTTCTAGATTAATGGTGCTCTCATTTTACACTTTCATTTCCTAGGTCATAAAGATAATAAACTCATTCAGACTTTTCATACTTTGAATGTAAATTAAAAAAAAAAGTCCAAATAAATGTGCCAGAGGAAGATCTCTGATCTTTAACTTTAACCGCTCTTCTGTTAACTACAGTATGTTAAATTTAAATAAGTAGGCTTTTGTAAAATTGTTGGACTATGGGCTTTTGGGCCAATTGGATATTTTTCGTATTATTGTGGTTTTGAAATAATGGGCTGTTGAGCTGTTATTCTGTAACTGCTGGATGTGTAAAAAAAACCTCTTGGTCAGTGTGGTGTTCATAGTTTGTTTCTGCTGTCCCGAACTGACCAAAAAAGAAATCAGTTATTGCTGTCTAATTAGGCCATAAAAAATAAATTGTTGAAGAAATTGAATAAAACTATATTGTTTTTACAAATACTATTTCACACACACAATAGAGTGTAGACGGCTTCATTGACAATTTCCTTTCATTTCCCAATTTTTGCAGAGTTCGTACCCAGAACTACCAGCTGCACCAGTAGAGCCCTCCAGCTACCTGTCTCAGAGCTATCCATCCTACAGCTCACAGAGCCCCCAGCAACAGGTAAGTGAGTGTATCACATCAGGAAACGCTGTAGGAAGTAGGATGCATTTGATTATTAATCAAAGCATGAATGGCAGATATTTTGGTCTTTCATTGGTTTTCAGCCTGTGGTTTTTGTGTGTGTTTATATCTGTGTGTCCTACAGGTCTCATCTAGACTGTATCCTAATAACGAGCAGTCCAACAGTTCAAAATATTCTCTCCAAAGTCTCTCCTCTCAATCCCACCAGGAGGGCTCCACACAGTCTCCCTTCCCCAAACCCATCTACTCATACAGGTAACATCACATTTCAAGAACATTATATTTCTGACCACCTTCATTATGTGGTCATATTTAGAGCAACACTGTGCATATTATATATTGTGGGATTTCTTCAACATTAGGGCTTTGTTTGTGCCAAATGTATCATATAAATAAAATAGCAACATGAAAAATGTTTCCCTCATGACTGCAGCATCTTGATCTTCTTGGCTCTGAAGAACAGTAAAACAGGAAGCCTGCCAGTCAGCGAGATCTACAGCTTCATGACTGAACACTTCCCCTATTTCAAGGTACCACTATTAATGTTTATCATGGCTATCACATGCTGAATTTAACCCACTGAAAACACCTGTTGATACAGATACAGACAGCGCTGCTCCTTCAGCATTTTTTCTAAGTAGATCAATCTTTTTATAGGGGATCAGTAGCTGAAGGGGTTAGTGTTGTATTGTAATTACAAAATCACAGCAAAACACAACTGTGTTGTAGCTGATATTAAAATAGAAATTGTATATTTTTCAACCTGGGCCTTATTTTCCCGGAGGAAAATGACACTGACAGGCTCCGATTGGTACTATTAGTGTCTGACAACATTATAGAATGGACTCTACGGAAAGAAAAAAAAAAGTTTTTCTTTACCTTACACATGATCCAGTCTGTGTGTTATTGTGTCTTACCAACAGTGGCGGTCCTAGACGAATTTTACTGTGGGGGCCAAGCAGGGGCCAGTGTTTAATCAGAGGGACACATTAAAAATGGCAAAGATGACATTTTAGCATTCAAAACCTGGATTTTAGCTCATTTTAAAATCTAATTTAAGCATATTTGGAAGATACAATTATATTGATTGAAACAATGAGACTTACCAACAATAACAAATATTTTTGTACATCAATGACGTTTTTCATCTATTCATCTTTTTTTTTGTTGAAAGTGCAGTACAGTGAGAATTATCTTTTTTTTTAATATATATATATACACAAGCTTTTATTTCACAGTTAAACTATTATACACTGTACACTTTCTGGGTTCCTTTTGTGTACAATGAGATATTGTTAAAATAGGTAAATTGATAATTTTATTATTAATTTGACAGGGGCCACAGCAGGGGCCAAGGGCTTCTTCACAGGGGCAGTGGCCCCTGTAGGCTTGTGTAGAACCGCCACTGATGACCAATATCTGAATAATCTGAAATATAAATATCAGGCAGCAACAGGTCCCACTCCTTACGACACAGGCGTTCTTCCTCAGGAGCACCACCAGTCACCCAAGGTTTGTGGCCTTGCAGCAGCTGCTCCACCCTCCTCTGACTGCTGCCCCCCTTCTCTCTCTCCTAGTCCACTCTTCAATTTGTACGATCTGTCCCTCTGTATGGCTTAAATAAATCGGGTCGGCCTCGAAATTAAAAGAACTCATGCATGTTGTCAAAATAGCATCAGCCAAAATCTGCCACCTAAAAAAACTGAGGACAACTGGCAGCTACAATGCTCTCGCTCATTACTGGACAAATAGCCAAAGTTCCCCTTTAATACTCTCTAATGATTAATGACACACTGCAAGGATCAGTACTACACCTGCGGCTCGGTGGCCCTGGACCAGCTGGGTGGAAGTAACCTGTTAAGGCACGAGGCTGGCATGGGGAGTTTAATGAGAAGATGTTTTGTATCTGTTTAATATCGGCAGTGTGTATGAATAGAGTTTAAAATAACATTGCAGGGACTGTTCACCCCTCTTTAGTTCAAATCTGATAAGTAAAACCAAAGAGATCCTAATTTTATGGTATTTTTGAGAATGTACTCAGTAGATTAAAACTTTTAATATTGATAAAATGAGGCAGCTGCAGGGTTTGAACCTCCGTTTGAACTCTGGGTCGTCACAAATACTGTGCATTCTTCAAAGGATTCCAGCTACAAATCAAATAAGTTCAGACTGCTCTGGAAAGAGCTCAAAGACTTGCTGCCATTCATATTCAGGCACCTTATAGATGGCTGCTTTCCAAACAGCTGCCTGTAACATTAAAAACAGGCTGCAGGGCCAGAATGATCACAGATACACCAAGAGTCAAAGTCAATGTTTTTACAGAAGCTGTGATTTTTTAATACATCTAAATACTTTCGTAATATTCTTATTGTTATTAGGAATTGTCTTTATGAATATCTTTGAGTTTGGTTCAGTTCAGTGGGCTCTTTCTATGGCAAGCAGATATTAAACATGGCAGATGGTGGAAAAATTAATACACGCTTCAATATCGCCTTCAGGGAAGACGGTCTCTGTATGTGGATATCAGTAAATTTCATCAGTAATAACATTTGAGTGTTGGTTAATTTGACACATAGACACTGAAACACAGTCTGGCTGTGGCTGAGAGCTGAAGTGAGACCAACAGTCTCCACTGAAAATAAAAAGTGTTAATGCCAAGAAAGGGCAAAAAAAAAGAGAATTTCGAGAAGTAAGAGTGTGAAACAATTTTTTTTGTGGAATATTATATTTTACTTACACACTTTTCTGACATTTTAGATAGAAAATATCCTGGCAGCACAGTTGTTGAGATGCATGTGTAGCAGGTCTAATAATGTGTGCTGATTACTTTTCTGTTTGTGTGATGAAGTACTCTGATATGAGATTATAAAGCCTAACAACAGCTGCTTTTCTTTCCCATGTTTTCAGTCAGCTCCTGATGGATGGAAGAACTCTGTGCGTCACAACCTCTCTCTGAACAAGTGCTTTGAGAAGGTGGAGAACAAAAATGGGAACTCGTCCCGTAAAGGCTGTCTCTGGGCTCTCAATCCAGCCAAGGTGGAGAAAATGCAGGAGGAGCTGCACAAGTGGCGCCGCAAGGACCCCGTCACTGTTCGAAGGAGCATGGCGAGGCCAGGTGGGCCCCTTAGTGGGCTAATTCAGATTTTTTAAAATTGAGATTGTATCAGGTACTTACCCACAGTCGGTGTATTACCTGCAGTAGATGATGGTCTGAGTGTTGCAGAGGCAGGAAACGATGGATGTATGCTGCAGACGGGGCCTGCAACAAAACATATTTCAACCACCTAAACAAAGGCCCACCCTTAAAATCTTATTACTGTTTATGTGAACACAATATATTAACAATATGTCCACCGACTTTTGTTGCTATCCATAGCCATTTCATTTTGCACTACTTTTCTCAACCATAAAACGTCCATGTTCCTACACATCAGCGCTGTTTTGGTGAGAATGCAGTCACTAGTTTTTGAAAGAGACAACAAATACAAGAGAATAAAAATATTTTTCAACTATCCCTTTAAACATATCGAAATACAGTCATGGAAAAAAATGATTAGACCATTGTTTTCTTCAATTTCTTGTTAATTTTAATGCCTGGTACAACCAAAGGTACATTTGTTTGGACAAATATAATGATAACAACGACCAAGAAAACTATGGAAAATGTCTAGATATCAGCTCTTAAATTAAACTCTTATGTGCTATTTTTGCTGTTATCATTATATTTGTCCAACGAATGTACATTTGTTGGACAAACGAAGTAAAATGAAAGAGGCATTAAAATGAACAAGAAATTAGGGAAAACAAGGGTGGTCTAATATTTTTTTCCATGACTGTATGTCAGTGCCCAAAAACAGAACATTAAGTGAAAGAAGCAGAAAATTATGACTGATTTTTATGATGAATTAATAATTAAAAGATCATAAATATACTGTACAGATATTTCAATTCAATTCAACTTTATTTATAGAGCATATTTCATGCACAAGGCAGACTCAATGTGCTTCACAATGTATATACATAATTACAGTTAAAAAACAAAACAGAACACAGGAAAACAAACAAACAATTAATCAAAAAACAATTACAAATTAATTGAAGAGTGCAGGTAGACAAGCTATGCCATATTCACCACATATACACTTACTTCCTCACACATGCGCACCCACTCCCACAACCACACATGCACGCTCACAGTTAAACCGAATGCTGAATGACTTTTGACTTTTCCTTCATTTATCTGATACATGTCTCTTTACAGAAGACCTTGATCGTCTACTGGGAGAGAGACCAGACAAGCTCAAGGCTTTGCCGCCTTACACCATCCCAGCTTTGTTATCCAGAATGGCCCCTATCTACGGCACCTCCTCTTCATCCTGCAGCCTAGCACAGCTGCGACCGCCCTGTTTACCCACCCGGCACCAACAGTATGCCCATGTTCCGCCTCAGCAGCCCTGCTACCTTCCCCCTGCCGCTGCTCACCCCAGCAATTCATTTGTCCTGTCCTCACCCTGTGGACAGCAGCATGCAGCTGCTGTCCCATCAGCCCCTGGGAGCTTGCACTCCCTCAGGGCTTGTAAGATGCCCCCTGTGTACAGCCCCAGCAGCATGCAGGACCTGCTGTTGGAGGGAGATGCCAGTTATGATGTCGACACGCTCAACCCCAGTCTGATTGACGTGCAGCTACAAGGTACGAGAGTCAAGTACAAGTACAACATCTGCATATTATTTGCAATACAAAATGTATACATTAAAAAGGCAACCATGTCCCCAGTGAGGCACAATAATTAGAATCAGATTTATATGGCAAGTACAGTGGTGTGATATAGTGCAAATTGTAAGGAGATTTAAATAATATTTACACAAAAAGTGTGCATTATTTACAACAAGTATGTACATAAAAAACAGTTCAAAGTCCAAAGATGCATGGAGGTCAGGGAATATTGTACATCTGAGCCTGAACAGTTTATGTCCAGGGTGATAGGGGTCTGCAGAGATGACACATGCTTGTTTCCTGACCCTTGACTGGTACAAGTCACGGCAGGCTGGCTGCTATTATTTTCCCTGCAGCCCTGATTATCTGCTGCAGTCTGTTCCTGTCAAGTTTGGTTGCAGATCCAAACCAGACGGTGATGGAGCAAAGGACAGCCTGTATGATTGCTGTGTAGAATTGGACCAATAGCAGGTTAAACTTCCAGAGCTGCTGCACGAAGTAAAACCTCTGCTGGGCCTTTTCTGGACAGTGTCTATAGGCTTGTTTTGACTAAGTACTTTCTGGGTATTTTTTGGAAAGCGGCTAAGTGATTTGGCTCCGCCCACTAGTTAGTTTCCCTCTGCCTCTTTTCCCATACAGGTACTTTTGTAGCGGCTAACCAACGGAGTCCGAATGTGACAACAGACCGACGCTGCAAGCAGCGTTGCCAATTTAGCGACTTTGTCCCAATATTTAGCTATTCAGACCCCTCTAGCGACTCTTTTTCAAAAAAAGCGACTAGCAACAAATCTAGCGACTTTTTCCGGTATTATTTGGAGACTTTTGGTGGACAACATGCATGTTAAATTGGGGGTCGCGACTCAAAAAGGTTGAGAACCACTGGTCTAGATGGTTCTGATCACGCCAGAAGGCCAGCTGCTGGGTTAAACATTTGGCCTGCTATGAGACCCGAGCACACATTTACACATCAAATACGTAAAAAGCCCAAGTGCAATAAATTAATTATTATTAATGATGGCTCTGTGGCAATTTGCTTTATTGCCTCACACCTTTTCACAGCAGGCATTTGATTTGGCATAGCATGAAAAGCAAAAGTGTTAATGATGCCACTAATGACCACTTTGTTTTATTCAGCTGTCATTAATCAAATCAAACTTTATTTATATAGCGCTTTCCAGACATAAAAATGCAACACAAAGTGCTTTACAAAAAAGAAGAATAAAAACAGACAATAAAAATGACAAAACCCACCCCTCCCTCCCCCACATACACATCTGTAAGTATACATACACAAACATGCACACACATGCATTTAGTCATGCACGCACACAAACACACACTCAGACTCACACACAGCACATATTGATTGACAGTGTAGAGACATGGCAAGGCACAGAGGATCCAGATGAGGAAAAAGCAACCTTAGTATATTAATTATATTATTTTGTGTGCTTGCTTGCAAAAGCACACTAACTACTATTCACCGGGCTTATGTCTTTTTATTCTTCCGTTTCTTCCGTCATTTTTTCGGTCGACTACTCCTCCCAGAGTTTTGGTCACACATACACAAAAAAGGTATCAAACCGACCGGCTTGCCCATGACAAGTGTGCTATGACTTTTCTAAGGGTTTCGACAAACAGTTTTCAAATTATTGTGAAAAAACATGTCAAAAAATCCCCCCAATGTAACCCTATGGAGAGTCTAGAGTGGTGATGTCATCAAACAGAGTGTAGAGGGAGAGAAAGAATTGTCAAAATATAACTTTGAAAACTGCGCTCCAGGCCGCAAATTTCCCTCTACAGAAATCATTTATACATAGAAACGTAGGAAAATTTGTCCTCTCACTCACAATCCTCTGGTAAAGCTGTCAGAGTCATAGTTTGGGCGCAGGACGCACAGATGCACAAACAAAACGCACCAACTGTCTCATTGGCTCCCATATTAAAAATGCAGGAAGATTTCTCAAAAAAAAAAATTTAACAGTTTTTTTAAATCGCTCTAACAAAGCTATTTTTTCATTTTTCTTAAAAAAAAAAACATATGTAGATGTTCAGGAAGAACTCAGGACGCTCAAAGTGAAGTCGGATCAATGATAGGTATTATGGTTTTTCCAGAAATGCTTTCTGTTCAAGGCCAGAATTTCAAGTTTGTCGACTTCTGTCTGCTCACTTTGACGGAACTGTCTCCATCGTCAGTTAATTTCAGTCGATTGCTCTGCTCTGATTGGTCGACTCCACCTGGCCACCTGGTTGCTTAGCTACCGTTTGTCCTAGAGACTTGTATGAGGTGTCTGTGAACTCAGGACAGAGTCCCTGTTTAAGTGCTGATTTAACCAATGAGAGTCACGGTCCAGAGGCCAGCACACAATCAAAATTTCTTTAGAAATTTTCTAGTTTACACCTTCTCTTTCTCTTGCCTTGACATGTCACAATGTCTCATTAATGAGTCACAAATATCTTTTTTTTTCTCAGGAAACCTGTGGGAGCAGTTACAGGAGGACAGCTTGGTGTCAGATCCACAAGTTCCCGGTCGACGGAAAGCAGAGTATGAGGACGACGACACGACTGACAGAAACTTTGAGCTGCAGGGATGTTTGAATGGACTGCATCCTGTGGTTTACTCAGGGGTGGAGAGTCTGGCTGGGTATCTGACCTCCTGCACCGCCTCCGTCTCCTCAATGTAAACACCCGACTGTTTGGGCCAGAACACTCCCTGATCATCACTGTACTAAATTAACCTGGCCACAAACAGCTTTATGCCTCAGTGTTAGCTTGGGGACTATTTAACTGATTTAATCCTCTATTTACTACCATGTGACAGACTGTGAAATACTTCTTTTTTCTTTTTGTCTGTTTCAATACACATTTATATCCCCCCATTTATTTATTTGAGACTAAGAATTAGTAAATAATTAGTAAACAAGGAGACACTTGATACATTAAAGTTGTAATTAAATTTAATTGAATTTTCTAATCTATTTATTTACCTTTTAAAATTTTACATCACTGTGGTATAAGTTCTCTTATTTTTAAGTAATTTAAAAAACAATGTTTTGTCATTTATGAATATTCAATTAAATGTTATTTAGTAAAATGTTGTTGCATTAATAATGTTTGCCAATGTTTTGCCAATTTTTTATGATCTCTTTAAGTCAGTTAAATGTACAATATGCGGCCTAATTTTCTGCCATCAGTGGGTCTCAAAACAGCAGCAAAAGATGGAGCATTGTTGTTGTTCCTGGTTAGGAAAAAAAAGTTCGTCATTCAGGCGGGGTTTTATTTTTAGCAGAAGCCAAATTATCCGTAGAGTTTCCGCCCTCTCCAAAGCAAATGGACCCAGCGATTCAATCTGGTTGAATACTAAATAAAGCAGTTTCATGTTGTGTTTTTCTGTCACTGTTCAGCACTGTTGTGGTTGTGAGCTGAGCTGCAGACAGCATTTACTTATCTTGTTTCTCCGAAAACTTAATATCCAGATATCTCATGACTAAAATCAATCATCTGGTTAAAATACATAGTTAAACGCAAACAAGATCTTAAAAATGGCAGTTTATGACGATTTCTGGCAGACAACCATTACACTGATGAATCTGCAAAGACTATATGACAATGTATATGGCAATACGTGATTAAAATTACGGATTTCCCCCCTGTCCCCCCCCCCCCCCCTTTCATTCTCTCCGTCACTGTCTAATGAAGCATGAAAATGCCCACAATGTAACACCACATCTCAACAAAATATATATATCATGGGTCTGTTGTTTTGTTGACATTTTGATGCAAAAAAGTTACATATCATACATTTAGTATCAGATAATGACTTATTTATTTCCATGGGTTTTTAGTTCCTCCACCTGTAACATGTTTTGTGAATTGATTAAAAGCGTTTTCGTTTTTTATCTATTTTGTCTCATGTGGATTTAAAAGCAGCTTGACACACTGTTAATGAGTGCTTTTCATTTCTCCAACTTTTTTTTCCCCAACAACAAACAAAAGAAATCAGTTACTGCAGGTTTGAACATTTCACTAAATGTGTTCAACATAATCCATGTGAGATAGTGTACTGTATATTTTACAGTATCTGGCTTCAGTGTCATAGGGCCTCAGGAAAACCTGTCTGATAACGCTCACCTGATGATAGGCGTTGTCATGGCAACGGTGCAGTAAGACTGTTGTCACAGGAGATGGCAGCAAAGACACTTTGTGACCTGCAGTTTGTTCAATCTGAGGAATTATCTTCTGGTGCAATGTCACATCTTTAACTTAATTTCTGCATTAAACAACCTGATAAACACAAGATGACTCAACTATTGCAAACTTCATATAACACATATTATTTTAGTTTTCATCATTTGAGTTTCAACAACTACTGACATATTTTAATTCAATTGAAGTAGTTAATTTATCTTTTTAGTATAATCAAACACAAATAATGAACCCTTACAGACCCAAATAGAATGATCTTTTAGGGGGCGACAGGGTATATTTAGGGGGAGATTGCATGCATTTTTGGAATGGTGATTACATTTTTTTCTGTAAACTGCTGAGAAACCCACTTATTGTCAGTATACCTAGGAGCATCCTCTGAAAGCTGTAGGTCTCTAGTTTGTGGTTGTAAAGTTTCATGTGGCTGTGATTATCCTAGAGGTCACAGCAGCTCATTTTATACAGTGAGGTCAAAGTTCAAAAAATGTTCTCACTGCTATGAAATGGCTACTGACATCATCACACATTAATAGAATTTGAGTCTCAGCTTTTCAGTCATGCCCAATTTTATACAGACTGTTCAGGAGGGAGCCCAGGATAGAAGTATTCAATTCATTTGTTTTAAGATTGGGAGACAACAACACATTTGTGCTGCATGAGAAAACTGGCATTGTTCCTGCAGACTTGTGGGTTCCCATAGAGCCCATTTCGATTTGATATCTTGAGGTCAGAGGCCAGAGGGCCGCTTCAAAAATGCCCATGCCAGTTTACCCCTCTTAAAAAACTTTGGCTAACCATGTAGCGTTACTTATAATCCTTCCCGACAAGCTGCTGTGGACAACAGAGCCTGCAGAAGTCTCTTAACCCTTTATCAGGCAAATAACTATATTTGGTAACTTCAGGTAATATTTCGAGAAAAAAGTTGCAAATTTACTAGATTACAGTGGCAAATCTACAAGAAAAAAAGTTGCAGATTTAAGAGATTTAAAGTGGCAAATCTGCACGAAAACAGTCACAGATTTACGAGAAAAAAGTGGGAAAAAAACAACTTTTGTCTCCCAGATTCACCACTTTAAATCTCATAAATCTACGCATTTTTTTCTCGTAGATTTGCCACTTTAATCTCGTAAACTTTTTTCTCAAAATATTATTTGGGTTTATGTTTTTTTTAAACATTCTGGCTGTATGTAATATCCTCCAATATTCTCTAGGGTTGAAATTTGGAATTTGCAAGTATTTCAATGAGTGCCCTATTAAGGGTTAAAGACAGTAATGTGGTCCAGTGATCTACCAAGTATCAGAGTACTTTTTTTACGTCTAAAAACACAGATTAGATTAGATTTTAACTACTGAATCAGGTAACATTGTCATTTTGTAATAAATCTTTTCAATCTCACCAATAAAAGTCAAGGAATCAAGGATGGCAAATGTAATTATAAACAAGAACACACTAGCGGTATACCTTGGTTATATTTACATTTTTGATTTTGTGTCAGATGTTTGTGATTCTTTTTAAGCACCACTGTATTGACCATCTATTGTCTGCTCAATATGATTTATACTGTTCTGTTTCCTTTCTTTGTTCAGTTTCATCTCAAGTGAAAAACAAACAAACCATGGATATCAACATTTCGAAAAAATCCCATATTTATTGCAGTGATGGAATTTCCGCTGTCAAAACTTTACATACTTTTTCATTTTATACTTAAAACATTTATCATAATTAAAGTATACACAGTGTTCAGTACTACGGAGAACGTACTGGATATCAAAATTGGTATGGTATAGGTTTTCTGACACTTCAAAGTGGCTATTTATTTAGAAAATACTCCTGAAGTAGTAGTACTACATGAAAACATACAACAAATGACACATCCACATAGACAAAAGTACACATTTCTGTTTGTCGTTCATATGAACAGAATGAATCATTCAGATGTGTGCTACTAGAAATTTAAGAAACTTCAGGAGTAAAAATGTAATGAGCTTCCTATACAAACTATATAAATGTACATCTGAATGGATTAATTATTATTAAACTTCTCAAGGGTCTCTATGTCTCATGGTCTGTTTCTGACTCACTGTCACCTTGTTCTCTTCATATTAATAGCTATCAAAACACACAAAATGCAAATGAATGGTCCTGATGATCAAGTGGAACCCACATATACAGACTGAAATCAACAGTATGTACAGACACTGCATGTGTTTACTGCCCACACACACTCGCTCACACACTCTGATGCACACTGATGATCAAACTGGCAGAATTCGATGTTCCTGCAAAGAGGCAAAGGGAGGAAATCTATTGGTCTGGCAGCTGAATACCTGAATGAAAATTAATGGCGTTAACAGGAGTGGGACACGAGTGTTTAATGCCAGCAAAATTGTCCATGAGCTCGTCTGTTTCTGGTCCTGAAGTGGTGAATGGAAAATGTCTAGAACGGGGGAAGAGTGGAAGGTGGAAGGTGGTGGTCCTATGGCCCCCCGCTGTAGGAATAGTCTGCCTTGTTGTGCATCACCAGCTTGTTGTCCACAAAGTAGAAGCTGTCAGACTGCGTCTCATAAGGGTGCAGGATCATCTCACGCACTAAGAGAGAAGAAAGACACACAGCACTAAGGACTCTGCATCATCACATCCAGTGAGATCTAATAAAGCCTCTCTGTGTGGGCGTGTTTGTCTCTCGTGTGTTGGCGTGTTGTGTACGACACTCACTGATGTCCTCAGACAGCGCCGGGAACTCGTAGATGTGCTCGCACGTGTTCTTGCTGCTGGGCATGCAGAAGCCGAACTCGAAGTCAAAGCTCTTGAGCAGCTGATCGCGGAAGTAGTGTCTCTCAATCATGCGGAAGTTGTTGATGGGTGTGTCGCCCACTGTGAACTCCACCCTGCAGAAACACAGACAGGAAATCACTGAGCCAACCTGAAAGAAATCCATCACTTCTGTGTTAAAATTACTTTTCTTAACCCATAAGAACCCACGGTGACACGGGTGTAACAAACACTTAGCCTGGCTAACACCAGACCAAATCTCATTTGAGATTTGGTCTGGACACCTGCCGTTCATTTCTCCGTAGAGGAGGTGTGGTTTACGATCCTCTGGAGCCGTTTATTGGGACCTTAGAATGTCTATCAAAGCGTCTGTAGGTAGCTCTTAGCCAATCAGATCAGTTATACCAGATGACGTAGTAGACCAACAGAAATGGATGTTTGTTGTGTGTGAGAGAGTGTTGCTTGCTGCTTTGCTTCTCCAGTTCTCGCTTTCTGCAAGATTATTTATTTTCACGCTTTATTCCCCCTCATGTCCTTCAGCCACACACATCCACTGATTTTATGGGCAATAAACAAGCTGCTGCGGGTCTCTCGGCGGCTCCGCTGTCCCCCGGCTCGGAGCCAGATCACCGGCGGTGACCGGCGGTCTCGCCGGCTCGGCACTAGCGGCACTAATAGCCCCGCTACCAGTGATCTCGCTACGAGCCGGGGGACAGCGCAGCCGCCGAGAGACCTTTCGCCTTTCAACTTTTGCTCTAAACTATTTAAAACACCGTCTACAGCTAAAGAGAGTTTCGCGTCTGCAGCAGCCATGTTGGATCCGGAAAACTACAAGCTTCCAAGTGCCGAGTAGTACGCGTCATCGTCTTGCCGTCCCTCCCCGCTCTGTGATTGGATCTCTAAAACAGGGCTAAGAAACCTTCCTGGTTGCCAGACCGCCTGGAGGTTCGAAATTAAATTTGAGCGCGCAAGGCAGTCTGGGTATACCCAGGCTAACAAACACTTTAAATCTTCTTGAATCTCCCATATTCAGCTTTATGCTTATCTTTAACACATTAAATCCCTAAGCGACACATACTCAACACCCTGGTGTGGTGGTTATGTGACTGTGAGAGAAATTACTTCTCCAAAATGTGATTGGAAACAGAAATCTAAAAAAGTAGCTAATTTAAAAAAAAGCTTATTTTTTGTTACTAGGCTTAGTTTAAACCCATTTAGCAATTATGATCTGTTAATAGGGTGTCCTGTATTGCATTTAACCCTACTATAGTTTGTTATTTGTTTTTATGTATTATTGATTTATTATTATTTTGTTACTTAAAAACAAATCTGAAAAATATTTTTTTGTTAAAACACTATTAATGTCACAATTTTAATATATGTTGTGGAGATGCAGAGAAAAAGGCAAATTTGTGTTTCTGTAAGTAGAAAAGGTGTTGAATTTATTGATTTTAAAATAAGAAATATCATAAAAATAAATACCATAATTGCCCAATGTGACATATATGTCACATCACAGATCTTTGACATTTAGTGGTAGTATTTTTTTTTTTTTAAACATCAGAAATGTGTTCATAATTGTCTTTTAAGGACAAATGGGTCTGGGTTCTTATGGGTTAATATAATAATTGCTGATATATGTGAACATCATTACAGCAAAGTCAGAAAACCTCAAAGTTAGAGTCAAGTCCATCAAAAAGAATGTAAGTAAGTTGATCCAGTTTATCTACACACTTAACTTTGGGCCAATCCATGAACCCATTGGCTATCTGTCTGATTATGTTTTAGCCCCATGGTTAGCAGATATCCGAATAATGGAGATCCAGGAATCCAAGAATTCCTCAACTTGAGATGCATGAATGAAGTTAGTTTAGAAACAATACGGCCACATTGTTTCAATGCATGTGGATGCATATTTTGTTAAAATGTATGTACGCAGTGTGCATTGAGCAGTGGTCTAAAAAGTATTCAGATCCCTCACTTAAGTAAAAGTACTAATACCACACTGTGAAATTACTCCACTACAAGTAAAACTACAAGTAAAATTCCTGCATTCAAAACTTACTGAAGTTAAAGTACAAAAGTATCAGCATCAAAATGTATTTGAAGTATCAAAAGTAAAAGTACTCATTATGCAAAATGGACCCACTCACATTGTTATATATATTCTAAATATGTTATTAGATTATTTTTTATTGATGCTTTTTTGTAAGCAGCATATTATGGCTCATTTAAACTAAAATAAAATTGAAAAACATGTCTAAATACTTTAAATGTATCATATTTTTTATCTTCAATCTCGACCTGAAAAGTAACTAAAGCTGGCAGCTAAATGTAGTGGAATAAAAAGTACAATATTTGCCTCAAAATGTAGTGAAGTAGAACTATAAAGTTGCATTAAAAAATGGAAATTAAGTGGAATGGAAATAAAATGGAAGTACCTCAAAATTGTACTTAAGTAGAGTACTTAAGTAAATGTACTTAGTTACATTCCACCACTGGCATTGAGCAGCTCTATACATCCTTAAAAACAAACAAAAAAATAATACCCGAAGCTCAAAACAGAAAACACAACTTTCAGTGCCCCAGGTGTGTCTGACTCATCACCACATGTAATTATATATCTCAGCACTACTTTATCTGACAGTCTGGCAGCAGTGGCGCTTCTACACAGGGGCCTCCAGGGGCCACTTTCCTGTGAAGAAGCCTTTGGCCCCTGCTGTGGCCCCTGTGTCAAATGAATAATAAAATGATAATTTTATAACGATGAACAATGGAACAATTCAAACCTTTTTTTTTGTTCAAACAATATCTCATTGTACACAAAAGGAACCCAGAATGTGAACATTGTATAATAGTTTAACTCTCTGGAGTCTTATAGGGCTATTTTGTCTATTTTTGAATCCGTTTCATGTCTTTATGTGTCTTTGTAAGTCATTTTGTGTCTTTCTTGGTCATTTTGTTTCTGTTGTGTCTTTTTTTAGTTATTTTGTATCTTTTTTTTTGTCATTTTGTGTCTTTTTTTGTCATTGGTGTCTGTTGTTGTGTCTTTTTCAGTTATTTTGTGTCTTTTTTTTGTCATTTTGTGTCTTATTTTTGTCATTTTGTGTCTTTTTTTGGTCTGCTTTGTTTTTACTGCACTTTCAAAATAAAAAAAAGTGATTGTGCACAAAAATGAGAAATGTCATTGTCATACAAAAAAACTGTAATTGTTTGTGAGTCTCATTATTTAAATCAATGTATTTGTATCTTCCAAAAAATGACTTAAATGAGATGTTTAAATAAGATAAAATAAAGATTTTGAATGCTTAAATATCATCTTTGCCATTTGTTAATGTGCTGATGTGTAAAACTGGTCTAGAACCGCCACTGTCTGGCAGAAAACAATGTATTCAAACTTTTTTGTCTTGCCTTATTGTCCATACTATTGGGTCTTTGAGGAGGGGTAGTCTGCTACCCGAGCAGCAGGGGGCGCTGTGGTTGCTGTGGAAACTATATTTGGCAGCTGCACGTGCAGGAGCCGAACGGCTTCCTGTTGCCGTTAGTTACTGCAACGGCAGCTGTTAGAGCAGACATATGAGCCAGCAAGTGTTGAAGGAAACATATCAGACAACTTATATCAGAGTGAACAGAACAGGGTTTTGATTTGTTCTTGCATCCAATTTGGAGATGGAGCCTCAACTGGTCAGATTGATCTTTGGATATCGTCACACTGTTAAAATAATCGTCATTTTTTGTCAAAATTGTTTGTTTTTTTGTGCCTAAATCATCTCCTCATGACGCCAGCCACATATGGTAAGGCCTACATCCTCAGTTGATCAGATCATGTGATTTTACCCCTTTAAGATCATCACTTCTTTGACAATTTGCCACATTCATAGGCATCAGATAAGAACCCAGCAAAGATTGTTTAGTTATCAGTTTAGTTTATCAGTGTTTTATTGTTGACACTAATATTGGTAACACTTTATTTTGAAGGTGTCTACATAAGAGTGACATGAGCGTGTCATATACATGACATGGGATGTGTCATGAACATTAATGACACTTTGAAGTAACATTAATGCTCATGATACTTGTCATGTCATGTTTCTGACAGGCTTGTGTGACTCTTATGTAGACACCTTCAAAATAAAGTGTTACCATATCTTGCTTAAGTCACAAAGGCATGTTCAAAAAATTGCCAGGTCATTTATTTCTCTTCAGTTACATAATTTACACACAGTGTTATTACTATGCCAATAGCCATCCTTTGTTACATCCTTTTTGAGTGAAATGATCAATAAATGTCATATGTTACACTTTTGGTGAAGTTTTTTGTGTTTCCTGCAAAACTTGAAAAAATGAATTAGCCGAATATTTTAACAGGGTGACGACGTGAAACAGGTATTTGTGACTTAAAGCACTAAGTTAGAAGGTAAAGAGCCAAACAATAAACTTTACTTGTGTAGCACCGAGAGAGAAGATAGAATGTAACTAACTTAAGTTAAGTACTGTACTTAAGTACAATTATTTATGGTTCTTGTACTTTACTTGATTATTCCATTTTATATAACTTTCTACTTCTACTTAACTACATTTTACAGGCAAATATTGTACTTTTTACTCCACTACTGCACAGCTGCCAGCTTTTGTTACTTTTCAGGTCGAGATTTAACATAAAAGACATGATCAATTTAAAGTGATTTTTTAAATCAAACCACATAACAGTATTTTAAGTAGTTAAAATGAGCCCAATCATTACAAAACTAGAACGCTGATAATATATCTAGAAAAAAAAGTTGTATATTTATAAGTAATTTCTTGTATAATTTTTTTGATAATGAATTTCTATTTTTGGTAAGGATAGATATATCAGTAATGAATTTATATTTTTATATGACAGAGATAAAAGATAATTTTAGATAAATTTAGGATTTAGGTAATCAGTATAGGTTCAGATAAATAAAGTAGCTGGTTAAAAATCTATGAATAACTTACAGAGAAGGGTGTAATTTTCGTTTTTAATTTTCTATTAATATTACTTTGTTTGTACGATCATTTCTCTCTTTTTTTCAATGCGCACAGCTATGTCACTGCAGCAAATTTAACCCTTTATCAGGCGAAGAACTGTATTTGGTAACTTCAGTGGATATCAAAATGAGGACCCCATGTCTCTCTGTGAGATCGTGGAACCACATGGATTTCTTCCAGCTAATCAGCAAAGATCAGATTCTCAATATTTTGAGAAAAAAAGTTGCAAATTTACTAGATTAAAGTGGCAAATCTACAAGAAAAAAAAGTTGCGGATTTAAGAGATTTAAAGTGGCAAATCTGCGTGAAAAAAGTCGCAGATTTACGAGAAAAAAGTGAAAAAAAAAGCAACTTTTTCTCCCAGATTCACCACTTTAAATCTCATAAATCTGCAAAAATTTTTCTCGTAGATTTGCCACTTTAATCTCGTAAACTTTTTTCTCAAAATATTACCCCCCTCCCCCAGGTCCGTATGTTTTTTTACACATTCGGGCTGTATGTAATATCCTCCAATATTCTCTAGGGTTGAAATGTGGGATTTGCAAGTATTTCAATGAGTGCCCTATTAACGGTTAATAGTGCACAGGACACTTTATATCTAACATACATTGACATTTGTCACTAAGGCAAACTATGATCTGGATGAGTGAGTTGTTGTCACAGAGTAGGAGTCTGATGATGATGAACAGCACTCAGGAGCACTGACAGATATTTGGTGTGTGACTCAGCAGGTGGGCCCGGCCGCTCTGTATGTTCACACTTATCATCGTCAGCCTGCCGTCCCACGCTGACGCCCACACGCCTCCCACATCCGCTATGTGTCTTCTGTCAGTACAGCACGGTTCGATGGACATTAATGCATCATTCAGCTTTTTCAGACACATGTCTCTCCCTCTCTGTCTTAAAGTATACAACGAATGTTAAAGGAGGAACCTGGTCTCACAGGAATCCGTGAAATAGCCACGGAATCTCTTGACTCAAAATCCGTGGAATAGCCACGGAATCACTCAAATTTCCGTGAAACTGACACGGATTTCGCTACAATGCAAGTTAATGACAGTCATATCCCGTGGCTATTCCAACATATAAAGTGATTATGTACATTCACTGAGTGAATATTTAGAAAATAAAACATATATTTCTCGCTAGGAATGTAATCAAAATCCATTTTTATGCAGAAACTAGGTCAAAATATTGTTTTTTTCACTAAAAATGAGAGAACTGTCTGCCATGTTTTTTGTTCTGACCGCCGGGACCTTAAATGTCACGTGACTTGGACACAAACCAATAGGAATAAATATCCATGGAATAGCCACGGGATATGACTTTACTAATAACTCAATTGACCTTAATTTGCAACATAAACATTTTGATAAAAAAGTTACAAAAGTAAAAGTGTAATATCCTCCAATAACACTTGAAAAAAGTGTTGAAATTGTCAATTTCCAAGTACTTCAATGAGTGCCCTATAAAGGGCTGCAATTTAGCGTTTCTACTCAAATATGTTTACATTCTTTAAAGTTCAAAAAACTTAATTTTCTCACATTGTCTAATAGAATATAGTATTGTATGTATTGATTCTCTGTCTGAAACGCTCTTTTTTTTAGCGCATTTCTTTGTGGTTTTGAGTGTTTTGATACCTTCATAGTACTTATACGGCACCTAAACCTGCTTCATAATAAAAGAATCTCACTCTTTACAGTGTGGGCTCTTTTACTTACGTGGCTCCAACCTGCCGCAACTGCAGGAAGGCCGGGGTGAACTGGTATCTGACAAAACGGCCGGCGTTGGGGTCACAGTGCTTTCTGCCTCCAGCTAAAGAAGAGTCATTGATATAAAAAGAAGTGAGATGGAACCACAGCTAACATTAGAACCATTAGAACATTATCTAAACAAACTTAAACTCTTTAGCGTCTTAGAGACAAGAGAAATATCATCACAACATCCAAAAGATAGTGAGAGGAAAAAACAAGTGGCTCACATCACAAAACAAAAAACGTAAATTTATGATATATTCAAAAGATGAAGACCGATTTTCAATCAATATTTTGTGTCATATCTTCGGTAAGTAGCTGTGTAATAAGCGTGATCATGTGTTATGTAGAGCAGGGGTTCCCAAAGTGTGGTGCATGCACCCCTGGGGGTGCGCGAGATGAAAAATGTAATGGCGGTCTGATAATTACACAATTACATTTTTTTCCCCCAAACAATAAAGAAGTGTAAATAAACATTTCCTTTGTAAAATCAAAAACTGTAATATTAATTAATTAATAAATGCAGGCTATTCAAAATGCACTTTATCTTAAAATGAAGCGTAGAAGAAGTTATCTTCTTCCATTTTTCCAACCTGTGTTATGATGACGGGTTGTTTTAGCTCCACGCTCATTTAAACTTGCTGCAATTTTTGTTCAACGCGGCTCAAAATATTATAACATTTCCCCAATTTATGTGCTTTCTACCTCTGATCCTGAGCCTGTCATCATCCTCTTTGCTCTTAAAAGTGGAAGCTCATGCATAACTTTGTTGCATTATATTGAAACTGTATTCAGGTTAATTCAAATGCGAGACCGCATTGTTGTGATGGTGATTATTTTATTATATGTGTGTTCTCATTTAAGCATGATTAAACATGCCGCCTTTAAATGGCTATAAAAAAGCTTATTGTATTTTGTTTTTTTTGAAGGTGTGGGGGATCGGGGGTGCGTCAACACGGTTGGGACATAGAAGGGGGTGCACGTAGGGGTATATGGCCATATATGGGGATATGGCCCTAAAAGAATATCACGATATTGCAGGCTATTTTTTGCAATAACGATATTCTTGACGATATTAGGAAAGTAGAAAATATGATTTTTTTTTAAGTCTGTATAAATAATTAAAAATCTAAAATGTAGTTTGAAGTACAAATCTCAACAGTTGCCAAATACAACATTTTTTACTCTTGACTCTTGAGTATGAGCAAATAATAAAAAATAACCATTTAGGGGTTCCGGGGGCATATTTTAATGATATTTTCTAAAGGAGAATAAAGGTTCTTGTATGTTTTATTTAAAGCATCTTATTTTGACAGTCTTCTTGTAAATTCTGTGGTGGATTCTGTTAACACACTGTGCTCTTATTTTGAAAGCTGCATGTGTTTAGCTACAGGGAGTAAGTAGCTTTTTGTAATTAAAACAACTTTAACCACTACATCAAGAAGTAAGAACGTTGCCAATATCATGATATGTATTTTTTTTAACCATAAAAAAAATATACCAATATTATTGTGAACGATACGATATGGCACACCCCTAGGTGCGTGGCTAAAAACGTTTGGGAACCGCTGATGTAGAGCAAGTCGGTTGGTATTGTGAATTAAACCTTGACAGGGTGATGCAGGGCCTGAATCACTCTGAAGGGGGCGCTCTACATTGAACATCATCCCTCACTGATCTAGTCTCTGAGGTCTGGAGCTGACCTGGTGTCGGGGGTTTAGTGATCTCAAACAGGACCGTCCCTGTTTCCATGTCCCGGATCTTGAACCTGGTGAAGTCGATCATGTGGACGTTTTCTTCAGGAGAACAAAGATAATCTGAAAAAAAAGAGAGAAAAAACACCATTTAGACTGCATTATCATCCAAACATATGAAACTCTGTCTGTTTCTTCTCTTTTCATGATATCAATGAGAATAAAACGAGCCTTTCATGTCATGCAGCAAGCTGTCAGTTAATGAGGAATTATGACCGATGTTGTTTTCTGCCAAGATATAGTCATTCATACTCCCTTCAATGGCCGTGTTTTTGAGTTGAAGCAAAACTTTGAAATGTCTCATTAACCCTTTACCAGGCAAAGAACTATATTTGTTAACTTCAGGTAATATTTCGAGAAAAAAGTTGCTAATTTACTAGATTAAAGTGGCAAATCTGTGTGAAAAAAGTCGCAGATTTACGAGAAAAAAGTGGAAAAAAAACAACTTTTTTCTCCCAGATTCACCACTTTAACCCTTAATAGGGCACTCATTGAAATACTTGCAAATTCCAAACTTCAAAAAAAAAAAGTTTACGAGATTAAAGTGGGAAATCTATGAGAAAAAAATGCGTAGATTTATGAGATTTAAAGTGGTGAATCTGGGAGAAAAAAGTTGCGCGTCTTAAATCTTTTCTGTTTCAAATTTCTGTCCTTTCATCAAATTAGAGACAAAATGCACAATAAACAAATAATAATAATAATAGTGCAGTGTCAACTCTATAACTGATCAGTCGTACGGTAGTTTAGGTGCAAAAACAGGGTGAGCATAACTTTCAGAATAAAGCGCTAAAGGGACATGTTGGATTTATTGAGGTGTAGTTGTAAGAGGCCTGCTGACTGTGATCTACTGTAGGTAATAAACTGACTGTGTATAAGTACCTCATAACACCTCACTTCAATAAATCAGAGCTGTCCCTGTAATGTAACTCACACATTCACTACAACATGGTCCACGTGTTGTGTTTTATAGAGATTATCCCTATCCCTTATCCCTGTGCATTACACTTAAAATGTTTGCTGTGATCATTGTTTAAAATGTTTCTACCACTTGTTTTTGTGTCTAATGTAATGAAGTTCTGAGGTTTCTGTTTTGTTTCATGTCATTAATTTGATTTGGAGTCCTCGCTGCAAATTGAAATCACAATCTTTAATCTTGACAGCCATAACAAGTCCAAAGTATAGTTTAATATAGACACCAAGAACTGAACAACCAAAAAACACACACACTGGTACTGTGTGTGTGTGTGTGTGTGTGTGTGTGTGTGTGTGTGTGTGAGCATGTCTGAGACACTCCCTTCCCAACGGAGCAGGATTAGACCTAAGAGGCTTATTGTGTTTTACCATCACATGGACTGGCTGGTTGGGAGGGGAGTGTCTCTCTCTCTCTCTCTCTCTCTCTCTCTCACACACACACACACACACACACACACACACACATGCACCTAATATCTCATTAGGGTTATGGTCAGGGCAGTTATTATTAGCGGTCTATGTTGCGTAAGGGTTGAAGGGTCTTTGCAATTGTAGGCTTCAATAAACACATTTAAAAATACTGTAATGGGGCAAAACTGGAGAAAATATGATAAACACACACAACAACATCCTTTTATGCATGCACATGTGTCTGCACACACACTGCTGCATCCTTCACGGTTTCAGAGTGTTAGAGAGCAGATGGGCCACAGGCTTTAGCCACCTCCTTGAAGGTATTTATAGACCTTTTCATAAAGTACAGTAAACTATACTTAACACCTCGTCTAAAAATGCTACTCTGGTTAAACAGGACTATTTACAGCAGTGTTTCCCAAAGCTGTCACGGAGCGAAAGTAGTTATGAACTGAAGAAATTGCTGGATAACAAGCTAAACATTTGAATCAGTTGTGTTTTCAGCAGAGAGAGATCTAAACACTGAAATACTGATTTAGAGCTTACAGAGGACAGCATGCATTGGGTGCTGATAGGAAGCTGAATATCTTTTATTCCATTTTATTATTATTATGTATTTATTTATTTTTCTATTTTTTATTTTATAATTTTCTCTTATATGGTTATCTTCATTCATTTATTTGTTTTTGTTTTTCGATTTGTTTTGTTTTTGTATATTTTGACTATATAACTTTGGTGTTTTCATTTATTTTGTACTTGTCTGGATGGATGTATTGGATAAACTGATGTGTGCTCTGACAGCTGATATAATTATGCATCCAAGGAAAATCCAATAAAAATAACTTTGAAAGAAAGCTGAATATCTCAGGTTTCATGTGACACTATGACTACACAGCTTTCCTTATTAATTAAAGCTGAAATCTGCAAATGTTATAATGTCTCACAGTTATTGTAGACAAAAAGCCATGGAGTAGATCTATAATTTCAATTCAAATATATATGGCATACGACAAAACATATTAGCATTTTTAAGCACCAAAACTTGTAGAGTGTGATATTTTCACTTGAATTGGGTTTGCATGATATCTTACAAAACAGTAATTTTTTTAATTGTGAAACGGTTGCATCATCTTTGTTTTAAACACGTCTTAACTGTTGTTAAAAAAACCTTCTTGGTTGAAATAAACTTAAAAGGGTTCAAATGAATTATTCCTTACGTAATGACAGCACACAGTTATGTAGGTGTTGTAGACAGTTATGTGACTACTTAAAATAAACATTGACCTTCCACAAGGGACACAAACAACCCTTTTCCAAAATCCAAGGATTGTTTGACGCATCACCCCTCCTTCTTTCATCATATTTAAACAGCCACGAGAAGTTTTATTCAGTGTTTTAGCATTGCACGTTAATTTAATTTTATGTGAAAAGTGATATGCTAATTAAAAATATACATATTTCCGCCCTAATAGAAGCCAGTTTGTAAATATCAAATTCCCAAATGTGATCTTCATGTGGTTAATACAGGTTACATGCATACGACGAAAATAGTGTCTATACAAATCAGTGACTTTTTTATAAATTTTATTAAAGCTATTTATTTCAGAATTCAAGAAATAGCTTTTACAATCAGACTTTTCGCTTTGGGGAAAAAAAAATCTGCAAAATGTTCTTTAATCTATATAAAACCTTTTATTTTTATTTTTTAAATCTAAGCACAGACTGATATGTTGTGACTTATGTAATCATAATTATCTTTCGATGGTACCTGACGTAACATTAACATGCAGCACCCCAAATTTACATCTAGAATAATCCAATAACCCCACTTAATAACAATTAAACAAACCTATTTGCCATGCCAAAAACTAATCAGCAATCACCAAACTATAGACTGCTATATTTACATTTACATTTAGTCATTTAGCAGACACTTTTATCCAAAGCGACTTACAGGAAGAATAAAAGCAAACAATCAAAGTATAGTGCAGAAAGAGCTATTAGTGCAGCAATAAGTGCTAGTGACAATTCTTTAAGGAGTAGAATAATCGTGTGGTGCTATATAGACTTTTTATTAAGCGTTGTATAAATGCATGCATGTGTGCAGAGAATGCACATATACCTTTCATATATATACATATATATATGTCTGTACTGTATGTTTGTATTAACATGAACGTGCTGCATCTCTCTGCACATGCATTGCAGGCTGCACTGGGCTCATCTCTGCTGTATCACGAGAGCGGTCAAGACGTTTCCCTGTAAAGCTGCTCTGGCTCAAAAACTCAAAGTCTCTTTATGTTGCTTTCCAAACTGCAGTAAGAGGGTTAGAGAGCTGCTGGCTGATGCAGTGCCCTCTAGTGACAGTTCATTTGATGTGAGGCGCTTATCTGCTCTGAGAATATTACTGTAAGCCTACTGTTAGTCTCAGATTGTGTTTCTTCTGAAGCAACAGCAGGGAAACACTTTCACACACTATTTACAGAGCTCCTGCATACGATGTGGCCTGAAACTAAACGCTGTGGAGAGTCAGTCTGACATGAATTCAAATCATCTTGCCTAGAAGACGAGCTTTCATACTGTTATATAATACTGTGCAATTAAAATACAATTTAACTCTTAGTTCACCACTCGTATGGAAGTAAATGCATCTAGAGCATGATTTATAGACAGCATTACTTTGTTACTGCTCCTGTTTGATGACAGCAGGTGAATGATGTAATGCACTCGAAGACTTGGTCTGAGGCCAAGTGACTGACGAGTCGGAGAGGAAGTCTGTTTCTTTCAATATGCTGAGGTTCATCCAAACGGAGGATTTATGTAAGATGTTAAATCAATGTTTGTCTGTGTGTGACACTGCTGACAATGTGAGCCTTCTTGTCATGCTCTACTAACAATAAAAAACACCAAATACAACGTGGCTTAGCTTCAGTTTCCATATTCTATTTTTTAATAAAAAACAGACTTGCAACAAATGCACCGTAACCATATAAATAATTATTTCTCTCTTTATTCCTAACTTGATTGATTGATCTCTTTTTGTTAAAAACAAACAAATTATTCATAGTAATTATAACAATTATAATTAAATACAATGGAATAGAATAGAAACAAACAAAAATTACAGTATACCTTTTTTCTTTTGCAGAAATTTATCAAAATTAAATCACAATAGACAAAATAAAAAAGCCTGTCTGAAAAGGAGTAGGATAAAGTGAAAAAACCTACTGTCAATTCCGAGCCCTTCGTTTTACTTTCTCTATACGTTTTTTTCCCAATGATATTCTATTCCAACCTTTAATAACACATCGTCTGGCTTTCTACCTCTGTGTTTTCCTCTCACTTCAAAAATATTTAAATATTCAAAACTAGACAATCAGAACACAACAAATCATAAACAACCTTGGCATTCATGACTATTCCAGCACTTAAATGTAGAATATGCAACATTTCCACATTATAATGTCTAAAAATGACAAATTGATGAATTTGTTGAGTCAGGTGCTTTTGTTATTCCAAGAGAAATCTTTAATTTTTCACGTTTTTTTCACAAATAATTCAAGGTGCGTTACATTTGGTTGCGTGTCAATGGTGTCATCTAACCTTTTCAGACTGGTTACCATCAAAAACATCAATATAGGGCTTTTGTACAGGCAGCAAAATATGATTCATATTTCATTTTTAGACTGTACTCGATGCAGTGTTTATATGGCGGTTGCCACTCTGGGAGGTGGATGGGTCGCACAAATGGCAGACTTTCACCCAGGAGAACGGGGTTGATGTCCCGTGTGAAAACAAAAGGGAACAATTTTGAACGTAACTTCCGTTATTTATGTAAAGTTGTGAATCATGGTTTTTTAAACGTAACTTATGGTAGTCACGTCACCCTTGAAACTACTTAACTCCCAATATTAACATACATTTATATTTTTTGCCCTTAGTGTTTTTTAGCTTTGTGCATCAAAACCGCTTTTGACAAGCGCTCATATGTGTTGTTATGGTTGGAACTGACAAACGGTTTATTCTGTCGTTTAGTTTGGAGATCTTGTTGAACCTTAAAATGGTAAATGGACTACACTTGTTTAACGCTTTACTCACACACACACACACACACACACACACACATACATTCAAAAGCCCTGTTTAACCCTTTATCCGGCAAAGAACCATATTTGGTAACCTCAGGTAATATTTCAAGAAAAAAGTTGCAAATTTACTAGATTAAAGTGGCAAATCTACAAGAAAAAATGTTGCAGATTTAAGAAATTTAAAGTGGCAAATCTGCGCAAAAAAAGTTGCAGATTTACGAGAAAAAAGTGGGGAAAAAAGCAACTTTTTTCTCCCTGATTCATCACTTTAAATCTCATAAATCTGTGCATTTTTTTTCTTGTAGATTTGCCACTTTTATCTCGTAAACTTTTTTCTCAAAATATTATTCTTGTATGTTTTTTTTTTACACATTCTGGCTGTATGTAATATCCTCCAATATTCTCTAGGGTTGAAATTTGGAATTTGCAAGAATTTCAATGAGTGCCCTATTAAGGGTTAAGCCCTGTAGTTGCTCCAACTTCTGGGGAAACACCTGATGACAGGTCAGGGAGTAAAATCTGTGAATCTCACATTCAGAATACATGCAGTAATAATAGCACCACATTTTTATCTACAAAGCATTATTTTTAATAATGGCTGCCATTTTGCAACACAATAATCACTAAATTAAGTAATAGAAATCTAAAATTGTGTGACATATTTTCAAAATGAATCCAGCTTACAACAATGTTTTACTATGAAAAGTGGCTCATACCAGCCAAGCCACACCAGTAATGTTTTAATGTCACAACATGGTCAGTAAATTTAACTGTATGATCGTCCGTGTCACTCAAAGTCAGCTACTACAACAAACAGAATCTAATTATGCAGCTGTTTTATTAGAGTATAATGACATAATGTGAATACATTTAAATAAAACTATAATATATTAACTCATTGCGATGCTGGTTGTTTAACAATGAAGACAATATCTCCAATGCTACTTCCCAACGCCATCAATGTTAATCTTTTGTTGTTGTTTTAATTGAGGGATTCCATAGTGGCAGAAATTGCACACAGTGTATTTAAACACCTCCTAAAGGCATTATCTCCCAAACTATAGTCACATTAAATCAATAGATGTGACATATCTCCATTTTCCCTCAATACTTTGTCCAGTCAGGACTGGAATAGGTACGGAAAATAAGGTTTCCAAAGGCTAAAATATGTGTCATCCACTAAATTTATCATCTCTGACAAAAATATAACTTGTTTGAAAATCTGCTGGCAGAGCGCTCTGATACATCTTGTGTATCTGTCGCTGAGCGGCTCTCTTTGTAGGCAGATGACCGATAGATGCATTTTGTGAATCAGAGCTGGCTTCCTGCCAGAACCTGCTGAAAAAGACAGATGGAGCATTTCATCTGATAGCTCAGCCGGTGAAGTCACTCTCACCCAGTCCACTGCAAGTATTCACAGATACCCGTGTCACTCCCACAGTCGTATTAAAACCGGAGAGAGAACTTTGATTTCACAGCCTCTGCACACGGAGCAGCTTGACTGATGACGCCCGACTGTACTGTCTCTTAGAGGTTTGTAGGAGTAGTAATAAAAATCTTTTCAGATGCTCACTGTTTAGTGACAACACAATGAAGTGTGAGCTGTGGGAAGAAAGAAAGGAACAGAATACACACACTGAGCGATGAGAGTCATTTTCAGTCTGTGAGAGACGGGGGGTGCAGAGAGAGAGACATGGAGACAGAAGATGGTGCATATTTGAAGGGAAAATTTTTATTACGTCTTGACTGCCGTATCTGATGAATGTGGCCTCTTTTACAGCCTGTGGTTTGTCTTTTTTATGATGATCCAGGGCCTTGTTTCACAGCAAAAACAGATGTCTAGGCTTGCCTTTGGTAATATTTAGGATCATTGCATGATGCATTTCTAATTTTTGGCAAAACATTCTCGTTTCTCAAAGTGTAGACAGATTTCTGGAAAACATACAGCTGGGACGAATCTTTTAATTTACACATGGGCCCTTAGAGAATTTTATACTGCACAGTGGTTTTTGTAGAAATTAGTAATCAGAATAACAGTTGATCAACGACAAAATGACGTGCATGTCTTTCCACAAAAAAATGATAGACTTCACTATGGGAGCTGGTTTAGTGAGGTTTGCTGTTTGTCCTGAATATTAATCTCTAAAACATTAACTGCCTGGCTCTTCCCCCATGGGCATAAATACTTCCATTTTACACTAAAACACACATAATTGCATATTGTGAAGAGGAAGGTGAACCACAAACATGTAAATATGAAGAATCGTTAAAGGAGATATTTTATAAGTAACTCACATTTTACCAAGAGTGTCTGTCCTTTTTAATAATGGGCTACAGCCAGCAGTAGTTTAGCTTAGCTTAGCCTCAGCGTGGAATAGTCCGGCACTATACCCCCTTCAAAGCCACAACTTGTCGTTTTTGCTAGGATTACACAAACGAGATATGACATGTTAATTAGGGAGCTTTAGAGGTGCAAGTAGGCAGATTAAGCTTCTAGTTATAATGCTAAGCTAAGCTAACCAGCTGCTGGCTCCAGCTGCATATTTATCGTGCAGACATGAGAGCGGCATCTATCTTATCGTCTAACACTCGGCAAGAAAGTGAATAAATGTTGAACGATCCCTTTCAGATTTGCTCAGGTTCCGACACAGGTAGTCCTAGCAGTCATTGTTCTTCTGAAAGGAAAGGGCAGTACTGGAAGGAAATTTTCCTTGCAATAACATCAATGCCTAAGACATAGTATCCTACCAAAAACATTTTAATGATTATAACACTTTGGCAAATAACAATTTGTATGATATCTTACAAAAAATCGTGCATCATTTTTCATGCATTATCCTACAAATGTTCAGTAACATGAGCGATCGCTGGGCGCTGCGAAGGCAAAAAAACGCCCAATTTAAACGATCTATAACGCATGGTCCAAAGTGCATTTTGGTCACTTTTTATTTTTATGGCAGATTTGTCAATTTGGAAAAGCAGTTTTCTTCCTTTACTGTCAGTCCTCTGTCACATCACATAAACAACTCTATGTAATGCATCTTTGCGTGTGTAACAAGCCAAACGTACTTCATGCATCCTTCAAATAGATAAAAATACTACTCCATTGGCTTTAGACCAGTTTGTTATTTGTAAATGCCACAATGACTTTGTGCTGCCGACTTTGGAACGAACTGCCCGAGGAGATAAGGCAAGCAGACTCAGTGACTTCTTTTAAATCACTTCTAAGAACCCACTTTTAAAGCTTTTATGTAATCTTTTACATCTTATTCTTTTTTTAAATTTATTCTATTCTGTACTCTATATCGTTGTCCTTATACCTTTCAATTCTGTTCTTTTAACTTTATTTTCCTTGGTATGTGAGATTGTCTTGTAATGATCCTATGCTGTCTTTTATCGTTTTTATGTAAGAACTATTTTCTTATGCCTAATCTCTGCTCTGTTGGCCTTATGGCATCATTCTCCTTTATGATTAACTGCTCTCTGTCAGAGCAAGATGTTTTTAAAAGGTGATATAGAAATTAAAGTTATTATTAAGCTTAATTAAAACCAACACACCCACAGGACAAACAGCCTGAAACTACCACAAGTGTGACCTGTAGTGTCTTCTATGTATGTCCTCTGTGTACTCCAACAGTCAGCTAAACACCTTTCAGTCATGACCCTCGGTTAGATTTAGGAGAATATTTTGGCTTGTTAGGTACTTGTGTTAGTTAACTACCTGGGTTACATAACACGGGACACGAACAGCAGTCTCCTGGGTGAAAGCCATGTGTTTGTTTGACCCAGTCCTCCTCCCTACATGGACTTTCTCGCTCCTCACCAGACGTCCTCCTGATGATTATGTGTTAAATACCAATTATAGAGCATTACTTTTCATAGGTGGAGGTACGGAAAACTGAATGAGAACAGCCTGCTTGTAAACCACAATATGCATGTTCATACCTCAGTTCTTTCTTTCCTTTTTCCTTCTGTGTATCACCAACACACACACACACACACACACACACAAGTGCTCCACTTCACTTCCTTCAACACCGTCACCTAGCAACGCTCCTTCTGATAGTGTGCCAGCTCGATTAGCCTGTCTTTTTCCTTCCCCTCATCCACCTGGCTGCTCCGCAACAACAAGGTGCAGCAGCGAATCAAAAGAGAATATCTCAGGTTAGGCATCAGTGGTATGCAAATGAAATGTTTCACGTCTGATAAAGGTATATACCTGAGACATCCTCGTATAGTCGGAGGGCCTCATTTTGCCTGATTTAACAAGCTGGAGGCAGAGGAGGAATCAGGATCTGATGCAGAATATTAAGAGGGTGTGTGTCAACAATGGCTTCAGTTACAATACGACATGATAGATTACAATATGCTTTTTTGTCCCTGTAGGGAAACGCGTCACTAACTTTCATCACAGGTGATCTGCCATAATTACGCTCTCGTCTTTCTACATTCATCTGATTGTGATTTCCATGTGTCTCGTGTTGTGTTTTTCTCCCTACAAAGGGTTTTTCTGTGTGTTTTTTAACAGTCAATCTCATCTTTGCCAACACACATTAGTCACAGCCTCAAAGAGCGACAACAGATTCTTGTTAAACATAATCATTCTCGCTCTGCTGGAATACGAAGGCAATACAGTCCTGAAAAGATCCCTCTGGCAGCAGCCCCTCTAAAGAGAGTAAAATTAGCACCAAGTCTTGAGTCATGCTGTGCTCCTGTGTTCAGATACACAGAGCCTGTCTGACACCAGAGTGGCATTCATAAAGAGCAAGCGATCTGCCATTTATAGCTCCCTAATCCCCGAGATTAGCCCGGAGTTACAGACTTTCAGCCACAGGGATTGACTTCACATGCCTTATTCTTTCCATTTGACCCTGTGGTCTCCGATCAATGTGGAGACCGCATGTTAAATTAATCCCACAGCATGAGGAGGAACAATGCAGACATGTTTACTTATCTTCAAGTCATAATAATCCATAGCCGAAGGCAGCTAGTGACATTAGCCTTGATGTTCACATCGTGATGTACAGTGCACCTGCATGGCAGGCTGTTTCATGTCTCCTGGTTAACAGCACCTGTAGGCAAACTGGCAAACGCTGAGGTTGTCGAGAGGTTGCACTCTGAGCAGCTGAATGCAGATGAGATTTATTTTTTCCTCTTATCTTTCTCCAGCCTGTATTACCGAGTGGAAAAAATAATATTTTTCTGTGAGAGGGTTTTATGAGGACATACTGTGATTAAAGCTCACTGAACCACAAAGACAAAAAGATATACTTCCACATTTTTAGAAATGCTTACTCACTTACTTGTCGAGAGTGAGATGAGAAGACCACTCATTTCTGTAAATATGTAATAAAACTACAGCCAGTAAACGGTTAGCTTAGCATAAAGACTGGAACAGAGGGAAACATTAGCCTGGCTCTGGTAACAAATCCAGCCAACTGGCACCTCTTAAACTCACTGAAGGTGCAGGCAAATAGATTTTGTTGCCTTTGTTAGCCTTTTCTATTTTTATGGTAAACCCATTAAATTGTCTGTATCTTCCTATTTACCATAAAGACATGAGAGATGTATGTAGAGTGGTATTTTATTTTTATTTAGTCATATTTACATTTTATTGCTCAGAGTGTCTAAACAACACTGGGAAAGCTGTTTCCAATATAAGCAAAATAACAAAGAGCAAACAAAACAGATCAGGGGAACCATGAAATATGATTGGGAACAAATATTTCAGATAATTCCGACAGCATATAAATGCAGCACAAATCCTGCGACATAAACAAAAGTGAAAATATTATCTATCCTGTGATTTGGACTTGGATTCTTCCTCGGCCCAAGCTACAACCTTCCAGAAAGCTTAATGAAAATCAGGCAGGTAGTTTTTCTGTAATCCTGCTGACAAACAGACAACAACATATAACCTCCTTGAGGGGATTATACTTATTAAACAGAGAGAATTAGAAATAACAGCCTCTCTGTAATATAAGCCTGTTTATAAATGGCCTGGCACCTTCTGCAGTCGAAATAAATAAAGGCCCTGTCCACTGTTTCAGAAGTTACGGTAATCAGTGAGCTTTAGAGGTGCTAAAGCTGGATTTTGTTACCTTCTGATAGAGCGAGGCTAGCTTTTCTCTCCGTTTCCAGTCTTTATGCTAAGCTAAGCTCACCAGCTGTTGTTTGTTTACTGCTAAGACGAGAGAGGATGGCTTTCCATTTTCTCATCTGTGTAACTCTGTATAGCAGACAAGCATATTTCCCCAAATGTTAATACATTTTCATCTGAGGGATGAGATTATGTTAAATTAGAAAAATTGCAAAATCACTATGAAAAAGTTTTCCACAGAATATTTGGACTCAAATGTGCATAAAAGCAAATCAAGTGCCAAGAGGTTTTATAATCATCACACTATGGTTACAACGTACATCCTGTGCAGAACAATGTATGAATGAATTCATTACAGACACACACACACACACACACACACACACACACACTGCCATTCTCTCACATTTCGGGCTGTGAGAGGAACCTGGAGGGACACTAATGATTTGTCTGTCTTCCTCCAGTTTGATCTAAAAAGAGAAAAAGCCTTGCAGACAGTGACAGTTTGTACCCAGGAAGTTCTGAGAAAGAAGTGAATAAAAGTGTATCACTCAAATTAGAGCAATTCTGCAATATATGCTTTAAATATAGTAGAAACATTGTACTGTAATACAACACTGTAATATTTGTGCAGGAAATGCCCTTTTTCTATACGAATCACATTCACATTTGTTTGCAGCATGACTTTTGCATGTGTTATTTAAGCTATTATTGTCTGTTCAAGTGAGCTCAATAGGTTATTGGAAGTTTGCATTGAATGGTAGTGAAAAAATATTTCTTTCATTACTACATTATAAGATTGCACAGACGCAGACGGGAGTAGAAGCTAAGCAATATGCTGCTGTGGCCCTAAATAAAACATCAGTTTAAGTGTTTGCTTTATTTTTAATATTTTCACGACTTAACCTTCCCATCAGATAGCCAACAGGTGAACTGAAACTGCTATGCTCTCGTCAGTCAAACCCAACCAGACTCCATTGACAAAAACTGTAATTTTAACTCACAGAAGACAGAAGTTGCTGGTCTACCGCTCTGCCCGATCATTTAGTTTTGTGGATTCACCAAAGTCATACAAAGTACATCTTGGTGCTGCCTCTGTCCACAAGTGTACATTTAGTTTCCCTGACTGCATCCTACTGTAGCTAATACGCTGAAGTGCCTCATCCAACCTCACTTCAGTAGCTGTCTCTTTAAGGATAATTCACCTCTTACTGGTCCATGGAAGGCCTTCTTTATATGTTTATTTGGGCTATTATGATTTAGAACCAAAATTTGAAAGAACAGAGAATAATTATGGATTGTGCAAATTTTCTGGTTTTGTCAATTGAAATCCAAAATGCACACAGATGGAAAAAGTGTGGGACTTTAACACAGAGCTTCAGCCAGAAACATGAGCCAGTAATCACTGAGTAATTTGTATTGATCAATAACCTATCAAACTGTACAGGACGGTGCAATCTTACATAATGTACTCTGAATGTGATAACGTCTCTAACATGGAGTTCATATGATCGTCTGTGTGGTAACAGCTGCCTGATTCACAGAGTAAGCACTAGTAAAAGACAGTTTGCATGAGATCGTGTTGATTACTGATGTGGATGCAACAAGCCGTCTCTCTCCATGTCAAATCACTCTGAAAGAGTAACCTTGTGACAGCTGCGCATGGGAGATTAAGAACCGGCTGCACCAATCAATTTTAATTAAAGCTGTATCCATTGTGTTGGCAGACATCACAGAGTGGAAATCCCGCCCGATGTAGATAAAGCACTGCTCTGTGTCCCAGACTTATTAAGGCCAAATAATTGATCACCCATTAGTGTAAAAGGAACCGGGCTGTTCTGAGTAAATCATTTGGATGGAGCAAAATTACACACTAGTGTAGATTCTTTGAGTCAGAAAATACCTGCAGCATAGCGGAGGTTCCAGTGTGATCAAGCTCCTATATCCTATTATATAGTACAACATACTTTTTGAGCGCATCATTCCTTTAATTTCAAATATACTCACTTTTATGGTGAAGGCATTGTGATGCAAGATCCCCGAAAAATATGTAACTTTTAATACTGACCCTCTGAGGAGCATGTCCACCTCAAACAAGAAGTTTAGGATTCGAACTTCTCTCCCAAGCACTCGTTTCCCACTTTATATACGTATATTAGACACATGCAATGTCCCCTAAAATCCAACAGTTAACAGCTTTACACCTAAAACTAGAGCCCGACAGATATATCAGTTGACAGATATTATCGGCCGATATTGGCCATATATTGGTCAATGCTGTCTGAGATGTGCTGTTATGAAAACTTTTTTTCACACAATATATAATGCTATTAATGTTTTTATTATTTATAAATAATAGCATTGACTGACACAGAAGAGTAATAATGTTTATTTACCTTTTTATTTAATTCCCACTTATTCTTTATTTTCTCAGTTATAATTATATAATTGGCTGACAGCATAATGCATCGTATAATGTATAATAATGTATATTAATGTTAAATATTTAATAAAGTTTTATGTTAAGAAAGTAGCTCTCTGGGAACATTTGCAGAGTGGTGAAAAATGTGTGCACGATCCACATAAAAAAGGTCTATTTATTGTCCGCCATATTGGTTTTCGATTTCTGTCCCCCCTCTAAAATTATTATCAGTATCGGTCTCAAAAATCCCATATTGCTCTACCAAAACTAAACACTAAACTTGAACTAATGGACGGGTCTCTGGAGAGTCTAGCTCCATCCCAGCAGAGAGCAGCCACAGGTGTCAATGTGAGGGGAGGCAGAAGCGAGGCAAGTGAGCCAGGATCCAGGCTAGGCTGGAGAGTGGCCCTGCTGTAGCGTCGTACATGCACATGCTAGCTCGCTGGATGACATGCAAATAACCAAACACCGCACAGATAGCTGCATTATGGTGATAACGGAGATCTGGCTGCATGAAAACATCCCCGACTTAGTTTAGCCTTAGAGCTAGCAGGCCACATCATCCACTGAACAGAATGCACACCAGACTCCACATCACATCACCGCCTCTGCTGAGAGAATAATCTCCATTGGGATATAGCAAGACTCTCTGTCCATTGCTAGCCTGGGTATACCCATACTGCCTTGCGTGCTCAAATTTCATTTCGAACCTCCAGGCAGTCTGGCAACCAGAGAGGTTTCTTCGCCCTGGATCCAATCACAGAACGGGGAGGGACGGCAAGACGATGACGCGTACTACTCGGCAGACGGAAGCTTGTAGTTTTCTTACGGATCCAACATGGCTGCAGCAGACGCAAAACTCTCTTTAGCTGTAGATGGTGTTTTAAATAGTTTAGAGCGAAAGTTGAAAAGCGAAAGGTCTCTCGGCGGCTCCGCTGACCCCTGGCTCGTAGCGAGATCACCGGCGTTACGGTAGCGGGGCTAATAGCGGTAGCGTAACGCTACCGTTACGGTAGCGGGGCTATTAGCTATTGTTAGCCAGGCTAGTCCATTGCAATAGTTTCTTAAATGCAGAATCGCAGTTTGGGTGTAGGTCTTAATTTTTTGACATTTTAAGGTATTGCAGCTGCACTGGAGAACTCAGGGAGGAGGCGGAGAGGGTGATAATAATGAAAATAAGATGCAGTTCACTAATAGTACTCTTAAATGGAGAACGTGAGATGCAGTGGCTGCTAGTGAAGAAAACACAATGAAGTGCGCCCTCAGGTGGCCCTGAAATTGAGGAAACATGATGTGGTGCCACATAGGCGGCCTAACATATTGGACAACTTTCTGCAAAAGCAGCAGGTTAGTTATATTTTTTAAATTTTTTATTGAATTAAAGCCAAAAATCTGGCAATATCTTACGCATTGCACCTTTAACAATGTGTGCAGCCCCTGGCCAGGATCTGGAATTCTGAGGTTGCTATGATCCAACTGAAGAGTGTATTTTTTAAAATTTGTGGTTCACATTTAAAAAACTGAAAGAGCATATCCAGTAAGAGGCATGTTTTCACTTTCTATCAACAGGAAATCCTCCGTCTCTTGCTCTGACTGCTCACTCCAGAGCACTTAACATGGGAACACAATTAGACATGGTGGATGCGAGGGAAGCGGCTACAACAGAAATGTAAATAACAATTTCAGAAATGCACTGCATAAAACAATTACATTTATGAATTCAACAGCAGTTATGTTGATTATAACCAAGGGTAATCCAATTTTAAACTTGCAACTCTTGTTAGTAGAAGGTCACAATATTGTCCGTAATAAACGTAACATTTTGTCTGTAACAGCAGTATTTCTGTTTCTGTCTGCCTGCCTGCACATCTTAAATCATTCATCATGTAAACAGTAAACTGATAATATGCCATTTTTCATATCACAGCAGCGCTTCTCTGCTGCCTCCTGGATTATATTTCTTCTCCTCTCTCGCGCCTGTGTGACAATGAGGCACTGTGCCTCGCTTATCAGCACTGAACCACCGTGACAGACTGGAGCTGGGCTGCCCCAAAATGGTGGCATTTACCTCCCAAAAGCACAACTGGAAAAGTCATTTACACTGCAGGCTGAGGCATTTTCTGCTTCCCTCTTTTCACACTGCGATTTTCGTTCTCTTGCAGCAGAAAATGATAGCCTGAATTGTGCCGCACACTATGCTTTTCTCGGTGGTGCGGCCTGTCGTTTAGAACGGTTGGGCGTTGGAGGGAAATTTTTGTGCTCTCATCACTCAAAAGGAGACAAGGAAGCAGATTCAACATCATTTGTATAAGACCAAACATCTTACAGCTCACTGTTGACCATCACTTATCTAACTTTGAGTGTGATTCCACATATCATATCTTCTTTTACAATTTGCAGCTGTGTGAAGTGTAAATGACCGGTTAGAGGGCTGATATCCACCATGTGAACGAACTCACTTACAGCTGCAGGGTTATTAATTACCTGAGGGGTATCACGTCATCACTGCGTTACGGCCCTCCTGACATAATCCAGATTACTTAGATGTCAGTGGAGAGCGGAGTTTACTGCACCATCATGAGTGATTTAGGTATATTTGCACTGGTGGAGCCGTAGTATTGCTTGTTCGTTTAGGACGCAGCAAATGAAAACAGGAGTGAATGTCTGAAAGCGGTTCAGTGTTGGCTTCAGATGTCATTTGCTGGTTTAAACCACAGACTGTATATAAATAATGGACGTAGTCACGGTCAGGTCAGCCATTGGTTTGTGGACTGACCATTTGAGGCATTGAGTTCAGCGTTATACTCGTCGCCATCTTGTGTCGCCATCTTGTCTCCGATACAGGAAGCAGACCATATTTGGACTGTGGAGGAGGAGAGGGATCTGATCACTGACTACAGCCTCTCTACACCTCAACCTGACTGAGAGAAGCCACTGCTAATTCATGTTAGCATTAACTGGAACATTAACTGGGATGTTAATGTTGGCTAGCAAAAACCAAAAACAACAAAATGTACGTTACTTACCAAAGAAAAATGAACAGCGACTCCTTGGACTGTCTAATAGTACAACCAAACACTGAACAAGACATTAATGAATGAAATTAACTGAAAATAAACTGTCATTTAGTGAAAATACAGTGTGCAAGGGTCAAAGTTATGAGACGAAACCGGTAATGCTGTGGATGCGCATTGCTTTTCTTCTCTCCTGATGACAGCTCACCTTGTTAGTGACCTGTCAATCAAAGGTAGCCACGCCCCAAATCATACGATTCTTTATCTTCTATTTTCTTCTAAATGGGCCATTATTTGCTACTATCAACTATTGTCTTGAAGATTTCTTTTTTCTAGAGATTGAGTTAAAAAAAAAATCTGAGGTAATAAATCAAGTGAGAAGTTTTCTCATTTTGTATTAAAATGGATGGACCCAAATGCTTCTGCAGCAGCCTTCAGCCCCCCCGTTGGGATTTTTGGTAGAATGCAGCTTAAGGGACTTCTGGTTTACCTCACTGATCAGACCCGGAGGTTGCCGCTTGGTTTAAACACAAATCAATGAAAATTAAAGAAAATGTATCTTTCACAAAACAATGATAACAAATTTGTTTTGGTGTTGTCAGGTCATACAAACAGGTTTCTAATAGCAACAAAAAATACAGGTATTTATCAATTTTTTGGGAACCTAATGTGGGTTTTCTTCTTACGGGTGTATGTATTTGAAACATGGTGTAGGGTTAGAATTGAGGAGGAGTTCAGAATATCGTTAGACTTTTACAAAAAGGAAACTCATTACACACAAATCTTAACACAAGACTCACTATAGTATTTTTTCCCTCAACATCAATTATCAAAATGGTTGGCAAATAGTTTTCTGTTGATCAACTAATCGATTAGTCCACTAATCCTTGCAACTCCAGTCTCTAATGATAGAGTTTACTCACGTTTACTGATGGAGACCTTGAAATGAGGCTGAAAGCTCCAGAAAAAAAGCAAGTAATAAGTCAATGAGTTAAACTAATATTTAGCTACAAAGAATTTTTAACCAGTTATGAAAACATTGTCAATATTATATATATATATATATATATATATATATATATATATTGCCTCTATAGGACATACGTAAGTAAACAAGACCATCAGCAAAAAGACCGAAGGTTTCTATTTAGTTATTCTTAGCACCTATGACAGTGTCTGATTCGCTGATTTGCAGCATCCAGACCCGAAGAACGAGACAATGTTATGCTGTGAGTGGTAGGTCAGCCACTTTAAACGGAACCAAGAGATTCTTCTTTAGAAAGGTCTATTTTTGACATATTTTTTATGGTTATGTCTAATGCAGGATTAGCAAAGAGGAAGAGAAGCAACTGTTTGAGGAACAAAAGGGCTAAAAAGGGAGAGTGATAAGTGAAAACACAAGTTATTCAACAGGTTGACCGAACAGATCCAGAATTGTCCCTCTTCCTCCGAGACAGGTATGTTATATATCTTTTTCTTTCATAAAATACACTGTGAGACATCAATGATCATTGACATCAATGATTGATGTTGGTGGCTAAAACAGAGTTTACTTTGTTTCACAATCGATAACTAGTTGTTGATCTTCCATTGCCACAAAAAGATAATTTACCTCATCACTACAGTTGGCTTAAAAAGAAAAATAGTATTTCAAATGAGTTGTGTCTTCAAATGCTTCCACAGCAAATGCACAAGCAGCCAGATAAAGATCTTTAAGACCCGAGATGGAAACACTACTGCTTTTGTCCACAGGGGCCGCCAAAATCAACACAGAATAAAAGTACCTTGTAGTTGCTTTAAACCCATGCCTGTTATACATTTAGTTTGAACTCAACCCTCAAAAAAATAGCAATAATTTTATTAACCGAAAATGAGTAACCCAGGTGGCACTATGTAGTCCTCATGAAATAGAAGTTAAAAGTTTATGAACTCTGCTAATATAAGAGCATGAAACAGCCTACACTGCCCTGAATCTATGACATAATCTGTAATCGGTTTCCATAATATGTTAACCAACAGGCTGATAGTATTTGTTCCATCTGTGACGAGCTATAATCAGTGGATCCCATCTCCAGCCACCTGTTACCTCAGAGCCACAGGTGTCTTGAGGTGAGGATGTAGTCGGAGCCAGATTATTATTTTTTTTGCCAGCAGGATTTGGGAAGCACACCAGGAAGTACATACAGTTCTCTCTCTTCCAATGCCTACACACTCAGACATAGCAGAGAGATGCAAACACCCACAACCATTAACACTGGGAAACTCCACACGCTGCTTCCTATCTAAAGTCCAAAAAAACAGTAAATAAATGAAATAGTGAAAATCCTTGGGCGAGACACTAAACCTGTAAATGCTCACTGACTGTGACACACACCGGTTAAAAGTCTTATTTAAAGCTATAGAGACTCTGAGCTCCCCACATATGTCGCTGTCCATGGTATCTGTGTCTAGTTCCTCGAGACAGCCAAATAAAACCTCAGAAAACAGTAAATGAGCGCATTGAGAATGTTACATATATAGAAAGACACAATGAACACGGAAGCAGCAGCAGATGGGTCGCACTAATCTCCTCTAAGGCTTTAACTACTCTTCCCATCGTGCCAATTACAGTAGCAGGTTACTTACTCTTGGTGATCTTCTGTAGCCCGAGCACATCGTCGGGCGTTATTACGGTATTTCTGCGCAATTCTTCTTCAGTTCTAACCGGGATCCCCATGTCTGACGAGTTGCAGCCTTGCTGCACTTTCATGTCCAACAGAAGAGGTGCTGTTCGGTGCGCAACCTGACCGGAGCTGAGGCTTTCTGATGCTCTCGGCGTCGTCGCCGCAGGAGCAGATTTACTTGCGTCGCAGCCTTTAGTTGCGCGCTGGCTAATACACCGTGCAACAAACAGGCTCTGCGCTGCTACAAGAATAACTCATTCTCCGTGCCTCCTCCCCTTCTCGATCCGGTAAAAGATAAAAATCAGCCCTTAGCTCCCTCCCCTCCCGCGCTCAAGGCTCATCGGTTCTCTCACAAGCTATTTAATCCAAATCCTGTGGCTTTAAACCGACCAGTGGTGCGTGGCTGACAGACTGCGCGCCTCGTCATCTGCTGCTGATACACCAGTGCGTGCATGGCCGGGCTTTACTCAGGAGCAGTAACTGATTACTCAATACTCCTCTCTCAAAGCAGAGATGAGCTCCTACATCCGGTGAGGCAGAGGTCCACAGGTGTGAGGAATAACATCTTGAAATTATATTATGTTCGACTGTGCTGTTACCACTGTGTGAAAACAGAGGGCTGCTAATAAATCAGAATGTTTTTGTTGCTTTACAACGGTTTCTTTCCATTAGAAATATTGGCTTATACTGTGCATGCAGCTAAGATAAAACATCCCCTTGAAGTTTATTTTTGTTGCATTGTTCACATCAACAGGGAAGATATGAACATGTGATCTTTGTTTTTTTAAAACAGAATTAAAGGTTGTATCAAAAAGTATTTGCTGTCTAAAGATCAGGCATGTAGCAAACGATTCTGGATCCTGTATGTCTCTAAGAGTCCCTTCTCAAATCCACAGCTACTCATTCTCACATTTTTGTGGGCCCTCCCCACATGAGGGCCCTGTTTACTCCCCTTTCCCCCCCAGTATGACGCCAATGGTAAATATATTGTGGAGTAGCCTTAATGGTGCTCTGAGCAGAAAATTAAGTCCCACTCCCACGTTGAAACCAGCTTCTCTGCTGTTTGATTTGGTAACAAGCTGGTCCGTGCATGTGCATGTGAATCTGATGTATATGTATAACGTTTTTTGGCCACCTGGGGGCAGTAGAACAACCTGTTAACATTACCATATTATCGTCTTGAATCATTACGCTCACAAACAATTCCCTATTCAGCTGATTAGTATTAATTGGGAAACATGTTTGTCACCTCCTCATGAATGTACTTTGTTTTTAGCTCTATTTTGGTTTCTACCAACTCCTGAAGGAAAAATCTGGAGCTTTAGCTGTTCAATGCTGCAACTAGTCTAAAACTTTGCTCTGTGCCGCCATTTGGCAGTGGGGTTTATAGAGACTATTTTTTGATGAAAACACTGGCTGCAGCTACTGGAGACCAGGTTTATGAGAGTGGAACGACTTAACCAAAAGAGCAAAGTTGTGGGCCAGAAAATCTCTATAAACAGATATGCAGAATATGTAGGTAAAAGGACAGGTTTTTAGTATTGCAAGTGTTTCGGAACAGTTTCTAGTCCAAGTAGTATCAACCAATCATGTTTGAGTGTAGCTTTGTCTGACGGCAGCTTCATGTGGAGAGCCAGAAAGGCTGAATGCATTGGAATAAAATGCAATGTTGGAAGCCATCTGCTTTAATCTGATTTTGATTGAGCTTTTTATTAGCTTTTAAAAGATTGTATGTGCATTCATATGCAAAGGAACAATATTTTGCTACAGTGGCGGACTCAGACTGTTAGAAGGGCAGGGGCGAAAAAATGAAAAGGGCACATTCTGCACAACATGGAGCCCCACCAGCATGCCAAATTATGATGCATCATGTATGATGAAATATTAGCATTAAGTTAAAAGGAGATCCAGATCAAAGTAATTAATGATATCATACTGACAATTAAAAGTATCGAACCAAAGCATCTAGGGGGGTCAGGGGGCATGCCCCCCCGGGGGAAAATGTGTACATTTTTATTTAAAAGGCATCTATTTTGTGCATTTTGAGAGCTAAATGAGAGCAAACATCTCACACATTATACACAGTTGGGTGATACCGTATTATAGAATCTCTAGAGGGCACATCATCATAATTTATTGTATAAAGGGGCACCCTAGAGGGCAATCAATACGTTTTTTTCATGTGTAAAGGGCAGCCAATAAGGCACTTTCTCTCATTTTCACCACTCTAGAGGGCACTTTCGTGCGCTTTTTCAACCACGGAGGCACCAAACAGGAAAAAGGGCACCAGAAGAGCTCTCATTAAGGCACGTTATCAAATTTTCTTGCACTAGAGGGCACATCATCATAATTTATTGTATGAAGGGGCACCATAGAGGGCATCCAATCATTTTTTGCACGTTTAAATGGCAGCCAATAAGGCACTTCCTCTCGTTTTCACCACTCTAGAGGGCACTTTAGCGCAATTTTTCAACCATAGAGGCATGAGGGGGGGGGGGGGCGGTCGCCGCTCCTGCCCCCCCTCTGAGTCCGCCACTGTCTTGCTGTATGGTGAAAGGTTTTTTTTTTTGTTTTTTTTTCTGTAAAGTGAAATGCAGACATCAGCTAAATTTGTAATTTAGACAGAATAATCCAGTGCTTGTGACATTTCTTCATTAATTTTACCAATTTTTTTTTTTTACGGTAGAACTGTGTTTTCTACATTTTATGAAATTAAAGTTCTATTGTTTCATGATTTATGGTAATTCAATGTGTCTACTATGGTGATATACAATTTTAGATTTAATGGTCTATTTATGTTGCAATTTGATAGCGTTTTACTGTAACTTCTACAATTGTTTTTTTACAGCGCACATCTCAAGTTGTGAATCAGACTGTAACCAACGACTGGCACGCTAAAGAAAATAAATATTATATATGTAACATAACATAATATACCAGCTTGAATATCTGGACAGACCAATAGCTGATGGGTTCCAAGATAGACAGAATGCTCCTTAGAGTTGATAGACACTGCAGAGTTCACATTACATGTTTCTTCCATCCATAGTAATTAAACATATAAAATAGAGACATTTTAAATAACACCTGAGTATTGGACCATTGTGACCTTTAAGGAAAATAAAGAGAAGCAAGGAAAGAAAGACAGAGATGAGACTATCTTTCAGCTTTATAATATTTTTATTTCATTTTTTTTCATTGGAAAGTTGCTTTCCAGATGCCAGCATCCCTGAGAAAGTGTAAAATGCAAATCTTGCGGACCGCCCCATTAACGAGCTGAAACGGGCCAGCCAAAAGATATTCACATCTGAAAAAACACAACCCTGCACAGCCACCCTTCTCTTGTTTAATCACAGACTGGCCGGTTCCCTCTTGCTGTCAGTGAAGTGAGCCTATTGCTTTGAGATGAGGAGATAGTGCCTCCCTCTGCTTGGCAAACTTACTGCAGGGCATGTGCAGAGCTGAGAGCTGTCCATGGTAGTACTTTGTGAGGAGTGATATGATTGTTTATCCCTTTACTCTCTAAAATCTGTGGATCCCAGGAGAGGGAGAGCGCTTCAGTTAACAGGCTTATTGGCATCATGTCAGCTAGAAACACATATTAAATAAAAATAAAATAAAAGGGTTATAATAGCATTAAAACAAACTGATAAATACAAACTATCAACTAATCCCCGATAACCGCCCTTTCATAATCTTTCTATGAGGTCTGTAGACAGAGAGCATTGCTACAGTTTTTACCAGTGTTACAGTAACTCTGGAAGTCTGTGAACTTCTCATGAGGATCAATCACGATGCCACAAACAACCGAATCCTACCAGTAAAAGCATAACAATATTCAAAAGCCATTAGCTTATGTGGCTAGGTGGCTATTGAAGAATTTCCAAGGGATGGTTAGCAGCATAGCAAGCCTGAACCCTTTGTCATTCCCTCCTGTTAGCCCACTGTGGTCTGTTGGACTCCTCTATGCGGTCATCTCGAAGCAGCCCCTGCGATGCGTCTGCATGTCTCTCACCCTACGGATGGACTGGATCTGGGGATGGTGGGCTCCCCACTCGTTCCAGTGCTTGAAAGGGCCAAGCTCAAACACGTACTGGTAGCCACGGTAGCCAGGATACTGGTAGCCCACCCAGCTGTGAGGGAAAGTGGAGACAAATACCCATAAACCAAACCAAACCAAAAAAATCCTACTTATGTTGGCCAACAGCTTTTAGCTGCACTGCAAAAAAAGAAAAGTTGGGTGAACTCAAAATTTCAAGGCAACAAACGTCGATAAAATTTTAAGTTGGACAATCAAACTAAATATTTTAAGTTTTGTTTTTGAGTTTGTCAACTCAACTGTAAGTTGTACTAACTTATAATTTTACATTATAAGTTATAATAACTTTTAATCCTTACTTCTGCAATGTGCTGAATTGCCACGATTGTAACGCCGCTATGAAATGTCAGCTGATGTTGCGACCACAATTTTGAGTTAGCATTGATACGCTAATGGCTACTCTTGTAGCTGTAACAAGCAGCGCCGCTAGCATCAGTTAGCCGCTAGCTTTCGCTAATGACAGAATTTCACAACAAAGAAATAAGAGTATTGTCCCTTGTTGTGAACCCCAACTTAAAGATATAAGTAACAACAACTCATCAACTTGTTTTTGACCATACAACTGGTATGCTTTGTTTTGCTAAATTACATTATTGCCCTAAATGTCAACAATTTATATTTCCAAGTTTTACCAACTTAAATCACTGTTTTTGGCCAAAAAATACAAGTTTTTTTTTTGCAGTGTGGACAGAAAAGACTTACGTTCCACCGGTGACCTGAATGCTGGCAACGCGGTCCTGGAAGCCGTAAGACCACAGGCTGGGGATGTCCTCGTCGCACACCTCCATCTTACGACCCTCGAAGTTTGGACACTCAAACAGGCAAATCTTGTGATCCTGGGGATCCTATAACACACAAACATCCCTTTTAAATTAGTAGCTGTTGAACACTTCTTATACAGATACTGTACGACTTGTACATGCACTGTCAAGATGTTCGAGTCCATCTTGAAATGCCTGGATCATCTGCTACACAAAACATTTATGGACCAAAAAAAACATCAGTGGACGGCTCCTCTCTCTCTGTTGCAGGACGGAGAGATTCAAAAGATCCTTCGCTCCTACAGCCATCAGGCTGTCTCATTCTTCAAGAGCTAACAGACTGAATTTCCCCGTGGGGATAAATAATGTGATTTTGATTTGATTTGATTTGATTTGATTTGATTTGATTTGATTTGATTTTGATTTGATTTTCTTTTATTCTGGTGCAGCTCTGTGCCCCAGATTTTAGCCAACAGAGTGCTGCAGTGATGATGTTTTTTTGTAGGCCAAAACAGAAGTATGCGTCTCCCTTCACTCACCAAAAGCCAATGTGATTTTTCAATTGGATTTTGAATTATTGCAGAAAATAAGCTCACTGTTGAACAAAAGTTTACTGTGCTTACACATTCTGTTCACATAATCTTCACAAATGAAAACCACATTGTATGATTTTTAAAGCATGAATGCATTTGCCAGGAGTAAAAGCTAATGTTAGCTTTAAATAAACTACACCATAACTACACCTCAAAGCTGATGCTAACACCCCTGAAACCTCTGTAGAGTCATTTAGCCACTTGTTAGTAAGCACCTTTTTTAAAACATGTAAAAGCTTCAAATTTCATAACTGTGGTATTAACTGACATATCTTATGTCTTAAAAAGTGAAAATCCCATAAGCTTGTGTTTACCACAGACCTTATGTCAGGCTGCTGACCAAAGATGTCATTCACTTTAAGATTAGGGAACCTGAAGTGCAAAAATGTCCAGGTTTAGGGCTCATTCCTGCATCACTATACAGTGATTTAAAACAACAAAAGTCCAGTCAGGATCACTGAGGTAGAAGAGGTACAAATGACTATGATTACATGAGTTATTGCTGTTTTAAATAGAAATGTTGTTTTAGAAGGCAGGACTAACTCTCTGGGGTAAAAGCATTCAATTCTTGATTTTGTCTTAATTTTTTCCAGTCTGAACATCGTCAAAATTAAACATAGTGGCACAAAAATGTCAGCTAATAAAAGCTCTAATCCAAAAATACTGGCAGCGGAGTGAGCCTATAAATACACGTATTACTGCATCCATAAAAAGCACTTTCCCTCCTGCCAATAAAAGATAGATGCAAGCTATGAATGGAGCTTGACAAAAGTGATATAAATCAGCTCTTGCAGCCACAATAGACAGGAAGTGCAGTATAAGAAAACTCACCATCCTGAGGGGCCTGACTGACATGAAGCGGTCACACCTGTAGCTGTTGGACCAGGTGTCCCAGCGGGGGTACTCTCCCTTCTCCAGGATGAACATCTCACCGGTCATGTTCTGCTGCTCATAACCCACCCAGCTGGAAAATCAGACGCATATGTTACTTCGGAAAGAGACAAACTGCAAAAACCAACTGACAAAAAATGAGAAATAAATAACTAGAATTAAGCAAATACATGCTTGAAACAAGTAAAGCAATCTGCCAGTGCAGTAAGTAAATTTTTCTTTGTAAGAATTCATTAAGTAAGTAAAAATATCTAGGCACTAGAAAAAACAATGTTTAAATAAGTCCAAATATTCTTAATTTGAGCAAGCTGAAAAAAACATTAAAATAAGCCAGCAATACTTGAAACTAGCATTCTTTTTCTTCTAATTTCAGTATTCGTGGGTGGATACTGGTGGGTAGAAATTAAAACTAAAACTCAACTGGAGCCAATATTTTAGGTAACAACTCACCATATTCAACAGTTGAATAGATTGAAAAGCATGAAAACGCTAACAATGTTAATCCTAAAAAGAAGTCTTTAAACAAGACTGAAATCCCTGTGAAGAAGGGTTATTCACTAATATTTGTTATGAAATGACTTTTTAAAAAATGTATTATTAACTATACAACACAAAAAAGACCCGTGTTTTTAAAATAAGCACATAAAGCTATGGTCAGTAGGTAAATTATACTCAAAAGATAGATAAGTTTAGAGATTAAAGTGGCAAATCTACAAGAAAAAAATGCGTAGATTTATGAGATTTAAAGTGGTGAATCTGGGAGAAAAAAATTGCCTTTTTCCCACTTTTTTCCCGTAAATCTGCAACTTTTTTCACGCAGATTTGCCACTTTAAATCTCTTAAATCTGCAACTTTTTTTCTTGTAGGTTTGCCACTTTAATCTAGTAAATTTGCAACTTTTTTCTCGAAATATTACCTGACTCAAACTACCAAATATAGTTCTTTGCCTGATAAAGGGTTAAGATACTATTGCTAGATATAAGAAGAAAATACATGTTTTTTGCAGTATTGTATCATATTTTGATGACTTACGGTCCACACTCCACCCTGATGGAGCCGATTCTCTCGAATCCCTTCTCAGCCAGGTTACGGCTCTCTCCGAACAGGTCCATCCTACGTCCCTGGAAGTTCTCGTATTCATAGAGGTAAATCTGAAAAGGTGAACCAAGCAGAATGCATTAATATCTGACATGTAAACATATTTAAAAGCCTCATTTAGGCTTCATTTTTAAGGATTTATTGTAAGTACCTTGCTATTGCGCAGCCCAATGGCAGAGTGGCTGCCAATGCTTCCTTGAGCACCTGAGTGAGACATGATCAGATCTAGAGGGGAAAAAGGAGCACAAAGTCAGTCAGACGTGTTCACATATCAGTGTGGCGGCAGTGAAGAGGGTAATTACTGTTTCTTGACTGCTGGAATACAACATGTACACCAAGAGTGGTGTGAAAAATGGCAGGTGTGTGAGCACAAGGATTCCTCTCGTTGATAAGAGTCTAAAAGGACCCTTCAGTAGCAAATGGTTGTTCATTCGTCATTTCTTGCTCTAAAAGGAAGCATTTTGGCATTTCCTCACACACTACCTCTACCCTTGATGTCCACAGAGCTTTAAAGCTAAATGAGAAACATTTCTAGATTTACTTTCAATTTGTGATGGCTATACTGGTAAGTACTGCACTAAATCTGTCCCCCTCAAGAACAAGTAGACAGTCACAATGACATCACCCACTGATTTGTGGACTAGGGTTTTGAAGCCTCAAGTGTCACATGTGTTTCACAATAAAACTCCGCTTGCTGTACATTATCTCTTTCTTGCTCTTTTGTATAACTGAACTCCTTTTAGTGTTTTACATCCATACCAAAAACCCTTTTTGGTGATTCTTATCTCAAAATGTTGCTTCCTCTATACATTTCCCAGTACATCCCCTGTTGTTGTTTTGTCCGTCCCTTGAAAGAAAGAATTCTCATTAACCAGCCATAAAGAACTAACCTCTCCAAACCTGCCATCATCCATTTTTTAAGGATAAAGGATTTGGTTCTCATCCATCTTACCTCAACTAAACATGACAGCAAAACATAAAATCATAAACTGCTACTTTCTTTAAAAAACATCAATACTCCATCTACTCAGTCCAAAGTTAAGGTTTAAGAGAAGAGCCAATCCTTTCCGTCCAAAGAGTGAGCAGACAGGAAACCCACCAGCTCATATCCAATGGTTCTAGCAGATCTTAAAGAGTTAAAAAAAAACTCAAAGTGGAAACTTACAGTTACAATTGCAGGTTGAAACGGACCGACCTTTGGAGAAAGTGATGGACGCAGGCGTAGTTAGCGGGGATATATATATACATTCACATGCGAGTTGAGTCTATAGAGGCCGGATTCTCGCTTCTCATTGGCTGCGAGCTCTTTGGAGCACGGTGCGGGGTCAGAGGTCACGCTGCTTATCTGCGGGCGAGTCATGCTGACTCTGCTGCCTGTTTTGTTGTCCAGCACCATTGTGGGGGGACCAGGGACAGTCACTGCCATCAGCAGAAAGTTTGCACACACACACACACACACACACACACACACACACACATGCACACACACTTTTGCAGACGCTGCTCTCATGTTCTGTCCCTCACTTTCTTTCGGAATTCTTTTTCTTTTTTCTTTATCCTTCTCTTCTGTCATTTCCTCCACTTTCTCTGTGATGTGTTTTTGTCTTTCATCTCCATATTCTCTCTCTTTCTCTTGATCCGTGTTGCAGCCGTTCCAAGCCTTTGAGCCCTGTGTGTGTAATGTGCTGACTGCAGGAGAGGCATCCATCTCTCTATTGTTTGGACAGACGAGTGTTGGACCCTCTTTTGCGTATTAATGTGCTGGACAGGCTGTATCCATACATGCACATCTCATACAGACACACTCACGGCATGCGCTCAGTGCTCACATGCATTTGTGCATTCACACTAACAGAATACAGTCATGGAAAAAAAATATTAGTTTTATTATTAGTTAGTATTATTATTGTTTTCTTCAGTTTCTTGTTCATTTTAATGCCTGGTACAACTAAAGGTACATTTGTTTGGACAAATATAATGATGACAACAGAAATAGCTCATAAAAGTTTAATTTAAGAGCTGATATCTAGACATTTAACATGATTTTCTTGATAATGATTTTGGTTATTATCAAGAAAACCATGGAAACTGCCTAGATGTTAGCTCTTAAATTAAACTCTTATGAGCTATTTTTGTTGTTATCATTATATTTGTCCAAGCAATTGTGTACAAATTGTACCAGGCATTAAAATGAACAACAAATTGAAGAAAACAATGGTCTAATATTTTTTTCCATGACTGTATATATATTTAACAGATACAGATAGTACTGATGTGACCAAAAGGCCACAGACATGTTTCTGTTAAATGTCCTTTTAGCTCTAAATGCAAAATTAAGAGCAGAGCAAGGATTTTTGCAAGGTACTGAAATGAAAAAGAGAATGTAATAAAAATAATCGTGAGATTTTTGGCCTTTTAAATGTTTTTTTTCTCTCTTTTACATTCTTGATTGGATGGTGTTGATTGTATGTAAAGTATGAAGAGGATGAAATTGTGGATTAGTGGTAGTGATGAATACTGGAGAGAAGAGTTGGCTTTTGTGCACTATAAAAAAAGATAAACAATAGCTACTCAATAAAATTGAGGCAACAGTTTGCACGCAATATTTTTCATTAAATCTAACTACGTTACAAGTTGAGTTAATAACAAAGGAAGTGACTGTCAATTAAATGATTATATTTAATGTGGTCAAAACAAGTTTATGACAAGTTTTAAAAATCTCAAATTAACGGTATAAAAAGTTACAAATTTGTGAGAAAAAAAATCTCAAATTTGTGACCAAAAAATCTCAAATAAATGGTAAAAAAGTTGACGAGATTAAAGTGGCAAATCTAGGAGAGAAAAAAAAGCGCAGATTTATGAGATTTAAAGTGGTGAATAAAGTGAAATAAGTAGATTCTATCTCATATACGTTTTATATTAAAGTTACTTAAACAACTGCCTCAAAACCAAGGATGCATTTATATTTAATACATTTTATCAAATATATGAAGTAAAATTAAATGACTACAGAATAATTGATTACAGTGTGATTGGGGTAAGATTAGACAAGTATGTTGCTCTTCTTTTTGGAGCTGAAATGTTTATCTATGTTGGTAATTGAAAGCCTGTTGTACATGTTCACTGTTATTTATTGGTTATTTCTGTTTTATACATTGTCCCTCATAAAGTTGGAATAAAATATTCTTTACCTCTTTTCATGAAATGATTGTTACAAAGCGATTTATCATTGACAGATAAAGTGTATATATTCTCAAAACTTTATTAATTAATCTCTTCCAAACATATCACAATGGAAATGAAACCACAATTAACAGAGGATTGTTTCTAAAATAACATTATTCCAACTTTATGGGCAACAGTGTGTGTATATATATATAAATATAGTAAATAAAGTATTAGCTCAAAAAGCAAAATAAAAGATTCCCATTAATCTGACTGCTTTCTATGGAGGGTGTATAAGTATTTGCCCATGTATCTCTTGCACCTGTGGCACTACGATTTTTTAAATGCAGAATTAATTGCAAGCAGATGGGTCTTATAGGCACATTGTGATTTACATCTGATGGTCATTTTAATTATTTGATGTAGCTGTTAGAAGTGGTGAAATGCCTGCGGGCAAATATTCACAGTACGGATTTATAAAAGGAATTATTAGAGCGTAGAAAAAGAACCCACAGGAAATGTCATATTTTGTTTTTATTTTACAAAACATTTAAAAAGGAGAAACAGGAGGAAGAACAGAGAGACAACTTTCTTGTGTGATCACCAACATGTTTTCCTTCCTTCTTGTACATATTGACATCGGACCCTTTTTTAAGGCCAGGACTTAGGTCTGTTTCTGAGGTTAATGGATCCTGTAGTTATAGTTTTATCTTTACCTTTGCAAGTCATGCTACATTTCAATAAATCAATCAATCAATCAGACTTTATTTGCATAGCACTTTTCATACAAGAGAGATGCAACACAAAGCGCTTTACATAAAAAAGAAAGGAGAAAATAATGATAATAAAAAGATAACGAAGCATAGAAACAAGCACCCTCCATCCATCCCCAACCCTCCACCCTCCACCCCACCCACCTTCATCCCACCCATCCTATTAAAAACAAAGCACAAACTGAGGAACTGAGGAAGCGCCATCTCAACATGGAGCAGTGAGGAAACACTGGAGGCAGGTTAGAAATAAATTAGATAAAGGATAAAGTAAGATAAAATTAAATTAAATAAGATAAAAAAGATATAAAGAGATATATATATAATAATAATAAAAAAAAAGTAAAAGTCAATAATGACAATGGGAAGTATATATATATATATGTATATATATATATATATATATATATATATATATATATATATATATATATATATATATATATATATAATACAATAAAAAGCTAGATAAAAAATAAAAAACAATAAATAAATAATTAAGAACTAGAGCATGATAATATATATATATAGAAATAGACTGATTAATAGTAGCAAATAAATAAATAAATAAAAGAGAAGATTTAATAACACTAAGATGCATGAGCAGAAAAATCCCTAAAAATGGTTCAGGTAAAAGCCAAGTTAAAAAGATAAGTTTTCAGTTTGCTCTTAAAAATATGAACAGTCTCTACACAGTGGTTTACAGTTCACACAGTGGTCGTAAATGTATTCAGATCCCTTACTTAAGTAAAAGTACTAATACCACACTGTGAAATTACTCCACTACAAGTAAAAGTCCTGCATTCAAAACTTAATGAAGTTACAAAAGTATCAGCATTAAAATGTACTTAAAGTATCAAAAGTAAAAGTACTCGTTATGCAGAATGGACCCACTCAGATTGTAGAATATATAATTGCATTGTTTGTATTGATACATTTATGTAAGTCATATTTTAATTTTGTAAAGACAGGGCTCATTTTAACTACCTAATACGCAGTATATATTAGGTAGTTATGAGCCCCGTCTTTTCAAAATGAGGTATGAGGTATCATTTAAGAATAAATCTAATCACTTTAAATGTATCATGTTTTTCATGTTAAATCTGGACCCAAAAAGTAACTAGTAACTTGAACTGTCAGCTAAATGTTGTGGAGTAACAAGTACAATATTTGTCTCAAAATGTCGTGGAGGAGAAGTATAAAGTTAAATAAAATGGAAAGACTCAAGAAAAGTGCAAGTACCTCAAAATTGTACTTAAGTACAGTACTTGAGTAAATGTACTTAGTTACATTCCACCACTGCATTTGAATTTATTTAAACAATACTAGCTCTCATAAATATTGCAAGCTAACTGTTATACAAAGTAACCTGGTAGAAAATGTCAACATTGTTGATCACATCATCTCTCTGGTGTGATGTGAGTGAAATATCAGACTGCTAAATAGAAAAGCTCAAAGTCAAACTCATACATGCACAAGCTGTTTGCTGAAAAGCTCAGCCTCATATTAAACCTAAATACAAATTAAAATGTGTATCATACAAGTCATACGAGGGTAGTAAAATAAAGAAACATATACTTATTTAACTTGATTGCTAAATGACAGTTTGCTCCCAAATAAACTAATTTACTGTCTCGGACATTTAATTAATTCCTCATCAAACCAGAGTATTAAGCAGTGGTGGAAAAAGTATTCAGATCCTTTACTTAAGTAAAATTACTATTACCAGACTGTGATATTACTCCACTACAAGTAAAAGCCCTGCATTCAAAACTTACTGAAGTAAAAGTACAAAAGCATCAGCATCAAAATATACTTAAAGTGTCAAAAGTAAAAGTACTCATTATGCAGAGTGACCCCACTCAGATTGTTTTTATATATGCAAAATATGTAATTGTATTATTTTTATGCATTTATGTAAGTAGCATTTGAATTTTCAAGATAGGGGTCATTTGAACTATTTAATATTCTGTTATTAGGTTAAATTAAAAAAATGTCTTATCACTTTAAATTTATGATGTTTTTTATGTTAAATTTGGACCTGAAAAGTAACTAAAGCTGTCAGTTAAATGTAGTGGAGTAAAAAGTACAATATTTGCCTCAAAATGTAGTGGAGTAGAAGTATAAAGCTGCATGAAATGGAAATACTCAAATAAAGTACAAGTACCTCAAAATTGTTCTTAAGTACAGTACTTGAGTAAATGTGCTTAGTTACATTCCAACAATTAAGGATAAACTGTTTGTAATGCTGCAAGACAATACAAATATATTGTGACTGACTCTGTTCTATTATATTAATTGCATCTCATTTTTTTGTCGAAAAGGAAATGTAATCTTTGTACTGAATCTTTTGTGGTGTTGTAGATTTGAAGTTGTTATTGCCTGTTATTTTTTATATTTGAGGTGTATTTATAAGTGTGAGCCTGTTGGATTATCAACCAACCATACCTCTCTTATTCTGAGTGTAATCTATTAATAAATACTATCTTTGAGTATCTTGGTGTATGCTGGGATTTTTTGTTGGAGCATTGGTTAAATCCGCCATGAGTTTAGAGTTTAGACAGTGAGTTGAACTAGTTTAAAAACACTGACCAGTAGGAAGTTTTAATTTTGCATAAAAATACAACATAAATGTACTTTTGCAACATGTTTAGGCTTATCGGTAGTGGCTGTTTTTATTATTAGATGTTTTTATTGCCATAAAGAAAAAACAAAGTAACATTTGTAACACAAAGTAACACAAGTTGATTACTGGCTACAGGGATGTGTAAGTGTGTGAATTCTTTTGTATGCTCTGAATGCATGTGTGACTGCATGGACAGGCCTTTGCGTGCCTGTCTCTGTCCATGACTGTGTGTGTGCATGACTGAGCATGTGTGTATAGGAGTGAGTGAAAAGGTGAAAGGACCAGAGATGTGGGGTCAGTTGAGGTGGACATGGCGTGCAGATCAGAGATGGAGCGCAGCACAATGTAGAAAGAACTCAGTAAGTAAGTACGTTATTAATACACAAATTTAGCTTGATGTTCGGGCAGCTTTGCCAAGTCAAGTGACCTTTAGAGGGCATAATTAACGCAAATATGAGGAAAAAGTCAAAATGTTTTGTCTGTAGTCTGCTAATTCTGTTCTTTGCTTTACACTTGGACTCTAAATGTGTTTTGCGTTTTTTGCACCAGAGTCCCTGGCAAGGCTAACCACATCTGTGATGATCTGTTTCCTGGACCAGGCTGTGCCAGGACCTGGTCCGGCCCACTGGTCATGGCCCATTTGCAACTTGCGCTTATCTGCACTGGGCACGGTGCCCTCCACGCAGTCCCAGTGCAGCGAACTAAAGCCCGGCAGCTCAGTGCTGAACAATGACTGGAACAGCAATGTGCTGACTCCTGCCCCGACCCACAGGCCCAGATGCTTTTCAGCACCAGCATGTATAAATAGGTCCGTTTTCTCCGGGGTCAGGACATCGTTTTTGTGGAGCCCCCTGTGAGCACTGCACTGCTATTCTTTGGGGCCGGTCAGGTAAGCCCTCCATCTCAATCCATTCATCCTATAGACCTGTGCAGACCATTGTCACTTTACATTTCTGTGTCTTTTGTCTCTGTTGTTTCTGCTGAGCCACGTAAAATGTATAGACTGAGGTCAGACACGCACATGCATACACATACTGACTGCGCTGGGAAAACAAACGGCATTGTGCCTACAGCAAAAGCTGCATCATCAAGTGTGAGCGTGTCGTCAACTCCAAGAAAGGTTTCATAACCAAGCACATTATATGCAGAGGCTGATCTGCTCTTTCACGTAGGTCAGGATTATTTGTGCTGTATAAAACATGCTGGCACAAAGAATATGAATTAGAGTCTGACAAATTTATCAGTCAGCTGATTTTACGACTTGATTTTGTCTTAACACATATGTATCAATATGTACTTGTATTGACATACATTTTTTGATATGGCCTGATATATAATTCAGAATGGATGATTGAAAAATGTTTTTTATATAGCTTTTTATGTATTCTTTTTTAACTTATTTTTAAATGTCAGCAATTGAATGATACTTAACATAAACTACAGTTGAGCTATTTTTAAGATGTAAAATGTAATATTTATTTTAATGTCAGCAATTGACTGATACTGTGATTTTTTAATCACTATTAATCATTAATCATCATTCATCATTTTTTTTTATTTTGTCAGTTCTAATAACTAGAATTGGTTTAGAATGTAATTTATTGTAGGTATAATGTATACATTTACTTAATATTCTTTTTTTGTTGCTTTATTTACTTGAAGTTATTTGTTTAAGTCTTCTAAGTACCTATAGATGGTCATATCAGTGCAACATCATTGCACAATCAACATAGAAGGTCAAGTATGTTTCCAGCTCCAAAAAAATTAAAATATATCTGAAGCTGTAACGGATACATTTTCCCCAGTAGAAACAGTATAGATATTAATCTCCAAAGTCACATATTTGTCACGCTCTAATATGAATATACCTCTTACGTGGACAGTTGGTAACAAACATTAGCTCTAAAACACTTCTAGTTCTTGTTGCTGCTGAGAAAGTGACAGGTTGTGTCTGAACTATGTAATTTTTTCCTCTGATATTAACATATAAATATGATTTCCCCTGCTCTCTACACTGAAGGTAAATCAGCATTGAGACACACAGTAGCATGGCTCTGAATAATCCCAACCCACTGGGACCATGGAAGGTGAGTGTGATGTTTCGCCACGGATGATTAACAAAAAGCAGATTACTTTCTTTTTAATTTCATGCCTGGCCTGATGATGTCAATGATGTGTGTGTCCGTACACACCTCAGTGTGTGTGTGTGGCATGTGCATACTACATGTATGCATTTGTTTCCTCTCCAGATCACAGTTTATGACCAGGAGAACTTCCAGGGGAAGCGTCTGGAGTTTACCTCAGCCTGCCAGAACATCATGGAGTGTGGCGTTAACAACATCCGCTCCCTGAAGGTCGAGTGTGGAGCGTAAGTCAAACTAAGAGCTCTGCAGAACACAGGTGCATTATGGGCCCCTGGGCACAGACATGCAGTAGGCCCCAACACTTCTCCTACATAGGCACAGGACACACAGACAGCATAGATGTTTTCCCTATTGTTGTTGTTGTTTTTTGTCTCTTTCCAATTTAAGTCTCTTTATAGTCATTTTAGTGTCACTTTTTATGGTTGTCTGTGGTTGTATTGCACCTTTTGTAGTCATGTGTGTCTCTTTGTTATTATTTTGAGTGTCTTTGCAGCAGTTTTGTATCTCTTTGTAGCTATATCTGTCTCTTTGTAGTCATTTTATGTTTGTTTGTCAATGATATGTGTCTCTTTGAGTGACATTCTGTAAATGAAGGCCAGAGGGGCCACATTAAGACACATTAAGCCCCTGTGTGTGTGCCCACTTGGCCCGTCCTATAACCTTTTCATGGTGCAGAATAGTTCACACAGGAGGAAAATACCTACAGTAGACACATCTACCTGTCAACACGTTTTAGTTCCGCAGCAATTGACATGTTCAGCAGATCTAATATCTGATAACTAATCAGTTTACAGAGTTAAAATGAGCATACAAAAATACAAAAACTACAAATGACATAATTACATTACATGGCAAAACATAAAACTTGTGCTGTGTGATAGGCTAAAATGCATAAAGTCAAGTCCTGCTCCTTCTGCAGGCCCCTGCCTTATGACCATATCACTATTAATCACAGTTCGTTTGAGGATCTTCTCTTGCAAAAGGCCATACATTGTAGATTTAACATCAAACACCAAACCAAGACCTTGCAGGCTGGACCAGACTTCCTGGGGTCTAAAACACTCTATTAGCAGGTTGGCAGGTCTGTTTTACGAGAGTCCTAATGGTTCTGCATGTTGTGTACACGTGTCTGTCTGATTGTTGGGGACAGCTGGGCAGGATATGAGCACTCCAGCTTCTGTGGACAGCAGTTTGTGTTGGAGAGAGGAGAGTATCCTCACTGGGAATCATGGAGCGGCAGCAACGCCTACCACATTGAGAGGATGATGTCCTTCCGCCCCATCTGCTCTGCTGTGAGTCTCTGTCCCACTCAAAGACTTCTGTTTCCACTCCATCTCACTTCTCATGTGACTCCAGTTTCTTGTGTGACTTATGCCAGCTGCTGGTGATCTTATACACTATAAGAATCTATAGATGATTCAAAGATTTTAGGACTTCCCACACAAAGTAGATGAATACGGTGAATAGCTTGTTCTTTTCTGCGTCATGTGAACACAGAACCACAAGGAGTCCAAGATGGTGCTGTTCGAGAAGGAGAACTTCATGGGACGCCAGTGGGAGGTAAACGATGACTACCCCTCTCTGCAGGCCATGGGCTGGGGCAACAACGAGATTGGATCGATGCAAGTTCAGAGCGGCTCGTAAGTCTCAACTTCTGCACTCGGATAGATTGTTCTTTACAGGTTTTTAACGTGTGAATGATGGAAGAAGCCTGATTCGACCAATCTTACAGTCAATTTGTCACAGTGGTGGAAAATTTTTTGTTAAAACTTTTAATTTTAATTTAAACAGATATATTATATCCATATAAACCCCTTTAAATGTATTTATTTATTGCCCATATTTACCCAGATTGCCATTTTTGCAAAATAAGAGGGAGCAGAGGCCGGTTAATAAACAAACATTAATAATATTTATTAAGCTTTGTCATCACATTTTTTACATATAAAATACAAAAAAAAAATCACATTATGAATCAATTTATTTTCATTGTGAATTAAAAGATAGTCAGTGATCTACCTGGCCCTCAGAATTTATATTGTATGTTGCTTAGTTATCTGTGCATAGTATTACAGCATGACCTAAAAAAAGAGTTGACAGTATCTTATTTCTGTCATATTCACTAGACAGAAATACAGAAATCAGATTTCCCATTTTCTGATTGTAATCAACTCCGACAATGGTGATTGTGGTGGAATGTAACCAAGTATATTAACTCAAGTACTATGTTTAAGAACAGTTTGGAGGTATTTTTCACAAGTAATTCGACATAAGTAACTTTAAACTTCTACTTCTCTACATTTTAGAGGTAAATATTGTACTTTTTACTCCACTACATTTAGCTGCCAGCTTTAGTTACTTTTCAGGTCGAGATGTAACATTAAAAAACACAATCAATTTAAAATGATTATGCATGTTTTTAAATAAAAAAAACACATAACAGTATATTAAGTAGTTAAAATTAGCCCTACCTGGACAAGAGTAAGATGCTGCTTATATAACTGCATCAAAAATAATAATACAATAATATATTTGGAATATATATACAGTATATAACAATCTGAGCAGGGTCATACTTTAGGTACATTTTGATGCTGATACTTATGTATTTTTACTTAAGACATTTTTGAATGTAAGACTTTTACTTGTAGTGAAGTATTTCTGCAGTGTGGTATTAGTACTTTTTAGTTAAGTAAGGGATCTGAATACGTCTTCCACCACTGATCATATATCTTTTTAAAAGCATCCATTTAAATTAACCTGATAATGTTTCTCCGCCTTTCATATTTCACTGTGTCTGAATGGAGTCATGCTCACATAGACAGTTTTAAAGAGCTCTATAGAATTTAACTGCTGCCATCTTCTCACATAGATCTGAATTGTTTCCTCTCTTCCCTCTCTCCTTCTCCAGCTGGGTGTGCTACCAGTTTCCAGGTTACCGTGGTTACCAGTACATCATGGAGTGTGATCGTCATGGCGGCGAGTACAAACATTACAGAGAGTGGGGCTCCCATGCTCAGTCCTTCCAGGTGCAGTCGCTGCGTCGAATCCAGCAGTGAGACCTGCAGCCTCCTCCTCCCAAAGTCTCACTCTTTACCTCTTCCTCCTGCTCCTCCTCCTCTTCCTCCCTCCTTCACCCAGTCATTCCAAGCTTCAGCCAGCTTTGTCAGACCTCAGTGAACTGAGGCCGGCACTCTGCTGGTGCTTCACAATTAAGATGTTTACCGCACTTTTGTTTTGTTCTGTTGCCAAAAGAAAAATAAAGAGAAATGATGAAAAGAATTAGAAAAGAAAGAAAAAAACAGTCACTGAACCTGACTGACGCCCCACTGAGGAGAGGAGAGGAGGAAGTCAAAGGCCTCAGGGTGGAGATGTCACTCAGAGTCATTGCTCCTCATATTTGTGGGTAAAAATGGTGCAAACTGTGATCAAAAAAGAAGGAATGGGCAACAAAAAATAAACAAAAATACAAGAGTCTGCTGCTAACCTCCATAGTGCTCATTTGTGATTTATTTTATTTGTTGTTGGTGGGAAGTTTTATGTTGCGGTTCATGTACATCAAGACTTCTGTATTCATAACTTACACACAAAAGATAAGATGAGATAATCCTTTATTAGTCACACAGTGGGGAAAGTTGCAGCAACAAAGGGGATATTTAAATAACAAGATGAATCATTAAAATAGCAACAACAAAAAAACACAACAGAAAAACCTTCCTGCAAAAAAATACTATATAAAGGCAAAATATACATTAAAAAGCGAAAAAAAAAAAATGATCGAAAAAGCCCCCCGAAAAGCAAAATAACAGTAAAAACTGAATACATGGTAAATAAATATTAAAAGAATACTAAAAAAAAAATACTAAAAAATACTAGTATTAATACTAAAAAAATATAAATACATCAAAAAAGCTAAATGCAGAGTAAAAGTTAAAAAAAGGAAAAAAGTTAAAAGACAATATATCGAGCAAAAGTAGACATACTTAATGGCTGAATTCATATTGTTGCTCAGGAAATATTGATAATGCACAATTTAACAATTTATTAAACAATCTGAGCAGTGTAAAACAGGATAATGCTTGTATTGCAGTTTGAGAAATAAAAATAATGTATGCATAATCATCACCTTCATCATGTAAGCTAGTCAGTGCTATTGTATTAGAAATCAAGTTCTACAGTTTTCTTATGTGGGAACTCAATCCTCTGATATGGTTGTAACAAAGGATAAGCTCTTAAATGGCATATTTTTCAAAATGCAAACACATTGAGGTGTATTGTGGTTGTTCCACCCATACACACAATAAGAGCCATCGCATAAAGGTTACTGATAACAGTTAACAGCATAACAGCATTGATAAGAAAGCCAAGCAGTGAAATCCATTTTCAGAGCCTTAATGTTTTTTTAAAAGACCATTAAGAAAATATTAACTCGATAATCTCCACACTTAGCCAAAATTCCCATTAGGTAAAGGATTACAGACTTTCTGCTACATTGATAGCAAAAACATATTGGGTATCTAGTCTTGAAAGCATTGAGGAACACTAAAATGGTGTTCTCTGTGGCAATAGGAAAATATTCAAGCAAGTGAATGATCCTCCTTGTCTCAATTTGTCTGTCAGCAAACAGAAAAATATCTAAAAGCTGCTATGTGGGTAAATGCACTACCAACAGGGTACAGAACCCACAACTAAGTATTTAAAATCTGATGAACAGAGAAACTGAACTTTTTAGAGGACAAAAGTGGATATAGACTTGAGACATCAGCAGTTACAGCGGGGAAAACTAGAATAGAATAGAATAGGTCTTTATTTGTCATTGTCACATAAAAAATTAAAAAATTCAAAATTCAAAGTGCTCTCCAGTAAGTGCAACATTTAAGAGTCTATAAAAATATAAATATAAAAAGAAAAATATGTACAATTCAAAATACCCAGTTTAGACAAACACATAAACACACCCAGACATACATGCATAGTCGCACAGGAAAAAAACAACAAACAAACAGCATGACACAGTCGAGACAAACAACTCAGAGTGAACTGAGATCCTGAAACTCAGTATATATAACGTTAACGTGTATGCAGTGCATTTTGTCACCAAGTCAAATATCCAGTCAGTCAGTTTAAGGCTGACTAAATTACAAAAAAAAAGCCAAAGCATTTGACACAATGTTACTTGTGTTGTAGTGTGCATGGTGTGTTCACTGGTGTGTCAAAAAGGATGGGTTGAACGCAGAGGTTGACTTTCCCCATAGAGGGATTAATAAACTAACCTTAATGCAGCGCTAAGTGCCTTATGTTGCAAACATATAGCTAACAATAGCTTGCTAACAGCCTACTTGTCCTTTCTGGGAGACATAGAGTGCTAAAATAAACATATGATATCATCACACTGTTAAAAATAATCGCCTAAGTCATTTTTTGTCAAAGTTGTTGTTTTTTTCCTAAATCATCTCCACATGACGCCGGCCACCTATGGTAAAATCACCTCATCCTCAGTTGATCAGATCATGTGATTTTACCCCTTTAAGATCATCACTTCTTTGATAATTTGCCACATTCATAGTCATCAGATAAGAACCCAGCAAAGAAGAGCTAGAGGGAGATTGTTTAGTTATCAGTTTAGTTTATCAGAGTTTTATTGTTGACACTAATATTGGTAACATTTTACTCTAAGGTGTCTACATAAGAGTGACATGAGCGTGTCATAAACATGATATGGGACGTGTCATGAACATTAATGACACTTTGAAGTAACATTAATGCTCATGATACTTGTCATGTCATGCTTCTGACAGGCTTGTGTGACTCTTATGTAGACGCCTTCAAAATAAAGTGTTACCATATCTTGCTTAAGTCACAAAGGCATGTTCAAAAAATTGCCTGAGTCATTTATTTCTCTTAAGTTACATAATTTACAAACAGTGTTATTACTATGCCAATAGCCATCCTTTGTTACATCATTTTTGAGTGAAATGATCAATAAATGTCATATGTTACACTTTTGGTGAAGTTTTTTGTGTTTCCTGCAAAACTTGAAAAAATAAATTAGGCGATTATTTTAACAGGGTGATGATGTGCTTAAATGTAACAGTTATGGCGAGAAACAGGCATTTTGATAGCGTTTCAGACCATTGTGTATATTCTCCATAGATTAATACCCCTCCTCTCTCGAAGTGGGCGTGGTCTTCGGAGTATGACGCGTAACGTGCTGTCGCTCCGGCCCTCATTTTAAATATGACGTCACGGTGTAGCTCCGCCTCCGTGAGATGAGCGGAAGTAGATGGAAACAGGCAGGCCAGACTGGCTCTGACAGCAAAAATACGCCTGTCGCTGGGGAGCCAAACTCTCCGGATCTGGTGTTTGTTCTTTAATTTGAAAGTCCGAATGGTGTCGAAGTAGTAGATACGTCAACATGTTACACATTTGGGAGCATCTCTCGACGACTCCGAAACTCCGGGTGTCACTTTTCGCCTTTCTTCTCCTTCTTGTTGTCTCCCTTGGTGACGCCAGACTGCGGCGGACACGAAGCGTCACCCCCTCGACGGAGGAAACGGTAGAAACTTACGACAAATACTACAATTATGTTGAGCTGACCGGGCGTTTACAGTCCTTAGCGCAAAAATACCCTCACATAGCTAACCTGTCGAGTATAGGTGAGTCTGTGGACGGCAGGGAGCTCTGGGTGATGCGGATCACCAAGGACCCCAACATGGACACACCGGGGAAACCCAAATTCAAATACGTCGGGAACATGCACGGCGACGAAACCGTGTCCAGGCAGGTGTTGGTGTACCTGGTGGAGTACTTGCTGACTAACTATGGAGAGGAACCGCGAGTCACTGAGCTGGTGAAGACCACGGATATCTACATCATGCCCAGCATGAACCCCGACGGCTTTGAGAAGTCCGTGGAGAGTGACTGCGGTGGCAACAACGGGGGTCGAAGCAATAGCAAAAATATGGACCTCAACAGAAGCTTTCCTGATCAGTATGATGACAAGAAAATCAATCAAGATAGTATCCCCGAGGTTGTGGCAATGATCAGATGGATCCAGGAGAAAAAGTGAGTGCCCCTTCTTCTATAACAAACACAAACATACAGAGGTTCACCCACAGAGGTCTTGTTGCCCAGAGCACTGGCTGGAATGACTTCAGTAAACTCAAACACTTTTTGTTCAATGTTTATCTCCCAGTTTAGGATCTGGAGACTGACTAGCATTCCTGTCAATGAGCAACTCTGTTCATTGTCTCCTTTATTTAGACCTCAGGGGGTAGCAGGTGTGACTCACAATAAAGCCAAGAACTAACTGTGCTGCAAGACCATAATGGCATGGTGTGCACCTGGAAGCTGAGCAGAAACAATCTGCAACTAATTCCGTAATCGATCATGCCACTTCTTAAGGAAAAATGCAAAACATTGAGTGGCTCCAACTTCTTGATTGTGAAAAATTGTATTCTAGGGCTGGGTGGTTAATCAAATTTTATTTTCAATTATGATTTTGGTTTACAACTATTAAGAACAGAAGATAATCATGATGAAATGATTATGGTGTGGCCTTCTGCTTCACAATGATACTCAAGTTTCATCCTGTAGAAATCCAGCACACCCCTGTCTGACAGTGGTGCACCTTTGCACAGGAATATGATAAATATAGTTTACCAAAATGGTAATATGTCTTGGAGATTTCAGTGGGCTGTGACAGTGCACCATACCACATTCTATCTTATTTATTTTGGTCAAATCTTTTTTTTAAATTATTATTATTATTATTTATTTTTTATATAGTGAATATATGATCTTATCCATCTATTTATTAATTTATTATTTTTCATTTAAATGTATAAATTATTTTATTTATGTATTTATTTAATTATTTTACATGATCTTATTATTGTTATTCTTCTTATTATGTTTAAATAAGTTTTTCAGTTGAATTATATTTAATTTCGTAATCCAGTTTTAAAAAGGGATGTTTTTTTTAACTAAATAAGTGCATGATGTTTCCATAGTCAGTGAGTAATCAATTTTAAATAATCGCGATTCAAACAAGCAGTTTCACCTAAGGAATTGTATTTGACATATTTTCTTTTTTTTCTGACATTTTATAGACCAAATGATTAAACACTTAATCCAAAAACATAGTTGAGGGGTCGCCCTTGCTGAATTTTCAGGGCATATGCCATAAAAACAATGGTCTGTTGAATGGTCTGTGCTATCCGTTATACAACCAAGCCATAACTTTTAACCAAAAAAAGTAAAAAAAAACAGAACATATTTGTAGATTAATCGTTAATGAAAATTACATTAGCTGCTGCCCTTATCTAAACATTGACAGAGTAACTCTCTGACCTCAGTGGCTAACAGGTGTGACTCAAAATAAAGTCGGCAAGAACTGCTGTCCTTGAAAGCCTTAATAGAATAGAATAGAATAGAACTTCATTGTCATTGTACAAGACAACGGAATTTTGTTTGGAGCAGTCCTCCAGTTGCACAGTACAAAAATAGAAAGAAGTAGAAAAATACTTAAACAAAACACAAAACACAACATTATCAACGCTGTATAAATAAAATGTATGTCTAAGTAACAATGTTTTAAAATGACATGGTGTGGAAGACTTGTCTCAAACCCTGTATGTTTACGAATACACACCCTACTGGCATCAGGCCAGCCAAACAAAAAGGGAAGTTCCCTCTAAGCGTCTTCCTAAACAGAATTATTTCCTTCTAATCATTTCAAGGATAGATCACATTTTTTCAACCTTATTATAATAGAATGCCAATCCGTTGAAAGAGCCCATTTCTGCTGTTTGTACTGACCCTGAAGAGATCTCTTACTTCTTCTGGTATTGTCTCTCCAGATTCGTGCTCTCAGGGAACCTGCATGGCGGCACTGTGGTCGCCAGTTACCCTTTTGATGACTCCGCTAGGCACGTGCAGCAGGGCAGCTACAGCCCGGCAGCAGACGATGCCCTGTTTCGCTACTTGGCCCTGGTGTATTCCATGAACCACCCTGTGATGAAAACCGGTGAACCCAACTGTCCCGAAGCCCCCGAGGAAACCTTTAAAGATGGCGTCACCAATGGGGCTCAGTGGTATGACGTGTCTGGTAAGATCTGTCATTTTCCATTGTTTCCATTGACCAGTTTAGTGATTGAAAACGTATTATCATTCTTGGATTTTGCGAGAAAAAGGTGGCCACAGTTTTTTTTGTGGGTATATCTGTCAGGGTCACATCCTGTAAGTGTCCTCAATGTACCTTCTCAACTAAACGATGTAACACTCAGAAGTGAGGCACTTAGGGTGTTGATTGCAATGGAGATGGCTTAGTGGATTGGTGTGTTGTTTATTTGAATAAAGACCTATTGTTGTGTAAGAGGATGTTTTTTCCTGTGATTGTTCTCTCATTTTCTTCAGGCTGATTTTTGTTGTGGGGAGCAGGAAATTAAAAACTGTAATGACAGTCCAACCTGTCTTGCTGCTTGATATCTCCCCATCTGAAACTGAAGAATTTACCTTTAAGTTGTGCGGCAGTTTACAACATACATAATGTTGGTTGTACAAGTGGTACAAGCTACAACCTACAAGCTACAAGCTACAACCTGTTTGAGGAGACTCAAAGAAATGTGATTACTACTTACTTAACATTTGATGTAGCAGAGCTTAAGCTATTGTCATGGCAACACAATATTTTGTGAGCCGAGTAACTAAAGTTACTATATTCTACATTCCAGAGAGGAAGTTGAACAACTTCCTTTCCCAAGCTGCTTAGAGAAAGACTCCAGTGGCTCTATTCCCTCATTTAATTAGCAGAGTTACAAGGCAACATGAAGCAAAGTTCATTGTTACTGTGAGTACTGTTGCACATCATATATAGTGCATTGTATAACTTGTTATAGACAGTTTAAAGGGGACATGTTATGCTCATTTTCAACTTGTATTGTGGGTTCCTACTAGAAATAATTAAATGTTAAATTAAATGTTTTATGAGAATAGAATTGAACTACATCATATAGCATATTGACTTATTCTTCTTCGTAAACAACACTAGTAAATCACCCCAAAATAATTTCAGTTGCATATTTAAGTCACTGAAGCGATGAATACTGTGGCCTGATTTACGGTTTGCCAGGTGTCAAAACGCTGCAAAACTGTAAGCACTTAAGCTCCGAGTGCTCTGCTCACTGTGTTTTTCTGCCAAAGGCTGTAATTACTGAAAGTGTTGGAGCAGTAGACAGGTTGACCATAACAGCCCAGTCTGGACATTTTAAAGCCTATGGACTGGTAGAGTGAATCTTCTGACTCATCTTGGATACATATGGATATGTGTATCCCTGTTCTCTTTGAATTGTCTTTTAACAGCTGTAATGAATGCAGATATTGTTGTTTCTGGTTCATTTGGGCTCAGAAAAAGGCTCTTCTCTGTATCTCTTTGGCAGAAACTTGATCAGCATACTTTCTACTTTTGTTTTGTTGGTTTGTCTGGCGGGGGTAGGCGGGTTGTGTTGAAATTGTCTGCAGCTTCAAGTTACCACACTGCTGTTCCTGTTGAGATGTGCTTTGTTGGAGTGGATTTTCGCCAAGGATAGTGTGTCTTCCTCTTTGTGATTTCCCATAGATGAGCATGCATTTGCCTTAGTCCCAACTAGCACCTTTTTATTTTTGAGTGCCCAGTTTTTCACCATATGTTATGAAATTGCAATATAATGATGATTGTTTGGAACAACTGTTCTAAATCTGCAGGCTGCAAGCAAAATAGATATTTAAGACCTGCTCTAATTAAATTGAACAGATATTTTAATGAGGGTTGTTAAAGTGAAACATAATTTCAAGATTTCTTAAAAAAATAGTATTTGTTTTGTTGCAGGTCCCGGGCAAATGAGCTCAGCTAGTATTCCAAAAATGATCCAAAGTATTTAGAATACATTACTTAATTTGAATTATCCAATGAAATATGTAACAAACTAAATTTTAGTGCATGTATTCAGCAATCTGTAATGGGAAACCTTATTAAAGGGGCCCTCCAAACACTGATACTGGCTAAAATCACTGGATCGGATATTGGGGGGTAAAAAAGGGTAATCCAATAGAATCCAATAGAATCCATTATCCCAAACTCACACAGATGTGTGAAAAATGTTTAAATAAAAAAAACGAAGCAGCAGTATTGCTTAACTGAGTCATGCTGCGGGCCATGTATTTCTTCTTTTAGGGGAGGAGAATATTTTTAGATGGCTCGGGCAAGCAAAGTTCATCCAAACATATCTATTATTAACACTTAGTTGTTCAAGAGAGAAAGAAAGAACATGGTATTGGATTGGTATTGGTATCAGCTGATACTAAGGATTGTGGTATCAGAAAGTGTAGTGTCTAGTCATCCCGTGATGTTATGTCATGACATGTCACATTGTCTGTTTAAAACCAGGAACAGGAGCTGTGAATCATTACCAATGCCTTGAGCACACACTTTTAAACAATAGTAAAAGTTTGCCAGAACTTATCTGTGTAAATATTTGCTATAATTGTCATCAGAAATAATGACATCAGTCATTGCTGAATGGCGGTTTTAGCTGAAGATTACCTCTTTTGTTGGTGCTTTTGCCGGTATTCAGACAGAGAAAGTTCAGGCTGTAACCGAAGCCAGTTATTAAAGATTTTAGCAGCACCAATGTCTGTGTGTCAAGATAAAGATAGACAGTAGACAGTGGAGTAGACAGTGCTTGTGTCTGTCTCAGTGGATGAAATGTCACTGCTTAAACTGGGCTAATGGCAGATGATGGAAGCGGTCAGGACATTGTGTGACATAATGAGTGGCCCAGGCGAAAAGCCAGGACCAGGAGTCAGGGACAGGAGGTTTTTTGTGTGCCAGTCGGGGCTTGAAATAATGATTCAGCATTCTATGTTATCTTGACTCATAATCTTTTGACACAGTCTGGCCTCGGAGGGCGTCCTTTACTTTTGACTTCATGTAACTCAGCACATAACTAGTCTTTGGTGTTGTTGAGAGGCTGTATTGTTGGTTTTTTAGCTTTTTCTTTGCTTTTTGATTTGCACAATATCCACATTGTTGTGCAGTTTCTCATGAATCCAGAGTCTAAATGGTTTAAACGGCTTATTCATAATTTGTTGCAAGATGGAGGCAGAGGTTGTTATAATCTGGTATGTGTTGAAAGATACACTGTAAAAAATGTCTGTAGATTTTACGGTGAAAAACTGCTAAACCATGACAGTAAAATACCGTAAAATGATAAATGAGTTAATTCAGTTTCAGTAACAATGAAACACTGTAAATATATATATCAGCCAAAACTGTTTTTTTTTTAAAAATACATAACTCCACTGTAAAATACACTGGCACCTTGTTTGTAACAAAATATATTGTAATATATATACAAGCCATCACTATAATTTTTGCATTTATTTTTTGTAAAAATACTTTTTCTCACTTTTAAATGTACTAAACACCATATCTCTAACAGAAATATACTGTGATATTTAATGTTAAAATCTTTGTATTATGCGGCATTTATAATTATAATTAGTATTAGTATTTTCTTGTCAATTATATGGCAGAACAGTTTCTTTTGATTGAAAAACTTTTTCTTTTTTACAGTAAAATATGGAATAAAATGGCAATCTTAAACATGAAATCAACAGTGCTAATATCATTTTACCGTAATATTAGAAAAAGTTGCACCGTATTTATTACGGTAAATTTCTGGCAACCACAGCTGCCAGGTTTTTACCGTAAAAACAACAGGTTTTTTTTACAGTGTACAGAATCCAGAATATAATTTTACTTTATGGAAATACAGCTCTCTTACTGTGATAATCTGAGGTTGTGGAGGTGCCTGACAGTCAACTGCTGACAGTCATATAACTTCAATGCTGTTTTTCCTCAATAACTTTAATGTTTGACTAAAAATAGCTGATATATTTCCTTGTACCACTTATACCTTAAAGTCATCATGTTATAAACATCCTGGTACTCAGCGAGTTCAGCTTTCAGCACTGACTTTGGCTCCATTGTCTGGCCAGTGGTTTCCTCTTAGGGTGTGTCACCAGATCCGGCACATAGACAGGAAAACTTAAGGTGGGGTAGCCTGTCTGTGTGTTTGCCATACTCTGTTAGCATATAAGCAGCGTTTACTTTAAGTAAATGGAAACTTCAGTGTACACAAAGTTCTCAAAGTAACTTGGCACAGGATGATGCCAAATGTCTCCTGACCGGAGGAAAGGATTTTATGTCTGGATTTCCACTAATTGTCACTAATAGTCATGTATCTCTCGTGTTATTTGCTCATTAGGTGAGATTTATTAAGGGTTAAATATGGTTTGGTTGACATAGCACCCTGCTGCCACCACAGGGGGTAAAACCTCTAATGAACTACACAGACACACCACCACATTCAAAATAAGCTCAGAGGACGTGCTCCCTATTGTCCTGTGGTAATGTTTGTACCCATAAGTTCAGTAGTGATGCATCACTCTGGAGCTTACAATGAGGAAGTCCCTCCTGTATTTATTAAAAATTAAGCCTGTCTCATAGTGAAACGGGGAACTTAGAAACATGTCTGCAACGAGTCAAATAAGAGTTTTTTACTTCTTCTGAAGTGGCCTTTTTACAGTTTCCAGTGAAAGGCCCAGCAGCGAGTCAACCTCGCCAAGTTTGAGACCGCTGAACAGCTGCTGCTTGACCGGGGATGACTCTGAGGAACTTGTGTTTGTGGTGTATATTTTGGTACAGCTGCTCTCAGAGCCACAGCTTGTACACAGTTTGCATTTTTCTCTTTAAAGGGATGCATGTTATTTTCTTTACTTATTTCTTACAGTCTTCAAATTGGTTAGTAATGGGACTTCTGGGGTGATATCAGATTGTATAAAATAGGCAGAAGAATGCACAAAGCACTAAATGAAGCACTACGCATGGTGCACCATGATAGAACTGTGGTGTTGTAAAGTATTGTAAAGTTTTCGGGTTGTGGATATTTGGTGTTTTATGTACCATTTTCATAAAAGCCTTGTTAATAAATTAATGTGGACCTATGGGAAAATAATGATCATCTTGTCACAATTGTAAGGTTGTCGGGATACCAGAATCTAATATTAAAAAATCAAAACAAAAAAATACTTGAAGCCTCTTTGATACCCCTGCAAAAAGAAAAAAAAAACACTTTCTTAAAAAAAAAAAGATTATTATTAATTTGTTTATTTATTTTTGTATTTGGTTTTGTATTGTGCTGTTACAGCCACAGGTGGAGAACAGATTGATTTTTTTTCCTGGTGTTTCATCTTTGCAGCCTTGGGTTTAAAAATCTGATTGTAGATTTGTGATATTTTTTTTATAGCTTTCATAGTTTTGATACTATTGACTGTATAATTAAATGAGATTGCGTCAGTTTAAACATGTGGTATCAAAAAAGCATCAACACTTTGCTGCATGACTGATCATGCAGCTTCATTGTGCGTCGTTTCCTGTGGCGGTGTGCTTGGTGTCTTCCTCATTCCGACCGGTTGGAGGCTGGTTGCTTTGCTGAAGTTATTTGTCAGTTTCTGGTGTGCGAGCCCTTTTACTTACTTTGACTGTTGCAACGTGGCAAAAGGTGGCTGATTCTCTGGGTTCCTGCAGCTCCCCAGCAGGCAGTCATGGCAACCCTCCAGCCAGGGAGCCTGTGGCTGCCTGCTGTCGATCCAGTGGGACGGCCAGCCGTACAGCCTACCCTTCTGTGCGCCTTTCTGTTTGCTTTACTGCAGATGTCAGGGCCTGTTGCCATGTTAAACACTTTCTTTAAACTGTGGCATTAAAGAGACAAAAACAGGCTCATGTCCTTCTCCGTTAAATAAATAATCCTGGCACCAGTGGGGGTCAAATTTAGAAATTTAGAGAAGCAGAGGATGTTTAGGAATTGACTTTATCATTACATGTTTTGCACATCGGTTTAAATCCTGGATTTAGACTAATCTGTGTCTTTTATGTAATATATAATTCAATGTGTTCTGCTATTTCTAGCTTGATTTGTTTCTGCTGTGTTATCCAGGAGGGATGCAAGACTACAACTACCTCCATGGAAACTGTCTGGAAATCACCATGGAGCTGAGCTGCTGCAAATACCCTCCTGCTTCTAAGCTCCATAAGGAATGGGATCTGAACAGGGAATCTTTAATAGCATACATAGAAAAGGTAGAGTTCAAAAATACAAAAAGGAGTTATGATATAGCAGCATTCAGTGAATGGTGAACCATTTTCAGTTGTGCAAGATGCCCTTGGTATTTACAGTAGTGTTGTCTTCCAGGTCCATATCGGTGTCCGTGGATATGTGAAAGAGGCCGTCAATGGCTCTGGCCTCGCAAATGTCAACATTGTGGTGGAAAGTATTCGCCACAACCTGACAACAGGAAAATATGGGGACTACTACCGCCTTCTACTACCAGGAACATACAACATCACTGCTGTGGCCCCAGGGTCAGTCACACCGCTGATGGATTATGGATGCTTAAGAATATTTTATAAATATCCAGCTTCTTATCAGATCTTATCAGGCTTTTTTTAAATTTTGGAGTTAGACCATTAAACATTTTTCCCCATTTCTGTGTTTAAGATTTTTTGGCATGTCTAAAATCATGACTCAATAACACACTGGAGCTTCCTTATCATAACTCTGCCCCCAACACTATATAAATATCTTACCAAGAGTGGCTAACCTTGATACACTTACTGATAACGTTAACTTGTGTCAGTGGTCATAGCAACGGAGACAGAGAACAGAGACAGCAGCAGAAAGTCACCAGAGAAGTTGGATACGAGATATCAGGTTTCAGCGGACATGCCCTCAGCGTTCCAGAGCAGAGAATACTGCTCATTCTTTCACTATCTTAAACCACTTGTCTTTTTTTCTGATTCAAATTTGGCTGGGTGTTTTAATAACACATTTTTTCTGTGATGTGGAAAACTCATATAACATATATATATACACTACTGGTCAAAAGTTTTAGAACACACCAACTTTTCCAGAATTTAATTGAAAATGATGCAGTTTAATGTCTCAGTGTACTCTGAAATGAATGCACATTTGCAACATTTAAAATTCTTTATTGTGCATGATAGTGTTTTGAAAGTAAAAAAAAGATTCAAAATCACATTTTATGTTGGACTAAAGGACTAAAAAAAAGACACAAAGTGACCAAAAAAAGACACCAAAAGACACAAAATGACCAAAAACAGACACAAAATGACTTACAAAGACATGAAAAGAATTAAAAAATGGACAAAATGGCCCAAGACTCCATAGAGTTAAGTTGTTAACCCACTTCTTGTTCCCTGAAAAAGGCCTACTTGTTTAATTCTGAAATGTACATTATTTTTCAGTTTTGGTTAAGCTTACCTTTTTTTATTTACCTCTGGCAGTTCACCACTTACCTTCGTACCCTTTCAAGCTGTTCATTTGACTTGAACTGCTTGAATTTCAATAAAAAATGGAAAAATTGGACTTTAAACAAGAGTGTTTTTTTCTGTACGCAGGTACTCACCAATGACAGTCCATAGTGTCCGGGTCGTGGAGGGCACAGCCACAGAACTTAACTTCACGTTGGTACCTGTGGTCAGAGAGGCTGCTGGTAGCATCACTGTAACAACAAACTCCATGCCATCCACCAATGAAACACACCCCTCCACCACCACCACCACCACCACCAGCACCAACTCTTCTGACACCACCCAGACTCGAGTTCTTCCTTCTGAGGGGAGCAAGAGCAGCCCTCCTGTACTTCCAACTGAAAATCAGCCCATTCAGCCTCAGGAATTTCGTCACCACAACTACGACGACATGGAGTTGTTCTTACGCAAGTACAGCAGCGACTTCCCCTCCATCGCCCATCTTTACTCAGTCGGCCAGTCCGTAGAACACCGCGCACTCTATGTGATGGTCATCTCAGACAACCCTACTGTCCATGAGCATGGTATGTCTTAGATGGTTACTAAAAAGGAATTATGACACTTTTGTTCATGTGTCAAGGAGACTTTTATTTTAAAGGGAGACACTACAGATGAAAAGAGTCATTTTTTTAACTTATACATATCACCATGAAACCTCCCCAGTTTGTTATTTACATTAAGGCAATATTTTCTTGCATTATAAGTTTTCTGAAATGTTGAGTTTAGATATGCAAATTAGGCGTGAACTCATTAAATATGCGCTAATTGCATATAATTCTCGGTGAATATTGGATAAAACAAAAATGGGAAGTTCTTATTTTGTTTTGTTGATAAATTAGTTTTTTTACAGAATGAAATTGAGATATCTCCTTTTATCATTTCATAAATCAGAAAATACTCTCAAAAGCCTTAAAATCTATTTTCGACACAATTTTAGGAATTGAATCAGGGTATGAATGAAATTTAGACAAATCCCCTATTTAAAAAACCTTCAGAATATAGTTAGGAATAAAAATGTTAAGTTTGGTTTTATGCACGTGTAGCTGAAGTTGAGATTTATGGCTCAGAGCATGAGAAAAATACTAATTTTCGAAAACGGCCTTTAAAGACATTACATTATATACATTCTTAATGGGAATTACTATTTGAAGACAAAATATTGAATCTAATTCACAGCAACAACAATATATAACATGTAAAACACATTTTATTGTGCAGGAGAGTAAACACTAACTTTTAGTTAATTTAGGAGATATCTACAGATGGATCAAATATAGTAAAATATACACCTAAATGTTTGATTTGGATGTTATCTTTCCACTACTATGAAAGAAGACATGGAAGAAAATAACTCAAAACCTTAAAATTGACCAGTGCATGAACAAAACTGTTTTTGCCTGCAGTGTCTCACCTTAAAATGTTCTGATTTTTGTTGTAAGTTAATATTATCTGTTCATTTTCACTCTGACCTGTTTTTCTTTCCTTGTCAGGCGAGCCAGAGTTTAAGTACATTGCCAACATGCACGGTAATGAAGTGGTGGGCCGAGAGTTAATGCTCAACCTCATCGAGTACCTGTGCCGTAACTATGGTACCGACCCGGAGGTCACTCAGTTGGTCAACAATACTCGCATCCACATCATGCCTTCTATGAACCCTGACGGCTATGAGGTAGCCAATGAAGGTAACGGACACACACAGGGACAAATTAAAGTTCTTACAAAGGCAACAAAAGTACCTGCATAGCATGAAATTACATCTTTTAAAAAAACTTTAAAACTTTAAAAAAATTTAAGTATACTGTCCACACAGGTGTTACAGGCAATTCTTATAGGAAGCATTTTGACGTTTGTCATGCACTTCCATTTTACTAAATGTATTAATCCAGACTGACTCCTGACTCCTACATTATTGTATGCTTTAAGTGCACTTTTGTTATGTTTTGTGAAGCATAATTGTCACAGACAGCTGTTTAAATCACACAACTATCCCGCCGTATATACACTACCGGTCAAAAGTTTTAGAACACCACAATTTCAAGTCCAATGAACAGCTTGAAAGGGTACAAAGGTAAGTGATGAACTGCCAGAGGTGAATTAAAAAGCCAAAACTGAAAAATAGTGTACATTTCAGAATTATAGAAAAAGGCCTTTTTCAGGGAACAAGAAATGGGTTTTAAAACTTAAAGCAGTTCTGCAGCAACGGAGGTTGATCAAGCCTTGAAAGTTGCTAAGTTGCTACCAATTCCTACAGGTGTCCCAACTTTTCTTGATCACTTACAACCTACAAGTTGCTCCACATTTAAGGGAACTTCTGCAACAGAGTTGGGAAGAACTTTCTGAAGAATATTTGATTTCCATTGAGTGTGTTCAGCTGTTATATCTGTTAAGGTGGCTACTTGGATGAATCAAAAGTTTAGAATACATTTTCCTTTCTAAATTGATTCTCTGATTTCTTTTTTAACTTCAATTGTTTATTTGTTATATGCATTAATTTCAGAGTACACTGAGACATTAAACTGCATCATTTTGTTCTAAAACTTTTGACCAGTAGTATATGTATTTTGAACATATTAACTGTATCTACATTGATCGATCGATTGATTGAGGCTCTCAGTCTATGAGTTTGACTATTTTGCCTCAGGCAGATTCCCTACACTCGCTACAGTCAGCGGAGAAATAAAGTCAATAAGACGTACAAGCAATGTTGAATTCTTCCCATGAAGCTGACGTGAGAACTACTTTTGTTCAGTTAATTTCTGCTGTCAGTCAGTCTGGTGATGACAGGTTAGCGAGCTGCTGGCCACTCAGCTCCTCAGTAACTGCTGCTGACAGATGGCCGGAGGGCAGAGTGGTTACGGAAGAGTGTCAGAGTAGATTGGATGACAGAACACCTACTAATGTCTCTGTTCTGTCCCATTTCAGAGGATACGTGAGAAAAGATGTAACGTTTGACAGTAATTTGATCACTTGACTAATATTCCTCGAGTGTATGTTCCTAACTGCTATCAAATTTACACAGTTGTAAATGAAACAGGAGCTGCAAAATCAAATTCGTCAGCATGGGGAATGTTGAATGAAGAAATATTGAATATTTTTGTTGAATGTTTATAGGTTTATAGGAGGTACCACATTAAGCATTTTCAATCAATTTGTGTTATTTTTGCATTAAATCTGCTCTTTAAATTCCCTTTGTGAAATGGAATATATTACATTTTGAACACTTTTTATGTTTTGAACAGGCACTGCATTAGTATTTTCCAAACACCAACCTGTTCAAGGCAGCAAAATCACATTTGTCGGCACGGGGAATGTTGAATGAAGAAATATTGAATATTTTTGTTAAATGTTTATAGGTTTATAGGAGGTACCACATTAAGCATTTTCAATCAATTTGTGTTTTTTTTTTTTGCATTAAATCTGCTCTTTAAATTCCCTTTGTGAAATGGAATATTTTTGCATTACTATCTCTTTACATACTGCATGCTTGACTTATCTGCTGGTTGAAATGGCTTTAGTTGCAACACTTTTAACATGCAGGAAATCTCTTTTTGCCAATCTCTTTCAGTTGATAGCTGCTACTAATGGTTAATAGGAAGATAAGGTGAAGTGAAGTGTATATCTAATCAGCTGATGCAGGGAGATTGTATTGACTTATCACAACTTGTTCCCTCTCAGGTGATGTAAAGGGCTACAAGGGACGCAACAACAGCAACAATTTCGACCTGAACCGCAACTTCCCAGACCAGTTTGTTAACATCACAGAGCCCAGACAGCCAGAGACTACAGCTGTGATGAACTGGATCAAGAGCATCCCCTTCATGCTGTCAGCCAACCTCCATGGAGGTACGGTCTCATTTTGAGGTTTTAAAGGAAAAGATCGTTGTCATTTATTGTCAATGCCACCATTTAATCAATCCTTTGTTAATCTCCTATGGAGGGTAGCAAAAAAATAATTGGATTTTGAAGTTTTGCTGCTATGATTTAACGATCAAATCTACAATCATGGAAAAAAATTATTAGACCATTGTTTTCTTCAATTTCTTGTTCATTTTAATGCCTGGTACATTTGTTTGGACACATATAATGATAACAGCAAAAATAGCTCTACAAGTTTAATTTAAGAGCTGATGTTTTCTTCATAATAACCAAAATCATTATCAAGAAAACCATGGAAAATGTCTAGATATCAGCTCTTAAATTAAACTCTTGTTAGAAAAATTGCATGAGGAAACCTTGAAAATTGATAATCTGTCACCAACAGAAAAAACCTCACCATTTTTCTGCGCATTCGTTGATGGGGAAATGAAGAGCTGGAGACGTCCAAGTTTCTCAGTTTAACAAAAGTTTTATTACAATACGTCAAAAAATGTGCACTTTACAGAGATTCTCCGGGTTCAAAACTCATGTCCCTGAATACAAACAGACGTGTTTCAGTTTGTGAAGTCTGAACCACGACTCTCTCCCTGGAACCCATTAAAATAACCTTACAATTGTTTACAAAACATGCTGTTCGATTTCCTCCAGGAAGTCCCGCCCTCTTGATCGCTGATTCGCCAGTTTTAATTAATACAACCGCACGTCAATGCCAGCTGGGCATACGATCTTGCTGCCCCGGACAAGGCCACCCTGGCCTCTTCTCCAGGACATTCAACAAAAAACATTCTGTCTTGTTATTGTCTCACAAAGATATTATGTCTACAGAGTCAAAGGTTTTTCACTGTGTCACATAGATTGTAAATGTCTAAAAAATATGAACCAGACAATAAAATATATGTAGTCAAAGTTTCTAAACCAAAATTAACACACAAACATAATCATTGTATCAAATCATATTGTCTGACTTAATATAAATGCACAGAGATATTTATTACACTCAAGGTTTAGTGAATTACGCATGCATAGTGACCTGTGATGACTGTTGGGAGAAAAATCACAAAGAGGAAAAAGAGAGGAAGACAGTAACATTTCATTTTCAACAAGTATAATATTCAAATTATTTTAACACTCTTATGAGCTATTTTTGTTGTTGTCATTATATTTGTCCAAACAAATAAAAAACAAAGTACCTTTAGTTGTACTAGACATTAAAATGAGCCTGAAGGGTCAAAAGGGGGGTCTAATAATTTTATCCATGACTGTAGATATTCGACTCGATTATGAAAGGTCAATCAGTTATACGTAGCAAAGTTTATTGTGACCATACATTTAAATGTTTTTTTTCATTGGTTTGTCTCTGTGTTGTGTGGAATTTAGGTTCTTTGGTGGTCAACTACCCCTACGATGATGACAAAGAAGGGATGTCTCAGTACAGCCAGTCGCCGGATGACGAAGTCTTTCAGCAGGTGTCTCGAGCTTACTCACAGGTAACTGGACACTGTTGGATCTGTTTCAGGCCGGGGTCACGTCTGCCCCACGGGTTTCATGTTGTAGTTGAAAACAAAATGTAGAGTAAGGTTGGATGAAAGCCACTGACTTTTTGTCAAATCTAATAGAGAGACAAGGTTTGAAAACCTGACCACAACAGTGCTCATTGTTGTGTTCTCACTTGTGTGTCATGTGCGTGCAGGAGAATCCTTTGATGCACAATGGACACCCTTGTGAGGACCTGTACAAAGGCGAATATTTTGAGGATGGCATCACCAATGGTGCCAACTGGTACAATGTGCCTGGTAAGCCTACATCTCTCGTCCTTCTTTGTTACTCACCAAATGTTTTTTTGATTTTGACATTTTCATTTACAAAGTTCTGTCAGTTGGTTTGTCTGCAAAAGTTTAGTTTTAGTCTAAATGAAGCTGCTGTAGTTGTAGGCTTCAGTGTTACTTATTATTCAGTAGGAGACACTATTGCAATTACATGGTGGATATTAAAACCTGCAGCACAGAGCTTTTGTCTCCCCCTTCTGGCAGTGAGAGTAATTGCAAAAAAAAATGTTGTCAATGTGTGCTTTTGACATACACCTGCAGGTGATTTTGCCTCATCTCCTCTGACCCCAGGAGCACCCTGTTAAAGTATTTCTGTGCAAATAATTATGAGAAAGCACGTTTTGAACAGGCACTGCATTTTCCAAATTCCAACCTGTTCAAGGTTAAGTGAATTCAGGTGCACCAGTGTGGGAAAGTCGCTGCAGACAACAGACAAAACAACCCTTTTAAGTAAATCTCACATTTAAAGAAAAATCTCTAACCTGAAATTTAATTGTTGCCACTATGTGTTGAATTCGATTCTGCTTTTAAGGAGCAGTGTGTAGGATTTAGTGCCATCTAGTGGTGAGGTTGCAGATTGACACAAACTGGATACCCCAGCTCTCACCCTGTCTTTCCAAGCATTTAGTATAGGGCTGGGCAATATGGACCAAAAGTCATATCCCAATATATTTAGGCTAAATATTGATATAGAATATATATCCTGATATTTTTATTGCAAAGTGAGAGCAAATGTTCAGTCAAAGTCAAAGCCAAATATGACATGTCACAATTAGTTTTATTGGAACCGTTTATTTCAGTGAACATAAATACTGTATAACAACAGGAGTACCTTTTAAAAAAAAAAAAAATCAAAGCTCCATAAAGTGCACATTTGAATAAAAAAATATCAGAAATAAACATAGCCTATGAAATAAATAATCCAATCTTTTTCTAAAATAAATATATTTATGTGAGAAAAGAATAATGAACATTACAAAAGAACTAAATAAGACAAACCAGGAGCATTTATATATAAAGCAGCTTGCCTGGATCAGGGATTACAGTGCAAATTTGAACTACCGTATATCGATATATGCGATATGGTCTAATTTCATATCACATTTAGAAATATATCGATACATCGCCCAGCCCTAATTTCGTAGAACCTACAGTGGCCTACAGGTATGGAAGCTGCAAAGGGCTCTCTCTAGAGCCGATGTTTGGTTTGTCTATTCTAAGCTATTGTAGAAACATGCTGATGCAACATGGTGGCCTCTATAGAAAAGCACCCACTCCCTATGTAGATATAAATGACTCATTTCGGGATAAAATAAACACAATTATTCTTAGTTTAAGGTGATTAAATACTAATAAAAAACGGAAAGTGAAAGCTTCAAAGTTTGAGATAAAGTTTAAATGTTTTTCTCCAGGTGGCATGCAGGACTGGAACTACATAAACACCAACTGTTTTGAGGTGACTATCGAGCTCGGCTGTGTGAAGTACCCCAAGGCCAAGGATCTTCCAAACTTCTGGGAACAAAACCGACGAGCCTTGCTCCAGTTTATACACCAGGTAATAAACACAGATCTTTACATTCCCCCCATGCCTTTTTATCCCTTTACTCAGTTTTCCATCTGCTCGTGTTTATGTGTCTCTGTAGGCTCACACTGGGATAAAAGGCACAGTCTCTGACATTAGGGATGGCCAAGGAATTCCCAATGCTACCATTAGCGTGGAGCAGATAGAGCATAACATCTCCACAGCTCGTACAGGAGATTACTGGAGACTGCTGACCCCTGGGACTTACTCTATTACTGCCTCCGCCCATGGGTAAGATTTCTGAAGGACGAACAACATATTTCTGCACTGTTATGTCCCCTTATATCCAGTGCTATTAACTTTCTTTTGTTTTTTTCCAGTTACAAATCTGTGAGGATCTATGCCACAGTCTCAAAGGAAGGAGTCGAGGTGGTGGACTTCCGACTGACACGTTTATCAGACCTGAATAGCCAGTCTCTCAAGCGTCCCCCACCCACACCAAACCCAACCGAGAAGGAGTTCCAGAGTTTAATTAAGGAGCTCTCTATGGGCCAGGGTTTAGAGCAGCTGGTCAGGAACACGGCAACAGAAAACAGCTTTCGCTACAGACGCTACAAAGAGCTGTCCGGCGTTCTGAGAGGCCTCACACTTAACTTTCCAAAAATAACATCTTTACGCAGGTATGCAAGCTTTATCTTCCCCCAAGCGCTCGAGTTAAACCGGCTAACATAATTTCCTTTTAAGTGCATATACAGTCATGGAAATGTTTTTTAACCACCCTTGTTTTCTCCTTACTTTCTTATTCATTTCATGCCTGGTACAACTAAAGGTACATTTGTTTGGACAAACATAATGATAACAACAAAAAATAGTTCATAAGAGTTTAATTTAAGAGCTGATATCTAGACATATCCATGGTTTTCTTGATAATGATTTTGGTTATTATCAAGAAAACCATGGAAAATGGCTAGAAGAAATTGAAGAAAACAATGGTCTAATATTTTTTTCCATAACTGTATATGTTTGACATTTCATCCACTGTATGCCAAAAGTCAGTGCTGACCATATCTGCTGTGTTGTCGTTTTTCCATCATTGAATTTGTATGCACATTCTGAAGATTTGCTTTTTCGACATAGCAAACATTTAACTCACCTGTTCTCATCAGCTGTTTCTGTGATATGAAAGAACAATTATGAGTTCCCCAATTGAATCCAATTCATGGAGACTTCTCTCCATTTCGCCAAAGTTGTCCGATTAGCAACCTCTTTTTTGTTGTTTTTACTCTGTCGTGCATTCTCTATTTCTTCTACTGTTTACTGACGGATTAGCCTACAGCAATACATTACACTGCCATCTTCTGATGAGAGTTTGCTCATGCAGCTTTGTTAATTCGTACTAAACCAGTTGATGGAAACATCCCTAAGTCGCATTTTCTTTAATGTCACATTTCAACGTTTGCTTCAAAATTCACTTCGGCTTTAATGGAAACACAGCTTGTGTGTCTTAACTTTAGCAAGGTTACTTAAAATATTGACATATATTCTGGTTTCTCCTCTTCTGCTTCCAGTTTGGGCCAAAGTATAGAGTTTCGTACTATTTGGGCTCTGGAAATCTCCAACAATCCAGAGGAAGCTGAACCGTCTGAGCCCAAGATCCGTTTTGTAGCAGGTATCCATGGCAACGCCCCAGTGGGCACAGAGCTGCTGCTGGAGTTTGCTGCCTTCCTGTGTATCAACTATGGAAAGAACCCAGCCATCACCAGGGTGAGTTTTGTTTGTCTCAGGTAATTCACTTTAACCTTTTTAAAAGGTTTTTCTCATTTGAATAAAAACAATTCTATTTCCTGTAACCAGTCCCAGTACAGTATTCAATTCAATTTCCAATTCAATTGGCTTTATTGGCATGACGTAACAATGTATATATTGCCAAAGCAAGCATCAGAGAAAAAGATAACAAGATAAGGAAAGCAATATTTACAATAAATTATTATAATTCTGTTATTCATTTTAAAAGAAAAGAAAAACTAATAGCAATAAAAGAAAGCAATATTTACAATCATTGTATTACAATCAACATATAATTTATACAATCTAACTGTCCCAGCAAAAAAAGAAGAAAAAACAAAATAAAAAATAAAAACAAAACAACCAACAGCTGTGTGTCACTCGCTGTCTCTCAGTGTGTGACAGGCAGAAACGTAGACTGCTGCTAATCTAATCTACAGCTCTGTGACTCTTCCCCGAGGAGGAGCGGAAGTTTTTCCTCATCTGACCATTTTAAAAAACCTTTTTTGACGGATTCAAATTTTTTGGAAATATGTTTCTCTAATTAGTTAATATTTTTTACATTTGGTGAGGAAGTGTATTTTCATACAGTATATGATTCATCCATGTCTGTACTTGTTTGTTTTTTGTGTCTCTAGCTGATCAATGAGACCCGGATTGTCATCGTGCCTTCTATCAACCCAGATGGACGAGAGCAGGCTGTTGAGAAGCAGTGCACCTCCACGCAGGGCATGAGCAATGCTCATGGAAAGGATCTGGACACAGATTTCTTTGGTCAGTTGTATGCATTTGTCTGTGTGCAATTGAATTGAGGGATATAGACCAAAACAAATCACCTTACTTAAACTACAACTGTCAGAGATTTGTTGTAAATGGCACAAATAAATGCCATTGCTCACTGTACATACATTCTTTGCTGCTGTGTGTTGGGGCAGCAGCATCAGAGCCAGCGACACCAACAGACTTGATAAAATTATCAAGAAGGCTGGCTCTGTACTCGGTCTCAGGCTGGAGACTTTTGAGACTGTGGTGGAGAGGAGAACACTAAACAAACTGCTGGCCATCATGGACAATGATCAGCACCCTCTCCATCACACAGTAGAAAGACAGCGGAGCACCTTCTCTCACAGGCTGCTCCAGCTCCGCTGTCATAGGGACAGATACAAAAAATCTTTCCTTCCACATGCCATCACACTGTACAATAACAAATAATAGCCTGGTTCATTACATACTGTCCATGCGCTTTATGTGTTCTTTATGCACACTGTTCATTGCACCTTATTTGTTTCATAGCACCAACATTTTTATACTGTATATTCATATTTATTCTGCACTGGAATTCTATTCTACTCCTTAATACATACTCCTTCTTTAGACACTTTATATTTTATTGTATTTTTATTGTATTTTTATATTTTATTGCTTGAAGTATGCCTAGGTTGTTCTTTTTATTTAATTGTCATTGTCTATGTGTGTAATGCTGCTGCTACACTGTAATTTCCCAGCTTGGGATAAATAAAGTATATCTATCTATCTATCTACACTTTCCATAAAACGCTTAGCATGTTCCATCATTTTCTCTGTTTCACCTTTTTAGGCAATGCGTCCCAGCGTGTGGTAGAGGCCCAGCCAGAGACCAGAGCCATGATGGACTTGATTCAGGACAAAGGCTACACTCTGTCTGTTGCCCTTGATGGAGGCTCCCTTGTTGCTACCTACCCTTATGACAAGCCTGTCCAGTCTGGTAACAGCATGATGCAGAAAACTGCTTTACGTTTGAATATTTATTGAAGAAATTGTTAAAACTAATCTGCATTGTTAAACCATTTATAGTAGATTGCGCATCACTTTATCTAAAGTGTTTCAAATTGAACCACCTGTTAAATTGCACACATTTAAGGGTGTTTTAAAGGGTTTAGGGGCAGTATTCGGGGATGTTTGTTTCTGTTGTTTAGTTTTCCTCACAGCCTGCAGGTGGACTTGACAAGCTGTAGTTATAAACATACATTATACTGCAGCAATTTAGGAAGAATAGGACAAATAATGCACCATCTGAACACTGAGTTTGGCTTTTATTGTTGTCTTTCCCCCACAGTTGAAAATGAGGGCACATTGAAGTACTTGGCAAGTGTTTATGCCAACAACCACCCGAAGATGCACCTCGGGGACACCGGATGTTTAAACAATGGGCAGAGTATGTCATTTTAGTACTATATATATAATCCTTCTTGTTTTTTATTGAACCAGTCATTTATAACTTAATTTAACCTTTCTGTATCTCAGTAGGCAATATCCAAGATGGAGTTATGAGAGCAGCAGAAAGACAAAGTCACATGGGCAGCATGAAGGTAAATCTCTCTGTCAAACACTTTTAAGATCCTGAATATTATTTATAGTATTGATTTGGAGCGGTCCACCAAATCAAACGCAAAGTTAATGCAAAGCCAGAAATGGGCTGCTGCCCCGGTACTGTCTCACATGTCTTCTTGTGTATACGTGTCTTTCCAGGACTTTAGCATGGACTTTGGCCACTGCCCAGAGATCACAGTGTATAGCGGCTGCTGCCTGTTCCCTCCTGCTGAGCAGCTGCCCACACTCTGGGCTGAAAACAAGAAGGCTCTCCTGAGCATGTTAGTGGAGGTATGATGCAAGATTTGGGCATGTTTAATAGACTAGTTTAACATTTCCTACAGATTTTAGATGAGATTTTCAGAAAATAATGCAGCAGTATGGAAACATATTAGACATACTGTAATATATAGTCTTCAGATTGAGGATTTTTGAGATACAAATTGTTCCCCCTTCACCACACAGCCTTAATCCACCCTTAATGTCTTCCGCATCCAGGTCCATAAAGGGGTGCGTGGCGTGGTGAGGGACAAGAGTGGAAAGCCTATTGTTGGGGCGATCATTGTCCTGAATGGGGGAGTGAGGGTCTTTACCAAAGATGGTGGCTACTTTCATGCGCTGCTGGCTCCTGGGAACCACAACATTGAAGCTGTGGCTGATGGCTACCAACAGCAGCGTCAAGAGGTACTCAGTTCATACTCACCATGTATTATACTGTCTAGAAATGGACTAGCATCAAGCCAAAGTCTCTGATTTATATTTTACGTTATGATTTTACTCAAAAGATTTTAACCTAAGTGTTTAAATACTAGAGAACACAAACTGGATCTTTCTAAAATTTAACATTCAACATGACAGGATGGGACTGAAGTGATTGACGGGTAGCGCTGAGTAAAAGAAGAGGCTTGCCGTGTCTGGTTTTGTGTATTGATTTTTTATGATAAACTGTTAGAAAGCAGAAGTCAGCGGTGTCTCGGTTGCACCCACATATAGGGCACATGTGGTTGAACAGATGATGATCACACACACATGTACAGTACAACACGGGACAAGATCCCAATTAAAATGCAGCATTCACAGGTTTATTGGCTTCACTTTGTCTTGCATAACTAATCTTTTTTTCAAACTGTTTATGAAGAGATGTCAAACATTTGACATAATGTCTTTTCAACTTTTGAAATATAAATCTAGCTGCTGCATTACATTTCAAGGAAAATGAAAATAGTCTTAATTGGGTATAAGAGAATAGCACACTCATATCAATGAAAGTCAATGGGGGGAATATCACTGTGGTTCCCCAATACTGTCTATATCTATGAAAGGTGTCGAGCGGAGCACACAGAATCTCTCCACCACCTCCACCTTTCCATTTGGCTGCTCTGAAATTTGAAGTGTTGGGTAGGCCAGCTCTTTAAACAGATGTTCCTTAATGTTACGGCCCAGCTTCAGACTGTAGGCTGCGAGTTTCCCGCAAGGCCCAAAGAGCAGAGGATCCACCACTGAATGATACGTCTTCTGGTACTCTGGCACTGTGAAGCCGTGGATCATCAGAGGTCCTGGCTGGATGATTGACACGCTGCTGGAGCTCCTCTCTTCAGAAATGAGGGCTCCGTCGCTGTGGGGCAGTTTGAGATCTGGAAGAGCGGCAGCATTCCTTATATACCTGTCAGCCAGGGGTTTCTGGGGGTCTGCTTCACTCGGCTCACATTCAAAGTCCAAATCATAACTTGGGGCCAAGTTGTATGTCCTCTCTTTAATAGTCTCCCCATATTTTTTAGGACATCGAATGCTCTGCCTTAGGACATACGGACGCATTTCATCCCCCTGGAAATTAAAGTGACATTAGTTTCAGTGTATGCTCTGTAGTTTCTTCTGTGTCCTGCTTTCAGAAACAACCAGCAAATCACTTTAATAATGTAAAAAAGGAGATATATTAGGATTAAGAGGTGCACTTACTCTGTGACAGCAACTCTGATGTGTTTTCAGGCCACATTACCAAATCAGGTCTGAAATCCTTCTTTCTTATGCTTTGAGTCATGTTTCCTCATTTTCTAAACTGCACTTAAATAACAAAAAACATCAAATAACAACATGCTATGGAGAGAAAACAAGCAAGTTAATTCTGAGATGATGGTAATTTACTTACAGAAGGTATCTGTGTAATTTAGGATTTTTATGAGCCAGCGCTCAAAATCTATTTTAGACATACAAGACAACCTGCACCACATTATACTAAGCAGTCACACCTGCAAATGAGGCTTGCTAATTAGGTAATTAACAACTTCTGCAGGGGGCTTTAGCAGGAACCCAAATCCCTTTTTACCTCTGTTTTTGGGAAACAGCCAGAATGGATGACATGATGTGGTAGAGCTCAGTGTTTTCTCCATGTTGTTGCATTTTTGAGTGTTTTAGGAAAAAAAAAGAGTCAACAAGTAAAGCAGTTTATATTCAGAGGCATAAACACTCAAACTAAAAACAGAAAAAATAGCTGATTCTGATGTTTGATGCAATATAATCACACAATGTGTCAGGAATGCTCAGAGGCTTATTCGAGTTTTTTGTTTTTTTTTGCCGTGTTGCAGGTGGTGGTGTCTTCCTATGAAGCTGCTCGCTCCATCATCATTGAGTTTGACATGGACAACAGCATCTTTGGCCTGCCCAGAGAGTTTGTGGTGGCCAGTGCAGGTAAGCATGTTTTATATAATGGCCGTTTGTAACCAGTGATGACTACATGGGTTAGCTGAACTGCTCACATAAGAAATAAAGCCTATATTATTGTGTATCTTGGCTACTGTACAATGCTCAAACAGTAATCCAACCTGCAGTTTCATTTTTGATTCAGTGTTGCTTAAAAGATTTTAACATTACCATGTGTTGTAGCTCTTATTGTGCAACTCTTGCTCGTGATGAGAGGCAAACAGTTCTTCTCTTAAATGGTTTCTGACTCCTCCAGGAAGTTGACTACTTACTGATCTTTGCAACTGTTGACTTGCACTCAGTAACTGATTCCCTTATTTGAACAATACTTCATTTGCACTAACTTGAAATAGCAAAGCAATATATGTTTATATGATCCAGCTGTACAATGTAACTAGGTACATTTACTCAAATACTCTCCTTGGGTACAATTTTGAGGTACTTGTACTTGACTTGAGTTTTTCTATTTTATGTACCTTTTATACTTCTATATTTTCAGGCAAATCTTGGACTTTTTGCTCCACTACATTTAGCTGCCAGCTTTAGTGACTTTTCAGGTCAAAATTTAACATAAAAAAACAAGATCAATTTGTCAAGTGATTACACATTTTTATTTTATTTAACCTCATAACAGTATATTAAGTAGTTAAAATGAACCCTGCCATGAGAAAATCCAAATGCTGCTTACATAAATGCATCAAAAATAATAATACAAGAATATATTTGGAATATATAAAACAATCTGAGTGGGTCCGTTCTGCATAGCGAATACTTTTACTTTTGTTACTTTAAGTACATTTTGATGGTGATACTTTTGTACTTTTACTTGAGTAAGTTTTGAATGCAGGACTTTTACTTGTAGGAGTAATTTACAGTGTGGTATATAAAGTAATAATAGTGGAATATTGGTGCAAATCTAACTGTAGTCTGTGTTTTCTTATGGTAACTTTGTGTTAAGTGTGCGTAATCAACAAAACAAACGCAGATTAATTTGATTGCTAGTTATTAGCTGGGAGAAGACTTATTCTGAGTGTGCAGCCATGCTGAGTTTAGTGTTTCTCTTCCTCTTTGCAGCAGCCTCCATGACGGCGCTGGTCGTGACCGCGTGCATCATCTGGTGCGTGTGCGCCGCCAAGTCCAATCGTCAAAAAGACGGCTTCCACCGCTTACGTCAGCACAGAGATGATTATGACGACGAGATCCGGCTCACCTCCATGGGCTCCAAGAAGTCGCTGCTTGCCCACGAGTTTCAGGACGAGAGTGAAAGCGATGAGGAGACACTGTATGCCAACAAAATCTGAGTTGCATCGATTTGGCTTTTGGCAGAGTATTTTATTTTGATCTCCCCCTTAGATTTAACCAAGGAACAGGATGAACTCTTGATCTCTTTATGATGGAGATATGAGTGATAAAAGACACTTTGTTCCGTTGTAACAACAAGCTCTAAGACACCCAGTCACTCAGTTATTAGTGCTACTAAATTATTACTTTGAGAGCATCCTGCTGGTGTCTGGACTGAAGGGCTTGCTCCATCTCTACCTGACTGGATCAGGAGGAAAAGGACAAAGAAAGTGCTTAAAAAGAGGGAGAGAGAAATAAAGGATTGCTCCGCTGTGGCCCTCATCCGTCCTTTTTATCACAGGTTTTGAGTTCTGCAGCTTTTTCCATTTCCGAGCCATGCAGTAGTGCTCTTTTAAGACCACTACCTGTCCTGCCTGGCTGAGGGGTTCCAGCCAATAAGTCCAAATAAACCTTTTTGTTTAGTGGATGTGTAATGAACTCTGAATGCAAGTGCTTAATCTCACACAATCTCCCTGCTGATATCCTGCATTTCTTTCTTTGAGGTGAGAATTTAGGAATATATCTCTTTTATCCAGAACAGCATTGCCACATTGAAGTGTCCGAGCCTTTGGGAGACTGAATCCAACACTGTGCCTTGGCTTCTGTAAAGTTTACAGTCTGTTTGGGCTGTAGTATGTGACAGAAAGCAGCAACGTAGTGAATAGATAATATTTGATCCATCCTATTCTCAGGCAGTAGGAAAAGAGAGAAATTCTGCTGAACTCTAGTGTTGCACTGTTTCTGCACAGGTGACTCTAGGCTGGTCGGTGCGGGTTCAGTGGTTTTGTATTTTTCCAGCAAGTCAATGTTGTGGCCAGAATCATCATCATCATCCTCATCATCATGGGAGTGAGCTTCTCAAAAGCTTTAACCATCAGGGAGAATCTGTTACCAATAAAATGTCTGAATGAAACCCTTCCCGGTAAGTGCAGGTTGCTCTAACGGAGGCAACCTGCAAAAAATAGAAGGCAAATATCATCCCACATCATTGGCCAAGAAATCAAACTATGAATCTCTAAATATGTAAACATGAAAAGAATGTATTTTTGGTTTTTCCCTTTTTGTTTTAACACTAGGTTGTAGTATATTTTCAAACTGTCTGTACTTGGAAAGTTGAGTCTGTGTCCTGTTTTTGATTGAGGATATGCATACTCACCATGTCTGAGGAATATCAGTTATGTGAATGGATTTGAATGTTTATTTTCCCACTAAACAATACTTCAAACTGTTTGTCCGTCCATTAATGATCACTGTCGGCAGATCAATATCAGAGCCACAAGTGCTACATGATTTAAATGTCCAGTGTAGAGAAAAATCAGCGTTTTTTTTGCAAACTTCTTGTAAAATAAAAGGCAAATGGATCATAATCCATTTGTTTTAGATGTGGTTGAAAGTAGCAAATGAGTCACAAAAAGCTTCAAGTGTAAATATAATATGCACTACTCTCAGGGTGCTGAAAAACAGGCTACTGACAGATTGCCTTAGTGACTTCAAAGAACAGAGCAGTCTGTTGCGGAGTGATAACAGTAATTTGCCATTTCTCTCACGTGTTAAAGAAGCTCATTAGTCACTGGATGACACTTCCATTTGAGTGGGTTATATGGACAAATCTTGGGAGCATGTGTGTGTGCATACATGCAAGTAAATTGGAGCAATATTAGAAGTATGACCTCTCTGTTGGTAATCCTGTGCTGAAATATGCAACACGGCATAGAATTTAACTTGAACTGCCAAAAACCAAACTTGGTGGTGGTTTGACAATAATTTCTACATTGGAAGTCTGCTTGTAATCATTCCAAACTAAATTAAAATCAATGCACTGGATCATTAACATCATGTGGCTCTTTATTTTGTATTGCAATGCAGGTTTTTTTCATTGAATTTTTTGAAGGAATACACTGTCCACTAAGGAATTTGCCTTGATTTGCAGTTACTTTGAGAAGTGTTTATTTCCTTTTCCTTTTAAGAAATGCAGCTGTCATCAGTGAACTTGAAGCTGATATCTGTGTGGAGTGACAGTTTTGTATATTATTTTTCTCTCTTACACTATCTGTGAATGTGTTTGTATGGGTTTTGAAAGCTGAGCGTGTGTCTGACTCACGCTGTGTTAGTGTGAATATTTTATATCAACTGGACTCAACTGTAAATAATGTTTGCCAATTGTGAATGGGGAAAATAAATGCAATTCATGTTAACCATACACACAGCAAAACATTTAATAAAATCCTCTGTGTGATCATGACATGCTAACATGCACAAAAACCCATGAAACATGAAATAAACACCTCACAACATCTCTTGCTTTTGTGTTGCATTGTGCTAGTTTTAATAATTAACATGTCCTTGAACATGAAACTGAAGGTGTTATACATATAAAGAGTTGAACTGAGTACAAAAATACAAAACCAAAATTAAAAATCACATAAATTGACTAATAATATATTGCAGATATGTGGACTTGAGTTACAAGATGTTTAGGCTCAAGCCAGATTTGAATAACATTTAATAACTTTAGACTGGACAAAATCTAAGAAGACTTGCAACTCGACTTGGACTTTAACACCAACGAGTCATGATTTCACTTGGACTTGAGCCTTTTGACTTGCAAACACTTGATACCTTCCTCTAAACCCAAAGATTAAAACGTGTGTTGCTTAAAAAGTGTGCCACAAATAAATTGTTTCCCATTTTTTGAATCATCTATTAATGCTATTCATTAATTTAAACCATCTGACATGTTTCAATCATTATACTTTTATTGAGATTTTTCACCATTTTACATAAAGATCCAGTGTAAAAGAAGGTAACCTCTGCTGAATATCATGAAGGCACATATCATCGCTTAGATTATAATCTAACAGTCACATTTTCATGACAATGAGGGGAACAGAATTTGACCTTTGACCACAAACACTGCAAATTCTAAATGCTCCTGCAAGCACCCTTTTATCTAACTTTATATTGACCAGATATCCCTACTGTACGTATACATACAACATGTCTTGTCTTCACAATTATTTACAACATCAGTACCAACTATAACTACATTGTATATCAGAATTAACTAAATGTTTAGAACTCTGCTTTGAGATCTGCTCAAGCTTTCTTCAGAATATAAGGTTTATTTTTTTCCCCCACTCTTACCCTTTTTTCAATACTTTTTTCTCTGAACCAGTGATAAATCACCCCTTTGGAATTAACATCTACAATGAAATAGAATAAAAAAACAAAACAAATAAGAAAAACGCCAGAGGTATATACAAAATACATAACGTCACACTGGTAAAATAATTGCCTAAGTCATTTTTTGTCAAAATTGTTTTTTTTTTCCCTAAATCTTCTCCTCATGACACCGGCCACCTATGGTAAAATCGCCTACATCCTCATTTGATCAGATCATGTAATTTAACCCCTTTAAGATAATGGCCTATGTCAAATGTGTGACTTAAGCAGATTTATTATGCCTAAGTCAAAATAAAATGTAGCTTAGGCAATTTTTTGAACATGCCTTTGTGACTTAAGCAAGATATGGTAACACTTTATTTTGAAGGTGTCTACATAAGAGTGACATGAGCTTGTCATAAACATGACATGGGATGTGTCATGAACATTAATGACACTTTGAAGTAACATTAATGCTCATGATACTTGTCATGTCATGTTTCTGACAGGCTTGTGTGACTCTTATGTAGACACCTTCAAAATAAAGCGTTACCATATCTTAAGTCACAAAGGCATGTTCAAAAAATTGCCTAACTCATTTATTTCACTTAAGTTACATAATTTACACACAGTGTTATTGCTATGCCAATAGCCATCCTTTGTTACATCCTTTTTGAGTACACTTTTGGTGAAGTTTTTGTGTTTCCTGCAAAACTTGAAAAATGAGTGAGGCGATTATTTTAACAGGGTGACGATAATAAGAAAAACAGCGCAAATCTGCAGTTGTTGTGCAAATGACCAATACTGTTATTATGTGGTGGTAAAACTGCTCCCCATCAAGGAGCAGTTAAAGTAGTTTAGAAGAAGGAAAACACAGCTATAATAGTTGAAACCTATTGTAGCGGGCCCACATGGCCTCTAGGTGGCGCTGTTTATATTCCTGGGGCTGTTACTTGTGGAGCCCAGGGTGTTGTGCTGCCTGAAAGTCTCAGCTGAGGGCCATTAAAACTCTTTTTTTTTTGTTTCGCTGAGTGAAACGTCTTCTTCTGTCACGTGACGCATCCCGGAACTGGGTGACGTCGCAGGACAACAAAGATGGCGGGTATAGGAGGCAGCAACTACTGGGAAGGTAAGACAGCGAAATTAGACACGATTTAAGAAAACAGCAAGAAAGGCAACATGTAGAGCAGTATTTATATTTCCAGCTATTCATTTGCCAGTGTGACTATCGGCGTGTTTGGCTCTTATCCACGGTCTAAACACATACGTGTCTCTACAACGACCAGCACCCAACAAGCTAGCCAACATATCGCGTTGTAAATCACACTATTCTTTAAGCTGTTAAATCTGTGTGGCCTCTCTAAACGGTTCATCAACTACACATATTGACAGTGCGTTGTGTCAGCTGTTACACCAATTAGAGGGTTATTAGTTGAAACTGGTTTCTTTATCTCTCCCTCGGTTTATTTAACCCTGTGAAATCTTTGGCTATTATGTCCGTTAAAAAAATCTGTTTAAAAATCTTCACCATGCCATGTTGGTATCAGTTTTTTCAGCGTTACCTCACCTATATGTCATGATAAATTCATTTTTAACTTTGACTTACTGGATCAAAATTTTGAACCCAAAAGAAACAAAGGAAAACATAAAATCGGATCTTGAAAATTATATTGCAATACATAGAATTTTAATGTTACAAACATAAATACAGGTTGCAGATATTACATATAACAGGTGAAATGAGGATAATCTCTTGTTCTATATTTTTATACTAAATATATTTGACATTATCTCCGGATTTACTTGGCAGAATATCATCAAAAAAAAAAATCTGGTATGGAGTTTCAAGCCAGAACTTTAGAGGGCAGCTGATGGAGAGACTCAATGTCAGTGGTGGGAAGTAACTAAGTACATTTACTCAAGTACTGTACTTAAGTACAATTTTGAGTTACTTGTACTTTAGTTGAGTATTTCCATTTTATGTAACTTTATACTTCTACTCCACTACATTTAGATTACAAATTTATAAAACATAACAGTGTGTTCAGTAGTTAAAATTAGTCCTATCTGGACAACATTAAAATGCTACTTATATAAATGCATCAACACAAATAATCTTATAATATATTTAGAACATATATAACAATCTGAGTGGGTCCATTCTGCATAACGAGTACTTTTACTTTTGATACTTTAAGTACATTTTGGTGCTGATACTTTTGTACTTTTACTTCAGTATGTTTTGAATGCAGGGCTTTTACTTGTAGTGGAGTAAATTCACAGTGTTTTATTAGTACTTTTACTTAAGTAAGGGATCCTAATACTTCTTCCACCACTGCTCAATGTTGCTTCATTTTTATGTCCTCACATCATGAAGAAGTAATATGCCGGTGCTTTCATGGACTCTAGAGGGTTAAGTTAGCTCGTTCAGCTCACTCCAGTGGTACAAATGAGTTCATAACATAGCATTGCCAAAAAAATAAAATTTGAATGTCTCTGTTTTTGTCTCCGTCTCTGTCTCTCTGTCCCTGTTACAGATCTGCGAAAGCAGGCCAGACAGTTGGAGAATGAACTCGACCTGAAGTTGGTCTCCTTCAGCAAACTGTGCACCAGCTACAGCAGCTCCAGGGATGGACGTAGAGGAGACACGTAAGATCTGTCACATCTGCACAGTCATAAAGATCTGATGACATGTTCAGAAGCGGCAAAGGTAGCTTTACTGGAGACTACACGGTTAACTAACAACTCCAAGTACACACAGCAAGTCAAACTGGTTTTGACAGCTACCAGGCAAATCAAGGCAAGAAGACATTTGACCTGATAGAGACAGAACGGTTGAGTTGTCTCGATGCTGCGGTTGAAATATAAATGTTAGACCTGAAATAACTTAATAATCAATTAGACTTAGACTTAGACTTTCTTTATTGTCATTGCACAAAAACACAACAGTGAATCTGGCAACGAAATATCATTGCTTGGCTACCGCAGTACACAAAACACAGAACTGGTGAGCAGTACCTGTTAATAAACAAATACTGTGGACTGTTACAATAAATATAAACTTGTATAAAAATAAAAGTGTCCAAATATGTAAATTAATTATTGCACCCCAAAAGTTAGCAACAGAGTCTGAAATATTGCACAGATGATTAATATATATAATTAGTTTATCAACAGATATTATCTGCAACTATTTTAAAATGTGATTCATAATTCTAAATGCTTTTTTTTTTCATATTTTAAGGAAGATTTCAGCTTCTCAAATGTAATGATTTGCTGCTTTACTATGTCATATATGATGACACACTAAATATTAATGGATTGTGTATTGATGTTTAGAATATACGAGGAATTTTAACGGGCTACACAGTGTTGTAGTGTCGTGGTTCGGTTTGAATCTGACTTGTGGCTCTTCTCTGTGGAGTTTGTATATTCTCCCAGTGTACGCGTGGGTTCTCTCTGGGTCCTCCAGCTTCCTCCCACAGTCCAAAGACATGCAGCTTAGCTTTAATTTGCGACTCTCAATTGCCCGTAGGAGAAAATGAGAGCATGAATGGTTGTCTGTCTGTATGTGTCAGCTCTGTGATAGTTTGGCGACGTGTCCAGATGTACCCCGCCTCTCGCCGAATGTCAGCTGGGATCGGCTCCAGCCCACCGCGACCCAAGTTTGGATAGGCGGTTAAGGATAATGAATGTTTGAATTAATGAATAATCTTCAGATTAATTGATAACGACAGTCATTGTTAGTTGGTTCTCTAAGTAATTTAAGCCCCCCTCATTTGTACTCATGACTGCATGATGAATATACATGTCCTTGATTTAATGAGAATGAAAGAAGAACACACTACAAGGCAAAAAGCATTTTCTGGTCACAATTATTCCAACATTTATTTAACAATGTCAAGGATCATTAAGTTGTAGCGGTCAGAGCGCCTGGATATGCGGGGGAAGGCTTGCCAATGCAGGAAAGTGTTGGCTGCAGGAAGGAAGTATCTATGAACAATACATGGAAAACATACCAACTTAAGTTGATCACTAGCAAAAATTCCATAGAAGTACCGCAGGTTAAGGAGAACTTCCCTTTGGAGATTTTATTATCGAACACCTTTTTGTTTCTTTTGGGAAATTAAGCCACTACTTGCAACTTGTAAGGATGAAACTTTGAGTTATAGCACATCTTTATTCTTGAAAACAATTTTGGTAGAAGGAGTCATCTGTAAATAGAATATTATTTTCTGCCAAGTGCTTCTGGTTTGATGCCCCAAGTAACAATAAGAATACACTTCTACTGATGAATCCTTACATGGGACATTTATTAAACCATCACCAGCTAAGAAACCCTTAACTACCCGTATAATTTAATCTGAAATACTGTCAATCAATCTTATGATCCATGAGTGGAGGGATGGCTGTATTTTGTCCCGATGAATGTCTTGTCTGCTTTGGTTTCTACTGAATGTGGATGATGTTAGTAAGGCATTTTACACGAACATTACTCATTAAAGTTTATTATCAGTAATTACTGATTCAACTCTTATTTTCATTCTTCACACAAACGGTATTCCTTTAATGTCAACATATCAGTTATAATAAATATCAGTATATTTTGTAATATTTAGACGCAAGAAATCTGTAAACAGTCTTCTTTTTAAACAATTGTAAAAAGTAGCAAGCACCAACACACAACTTTAAGTCTCCTTTCTAATTCTTCCTCATTTTTTGTTTTTCCTTCTCAAGGTCAGACACCACCCCACTGCTAAACAACTCTACCCAAGACAGGATGTTTGACACCATGTCAGTGGAGATTGAGCAGCTGCTGGCCAAAGTAAGTAAATTCTCATGGGCCAGTGGCCCGTGAAAGGCCAGCAAAAAGACTGTAATAAGAACAGCACTGGATTTATGCCATGGATCTTGTCTTTCATCAAGGAAAGACTGCAGGCTCCACTTTTTCACATGATTTGAATTAGAGCCTTAAGTGTTTTAATGTGTTTGACTCAGTTTAATTAAAAAATGACCCATAATTTCATTGCTGGTTTGGTGGTCCCCGGGCACACTTCGCAAGGAACAAGAGATCATAACAAGAATATAATTTAATAGTATTCATTTGATAAGTTAATGACACAATTACAAGAGATGTAGGTCAAAACAAACTGCTACATAATTGATAGTAAATCTCATCTCAAAAGGGTCCAATGCATTTATCCATATAATGTATTTCGTCATCTGTTTGGCATGAAAGACAACCCTATACGAATACGAAAACTTTATTATCCATATAAAGTGTACATACTTAAATAGACACAACTCATATGTGTGTTAATATGTTTTACAAATGTGCCATGTTGAAATTAGATTATTTTGGGGTCTTTAATACCTTATCTGCTGATCTCATTTCAATTAATTCATTTTCCATCTCTGTCAGTTGACTGCAGTGAATGACAAGATGGCGGAGTACACCAACACCCCGGGCACAGCTTCTCTCAATGCTGCACTCATGCACACTCTCCAGAGGCACAGAGACATCCTTCAGGTCATATATTGTCTATATCCTTTATGTATTCTGTCTACGTGTTTTTTTTTTTACCTTTAGAACACTCTGTAAATAAACTTTACTAAATGCCCTGCAGATTATGTTTCCAGTTTGTCCTCTTGTTGGATGTTTGTTTTTCCTCCACGCCTTCTCCATTTTAACCTTGATTTGTTTTTTTCTGCAGGATTACACACATGAATTCCACAAAACCAAAGGCAACTTTTTGGCCATCCGAGAAAGGGAAGACCTGCTGGGGTCTGTCAGGAAAGACATTGAGTGAGTACCCAGTCACACCACCTTATGGCCATGCAGCCATAAGGTGTTCACAGTTATGAGAGTATGGGCTCTCTTTATTATTCACACTGTAAAATGCAATCTCAATGCACATAACTATTGATAACTCATTAAACGCTTTGAATAGTGACGGTACAGTAAATGAGTGGGCAGAACCAACACACATTGTCTCGCCCACACTAAACTTTTCTTGGTATTGCATACAAAATAAATATTATTGTCATTTGATGCATGGCCTGTGTTTGCCCTTTGTGGCGTTGGAGGAATAAAAACTGCCAAGCATTATTCACAATGCCTATATGTTGTAGACCTTATACCTCAGAGAGATGGCTGAACCTTGACTTCCACTTGGCACAGTCCTGAGGAATGTTGGCCATTAAAACCTAAGAAGATTCATGGCCTCTTTGGCCTTGTATTGAGAAAGTGTGTCCTCTGCTCAGATTGGCTCAGTTGTGAGTGATTGTATTGAAATGAGATGGAGGCTCCCCCAGACCATGACTCTTTTTTTTTTTTTTTGTAATGGCTTATTGATCTGTAAGACGCAGCAGTGAGCATATGGTGAGCACTGCAGGATTCCTATTGATCCCTTTCCATCCATCTAGTATGCAGATAGTCAGCGGATGATGAAAATCAAACACGTTTCTTCGGCCTCACAGTCACTCTTTATCATAACTCCTTCTTATTAACCCAGTTGAAGGTCAGTCCTTATATTATTATATAATCTGATTTCTTCAATTCTCAGTGTTTTTTACTTGTAAAATGTTATATCAGAGTAACCATAAACCAACTTGTACGCATTTGATTTGGGGGAAATAAAACAGGATATCAACAGTTGAACACAAGATAGCCTAATCTTCTTTTTACTCTAAATGGGACCATAATTTACAAAATGAACGCTGCATTAAAGTTGACTTGAAATTGGTTTTCTTTTGCAACCACCGGAGTCGCCCCCTGCTGGCCAATATAAAGAATGCAGGTTTCGGACAGTTTTGCATTAGCTTCACTTTTCTGATCAGTGTTGCCCCTCAGGATGATCATATTTTCCCCTTGAACATCTTTCTTTCTATATATGTAAATAGACAAAATATAATTGTCTCTTGTGATAGTGCATTGTTTCATATTCCACAAGTAATTGTATTCTTCAGGTTGACCTATTTTAAAACTAATTGTATCAATGCACCACCAGGCTACTAATGTCTAAAGATAATTTGAATTCATGAAGCACATTAGCAGTCACATTATAACCGTGTTTCTAAACAGTTGATAACACCACATGAAATCAGCACTACATGCAACAGTTCCCTCAATCTTCTCATTAAATCACATTACTAAGGAGTGCCACTAATAGGCTTACTGCTGATGAAACTAATGCATAATAATGAGCCAGTCTTGTTGACCCATTGCTCGGGCTAACGATGACTAATGTGCCCGGGAGCTACTAATGAGGGGGCCGTTTGAGCTTACAGGTAGGGGAATTACTGCTGCTGCTGCTGTGGCGCAGTGCAATGAGATGTTGAGTCATGCTTTACACAAGACAATTTCTTTTGAAGAGCAATTTGCTCCTAACCTCCCTATTAACCTTTGCTGGTGGGGCATGGGAACGTGATATGGTAGAACTTGAGAATATATGAAAGCAATCGATCCTGGACAGCTGGAAGGCGAGCGTATTATTTTTCAAGACTTGATCTGTTGAACTGCCTGATATTTTCAGAGTTGCGTACAGAGAAAATCACAGTTTTACAAGTTTACATAGAAGTGTGGTCTACAACAGTAAAAAATGCAGTTAGAAAAATAAAGACTAAACACATTTTACCCACATCACAGAAGCAGGGGGGCAATCATTTATGATTTTGTGATTTGTGTGTTAATAGTAGTGCTGGGAAGGTTACTTTTGAAATGTAATAGGTTAAAGATTCCTAATTACCCTGTTAAAAATATAAGGCAAGGCAAGGCAAGGCAAGTTTATTTGTATAGCACAATTCAACACAAGGTAATTCAAAGTGCTTTACATAAACATTAAAAACAGCAAGACACAATTGAAAACAGTAAAAACAGTCAATTAAAACAGGGAAATAGAAATAAAAATATAAATAAGAACTGTAACAATGTAAAATAATGTAACAATTTTAATTACTTCATCCAAGTAATGTCGCTTAGATGTTTCCTCAGGTTCTGTTTTGCTGTTGATGTGGATTTCAATGTTCTTTTGTCATCGTTCTGCATTTTTGTGGATGCCATGGCCGCCCACCTTATTGTGGTAGACCGGCTGCAGGCATGGCAGACTCCATTAGATCAATGTGTATTTGATTTGACTGACAGACTAGAGGCAAATTCAAACCAAGAGAACCAATCAACAACGCACAAAATCTCAGTACATAGCCACAAACTGGAAATGAGCAGAGGCTGTGGGGACGTTGAGACACCTCCTTGTAAAGCCGTCTTACTCTTGATAGGACAAATTTAAGTGCAACACTAAAGGCTCTGCTGGCCAGTGTTGTCTGGAAATATGCCAAAAGTTCCTGCAGTGAAAAGAACAGAAATGATTGTTATGTTCTGCATACTGTATAAGCCTTTTACTGAAAAGAATATATTCAAATGCAACCCCTTTGTAACTCTATTTTAATTAATAACTGTTATTATTATATTTGAAATGGGTAACAATCATTTATTTTGTAATCTAATTACGGAACTCAAGCAGTTACTACACTTACACCAGGTAATTCTCGCAGTTGTAACACTTTTTATAACTATATTGTGGTTGAGGTTGTGTTTAGAAAGCAAAATGCTATGGACAGTTGGTTCTGATATGTGTGCGCTTTCATGTCATTGCTATATTGATGGTTGTTTCTGCAGCAGCAGAGTCTTTGTCCCTTTTGTCAGGCAGAGGGCAGTAGAGATCTTGGGCTTGGAGTAAACCTGGCCAGGACGCTGTTAACTGATGATTTTTATGTGTATCGGGGTTGTTTACACTGCCACACAAAAATCCATACTGATTAAAAGAAATGACGCACACTCTCTCATTTATGCTAGGACATAAATAAGCAGTATGACAAAAACTGTGTCAATATCTTTCAGTGTGCTTGCATACATATTTTAATGCACGCACACAAAGCCGCCACATTCACAACAGCAGAATGGAGCAGAGCTGAGGCGAGCTCAGACCTAACGCTCCCTCTTCTCCTGCTTTGATTCTAAATGTCAGCAACAACAATGACAGCTCGCCTGTGATTTACATTGGTGCCCTTTTAAAAAGCCTTGCTGGAGTGATGAAGCTGGCTGTCAGTACAGGCAATTCTTGCCTCACAAAGGCACCAGCTCTGCTCTGCTGGTGGGGCGACCAGCTTGGGCTCAAGGCAGCCACTGTGGAGCATGCTGTGTGTGCACTGAATATAGTATTTCCATTCAGTGGCTTTGGATGGCGCACTGGGGATGAAGTAGGCACATTTGTTCTTGGACTGCTCACAGTAAGCTGGGTGGGGTAGGATGTTTATGGTATGTGTGTGTGTGTGTGTGTGTGTGTATACTCTTATGTTTCACAGCTTCCCCCCTCCACCTCTCCTCTTTATCTCATTGTCACCCAATATGAGGGTGGGGTTGTGTTAAATGACCAGAAACCCAGGATAGCACTGGGAGTCAGGAGAGCACTGGGAGTCAGCCGTTCAAGGATGCTGATAGCTAGAGCTGCATCAAGCAAAAGAGAATGGGGATGATGTGTTTGCTCTGTGAGAGGTTTACAACACATCCATTCACTTTGACAGCTCTGCCACAACATAGCGTAGTAACAGGGAACACCACTTAATTTCTGCTTATTTTTTTAACTTGTGTAACCGGTCTCTTTTAAAGGAAATGTATGGAATAGTAAAAGAATTGTACTCCAGTCTAGACATCCACCCACTCCATTGTCGAGGAGGAGCACAGGCCAAGCAGCCTTGAGCCTTTTCCCCCTGCCCAGTATGGCATTTTGTAGCTGTGTTGTGGTATACAGAGCTGTGAGATAGGCATTTCTACCAGAACAAGGCTGGCTGGCTACCATCTCTGCCTTTCCATGTCGTGCTGTTACTGTAAACTAATACGTGCTTCTTCCAGAAAAAAGAACATTTGTTTATCTTTCAATATGATTGAATGTCTTTAATGTATGGTTGTTTTTTTAGTACAATCATTCTGGTGCTATATTTGTTGTGTTAAGTTGCTGATAATGCGAACCGAATATTTCCTGCTGCGTACTTCACATTAAAAGCTTTCCATTGGTGAACCACAAGAGGGGTTTTACTGTAAAGCAGTAAATGCAGTGGTATTGGCGCCTACGGCTATTTGATAAAAACGGTCTATACGGCAGTTACACCAGTGCTTTTTGTCAGTGGATCCGATTAAATGTTCCAATGAATAGTAAAATAAAATCAGCCACAGTGAGCTAGTTAGATAGGCCCACCCCTTTCACCGTGCTAATAGGTCCCTAATGTTGAGTGGGGCGGGTGAGTAAAAAGAAGGTAGTCACCTCATTCATCAAAACAAACTAGCAAACCATTTTCACCCTGTGGTCTTTTGACTGTTAATGAGGAAGTGGTGGGCTGCCATTTAGATAGCTCTTTCTTTGAGTGGGTTACTCCAACACCCACTGCTCTGAACAGACAAAAGTCTTTAGTGCCGGACATGCTGCAAAAGCTACAGCTGATGGTCAGGATCCTGGCTGTCGACTGTCAGTTAACTGTCAGCTTTGTCTGTCAGGACCTAAGAGGTATCCAAAGCATCGTTGTGAGGTTTGGATCGTTTTTGTATCAAGCATCATTTCCACTGCTTGGATTGACCAGACTCGGTACCTCTTGTTAACAGGTTCTTTTACATATTAAGCACAGCAGTCACTGAATCAATTTATCAGAATACAAAAAGAGGAACTTCTGCACCTTGCCAATTGTAATTGCCATAGTGTACAGTTTAGTTTTGTGGACTGCTATTAAAAAAAATCTGGGGCAAGTCAATAAAAAGCAGCCACTATTGACAGCAGCTTGGCTATTTAGAAGTGGCAGGTTTTTGCAGGATTTCCTGTGTCTAGTAGTGATGATTCTCTCTGAGCCCTCAGTGGTCTGCAGTGATTTCACTCCACTTTTTATAGGGCTTTTTGACCAGAGCCGGTTCAACAGCGGCACCAACTCTTTGCTGGCCTTGAACTGGAACCGATCACGTCAGGGGCTTGGGGCGGGGTTATTTGACCAACAAGACCAAGTTGGTTCCATTGAGAGAGACCAACTTAAACGTGTATGACTCATTTATCTGATTTGTTTAACTGCAATGTGACTTAACTGCTAGCGTGCTAACGTTAGCGTGCTAAAGTTAGCTTACAACAAAGTCCAACATTAACATCTTACGTTCAGAGACATACAGACGTTAACAGTGACGTAATGACGTGGCTCACATGGTTCGCAAGTTGAACCAACTGCGAACCAGCCCTCAAACTGCTTTGGTCGAAAAGGGGTATTAGTTCTCTTGGAACTGGAGCTGAAACTGCTGGTACCAAAAAAATATGTGCCAGCTACCAGATATTATCCACAGCTTTTTCTAGTGGAAATCAAAAAAGGAGCCAGTCAAGGTGAGGAGGGTGGTGCTGCACCATGCAGTGGAAATGTGGCATTAGATAACATCATTTCATCTTTTCCTGAATGCAGTCAATTGCCATTCTCTCATTGTTTTCACATGCCCTGTCACATTCACCAAATAGAAAATATTGTACATATCTTTCCTCAATCTGTGTCCTTATTCAAAGTGAAAGTATTGTTTTTACCAGTGTATCTGTGTTCCCTTTTCAGGTCATACAAGAGTGGCTCTGGGGTGAACAACAGGCGAACAGAGCTGTTTCTGAAGGAGCATGAGCATCTGAGAAAGTAAGTGTCCACCACCTTTCTTTGCTGCATTTGAAGTAATCAAAAATCCAACTTTTTAATTCATTTAGAGCAGAGTTTTAAAGCATATTTAGTAGTTAGTTTTTATTGTATCAATCAGTTAAAAGTAGAATATAGTTGCTATTCTTCCAGAGCTGGACAGGCTCTCCTCACATAGCCTCAGCTTCCAAGAAATCCATGCTGGGATAACTCATCTTGATGGTGCAGCACAGCCATTTAAAATAACACTGGAATTCATTGCTGTTACTGATGCTTGCTTTGTTAAGCTCTGGCACTCTCTGGCACTTTATCTCTTTATGCTTTTACTCTCTAGGAGATTGGAAGCCACTTTTTCATGATGTCACATTCATTAATCTAGAGTTTGTTGTATAATTCAGGACAGAGAATGTTGCTTGGATTTGAGTGCTTTCCTGGCTGGTGGAGACAAAATCTTTGCCTATATTTTCTACAACAGGACATTAAGTAAAGCACACAGAGAGAGAGAGGTTTAGATTTACTTGTAGGAGGGTTATTATAACGTGCTGCAGAATAAACTTATCCATTACATTTCTGCTCTGCTACACATCTTAGCATCTTAAAGCTGTAAAAAGTTAGGCATACTTTTTATACTGACACAATAGGTCAAACCAGGATCTGCCAGCAACCTCATTAGTGTCCTACTATCATTTGGCTGACTTTCACTACAGAACTGCATGAGGTAGCAAACTTTGTGAAATCTGTACGTGTGTGTGTGAGGAGTGAGAGGTACCCTGCGTGGAAAGTAAAATTAGATGTCAGCAGGGCACATGCATGCACACACTCAAAAAAAAAAAGCACAAATAAAATCGAGAAGAGCTTTTACCATAACCTACATTTGAGGATCACATCTGATAATTTGAATTTAGCAAATACAAAGCAGTCTGACTGGTTTTCTCTATGGCTAAATATTTGTTTCTTCTTTCAACCTGTCAAAGGGATAATTACTCAATGATTGCCCTCTTAATTTCACAACAGGCTTCGTCTGCTTTACCTGCTCTGACATGGCAAGGCTAATGTTTATTTCTCAATTGATGAAATGAAAAGAGGTTTATAGAGTGACTCATATACAGTAGCATAAACTCAACAACATTAACACTTTGATGCAGTGCAAGTTGTAATTAACAAGATAACCATACAATGACATGGCAACTTTTACAATCAAGATAGTGAACACTAATGTGATTTCTACGTTCTCGTGCTTTATGTACTGTACAGTGAAAGACTGTCTAAATACAAACATTTTCAGGATTGTTTAGGTAGTTTTTTTCTGGTTCAGCAGATTTAATAATCATGATAAAGACAATTAAGACAAAAAACAAACAAGGGGTGATCCATTCCACATTAAATCCACTTTCCTTTTAGGCCTTGTACATGTACAGTATGTGCATGCGTGTGGGTATGTTTATTTGTATGGAACGTGATGATATAAGAATTTAAAACATATAAACAAGATTCTGTTGATACATTGTCCATTTCCGTTTTCAAATGTTTTCAGACACTCATTTTTTCCACTGTTTAGCTGTAGTTTGAAAAAGTATGTGACCAGGTCGCCCCTTTGAAATAAAAAACGAAGTGGGAGGTTCCAGATTAAAACACCTTTGTGAATTAGACTTCAGGCTATTAATCAACATTTCAGAATACACAATTTAAAGTAAATTTGAGAAAAAGAGAGCACTTGTTACAGTGATACTTGGTATTGACGGATAGTTGACTTCAGGACTCGGAGGAAAGAGTTTTACCAAGAAAGTGATGTAGCTGCAGAATGCACCCCTTCTTGACTTGTTAAGTTCATTTATTAATGAAGTTTAATAGCAGTAGCATTCTGCCAGCGAAGTTTCACAGCCGTTTTCAAGAGTCACATAGACGCTCCAACTTTGTGTCAAGTTGTATTATGATACTCACTATAACTCTACGAGGAAAGACCCAAGTGAACGCCTTAATGGATTCATGTACTGAGGCAGAGAGAGGCATTCTTCCTGTCCCGTCACTGAGGGAGTGGCCTGGAAAATCGATCATATGGTTACTTTTCTATGTGTAACTTGTAGTCTGGCTTGAGGAAGGAAATGAAGATAAGGCTTTATCTTTCCTCATTTATTCAAACAGGGCTGCAAATAGCCAAACTGAATACTGATGATGAAAACAAGATTGGCTGATAATGCTTTGTGTTGAACCTCCACTGGGTCCCTGCAGCCATTTGTGCCAATCCAGCTCAACTGATCAGGATATCGATAATGAAATTATCTCATAAAACCACAACCCATATTAAAGGGCTTCCCCAGACCATTGACCAAAGATGAGAGGGAAGGAGATTGGAGATGAGGATCGAGTTACGCTTGATTGATCCTATTAAAGCTATAAAACAGGAAAGAGAGCCGTAAGAGCGAAGAGCGAAAATGTGTTAGTGGGCAGAGAAATGGTCTGAAGTCTCACTGAAGGCAGAGCATGGATTTTCAATAAAGATTTAGTTGAAATGCTCAATATTTTTTCCAAACTGCCTGACAGTCTCACTGGGCAGCTCCCTTTCATAAAACAGATAGTTTTATGAATAATGAGGTGTCCCTGATTTGGACTTGATTTGTTGGTATCATGGAGGTTCTTTTTTAGATGTTTTGTAATTTAATATTACCACTGTGAAGTGTCAGTGGAGTCATGTTTCAGCTCAGCATGTGATTAAACGCTGCTTTGTGCCCTCAGCGTTTTTACCCGAGGCAAGTGAGCCAACAAGAGAACTCAAATGTTCGTCTGTCTCTCCAGTGGTTTTAGATGATGTCGTGTTTGATCAATATACATTTGCACAAATGGCATAGGAGGCATTATATGGGGAGTGTGTTTAAGTCTATTATATATTGGCAAGTGATGGTACCAGCATTGCCAAACTGATCAGCTAAGACGATCAATTTCTCAAGAAAAAAAGAGGAGAAGAAAACAGCTAATCTACAAATTTCTGCATTGAGTGGAGTGCTTGTCAGCCTCCATTCATTGTCAATAGAATCTAATAACGCTGACATACCCAGATTAATTCTCAAGATAACCTCCTCTTTAGTGGACTTTGGACTTTTGTATAGTTGGTCATCAGTCAGACCTGTCTATACATTATGTCTGAAAAGCTGGCATTGTGGGAGACAATGGTAAAAAAAAAGAGTGAAACTTCAGGTGCTTTCAGTCAGTGAGCAGCGTTGGATACCAGACACAGGCCCAGGGGCCCAGGGGCCCAGGGGCCCAGTGTTTCAGGGGTCCCCTTGGCCTTCATCCACAAAACCACAAAGAAATACTAAATTACCACAAAGGGACAGAACGTGAACAAATGCAAAACAACCACAAGGAGACAGAAAATGAACAATGAAGACACAACATTACAACAAGGACTACTAGGATGTCAACTAAAATCACAAAATGACTGCAAAGAGACACCAAAAGACAAAAAACACCATACAATTGAGAATCTTGCCCCTTGTAGGATCAGTCAGGGTCCCATTCTCTTCTAATCCACCCCTGGAAGCTTTAGCAAAGCCAAATGAACACTCTCAGCTATTTGGTGCAGCATTCAGAGTTTACGATTGTTCAACTTTTTCAAGTCTCCGCTGCAGCTCTCTGGTTGCTATTGTCAAACAAAAGCAATGTGAATAGATAATATGAGGTGGACAGCTGCATTCTGTGGTATACAGGCTGGTAAGATCGCTGGTGTGCCCCGTGCTGCCGATTCAGAAAAAGACAGAACATCGATTTTTGCCCGAAAGCACTTTTTATACTTTAGCAAGTGTTTGTAATGGCATGTGGTTTAGTTATTAGAGTACTGTTGAAATTTCTGTCAGCATATGTGAGTTTGCCTTCTCTCTGCCTTGTTCTCCATCTTTGTATATCTGTTTTTCCATCTCTCTCTGCCATAAAGGTCAGTGCTCATGAATAAACTAGAAGGAGAGAGGGGCAGGTCCATTAAAAGTTCATGTAGGAAATGCTCTAATGGTAGCGGTCACTCTGATAAGGACTTCCTGTCAAACGGAGGATTTATTTTGACACAGCAATGGAGTCAGTGTGAAGTACAACTTACACTTACACACATTTTCTTCAATTCAATCAAGTTTTTTCTCTGGCAGTGATTGAACCCTGTTACTTATTAATGTTTCCTATGACTTTCTATACAGTCACGCAGCACCTAAAAGTCCTAATAACTTAATACAAATGAATGAATATTCTGCTTTACTTTCTTCAAGGTCCTATATGTTACAGAAAAAGTCAAAACATAGAAGTGCACAGTGAAGCTACGCAGCGAATGGAAAAAAAAACACAATTCAGTGTTTCCCACAGACCAGATAGCTATTTGTGGTGCTCCACTGACACCGGTAAAGTCCTAAATTATTTAAATATATCACTTTATTGACATTTCAAACATTTTTAGGCGAGAAAGTAGCCACTTAGATTCCCAGTGCGTCGTTAACTTGTCTAAATACCAGCTGTTTACACTTTTGTTACGGTACTCAAGCTAGCCATCGTGAGCAACGCACTTCCGGTTACATTTACAAAAATAAAACGCCCGTTGCCCTTTATAACTATAGAATTTGTGCTTTTACTTTGAAAACAGGAAGCGAACCTACCCTCAATGTAGCTAGCTTGAAGCAGCCGTTTTGACTGCTGTCGTCCCGTTAACGGCATTTGCGGCAACCATTCAATATGCCTTAACGTTACCGGAGAGTCTTGCCAGCTCTGAAATCGGCCTGGTTCATTGTAAAACATTTATTTATTGATGTGAATGCGGTGTCTTCTGTGCGTAGGCTAACGTTACGGACGTTACAGTTTTTTCAATGTCCTAGAGAAGGGAAAAAAATAACAGAATCATTTTGTGGCGGTCGGTCTCCATTATGTGGGGGTGCGCCACAGAATGGTCTATGTGTGGGAAACACTGCAATTATCAAAAATCAAAAAATATATTGTTATTGGGGGGTGCTTCGTCATTCAATAGCTTTTCTCCCAGCATATTGAACTATTTTATTACCCTTGTGGCCACGTGTACAGCCTCTATCTGAATGACTTTCCTGATCATATTTCAACATCATGACCTAAAACTCATGAACACACCAACGTCAAAAGAACGACTTCCCAGCTTGTGAAATGGGACCATAAGAGGAGCATGTGAATGGAAGGCCAATGGTCTGTATCCTCCAAGTGCCAGTCTCATTCTCCTTTTCTGTCTCCTCTTGTCCCCAATTTTGAGACCCTTGCTTTTAGTCTGCCTGGATTGTTGCCCATCATTTGATCTGATCTGCCAGTTCCCTGATATGCTAATGTTATTACTGGAGGAAAGCTCTGAGGATTCAGGATGAAGTGCGGCCCAGCTCTCTCTGGCTCACCATAGACATCCAAATCAGTTCAGAAGGTTTTGAGGTTCAGTTGGAGGTTTCCCTAACAAGAATGTGAGAAAACGTCCTGAGCAGTTAATTTCTGTGCTTTGCTTCTAGCTGGTTATCAACACAAGCTCCTACAAATAAAAAAGCTTGATCTGAGTGCTTAAATGACAGCTTTTGTGGACCGCATTAACCATTTTGGTGCACTACCTCATACATAACTGTCCATTATGAGCTATTACAAGTGCAATTTCCTGTAAAGACATAAGATTCTGTTCCATTTATTGCCACTTTCTTAATTGATTCCAGTGGGTTTGGAGTGTTTTGCTGCTTGTTGATACACACTGATTGTTCAAATTGGGCAATTGCAACACCAGAGCACAATGTTTTCTGTCTGAGCGATTAAATATTCTACACCCTCCCAATGTGTTGGGCCATTCCCTCCAGATGAGCTGTTGACATCAAAATGTAGGAATAGTTAATGGCTCTTGTTGCTGGTACTCTAACTGCAGGTTTTTAGATGTGCTTCCTGCTACTTTTAATTGTGTGCTAACACAGGCACATGTGATGGTGATAGAAACATTTCAAAGTGCTTTTCTTTTCTTTTTTCAAGATTCCAAAAAAAAAAAAATGTCTACCTACCAGTGTCCTGTATTAACTGGCCAAGGTTGGTGAATGGCAGCCCTGCTGTACAGATCATCTCTGTGCTGGGCATTTAGCTCTGAGCTTTGATTTGTGACCATTTTTCCTCTTTGCTGATGCAGTGTGCTTTCTGCAGCTGTTGCCAAGATTTGCTCGACTGTTTTCTAGGCAAAGTAATTAATGTTTCAGTTTACCTGGCTGATTGTACGGTTGCCTCATATTGCTCTAAAAGCCAAACTGACAGAGCATTACTCTCAGTGGGCTGCTGCAAAGCATTTCCTCTCAGAATACCACTTGAATAATCAAATAATTGATGAGTCGACACAAAATAAATTGGTTATCATTTTGATTAACTATTAATCTTTGTGGTCATTTAGACTTTGAGTGGTACCTCTAACCACTGCCAATGAAAGCATCGTTTTTCCCCACTGGTTGTGGTTTTGAATGTAAAAAAAAATGTACACTTGCGTTTGAGCTTTATGCAGCCTGTATGTTTCTGTGTGTGTCCGTGTGATTTTGCTAGAGAGGGCAAGGAAGCAAGTGGGTGAGGGTGGATTAATACATCAAACTGGGAAAGGCTATTAGCTTAGAGCTAATGAGCGATATAATGACTGCAACAAAACGCCACTGAACAGGGGAAACGGAAAGAACCCACTCAGAGCTGTAACCACAGAAGGATACACATAAACGTGATGGCACAATCAAACTCACCACTACAGCTTCAGCTTAATGAGGGAACAGATGATAAATCTTTTGCCCCATCTCATGTCTGCATATAAAAACTCCATAAATCAAGGCTCACCTCATAGCCACTCTCTCTTTTACTCTTCAGCTGATGATTTACAAGGTGGACACATTCAACAGACAGTTACAGGTTTAGTTTTCTCTGTCACTCATTCTTCCGTCCACCCTGATGTTTTTTCTTCCATCATTCCAGACTGATGTCATGCAGCTGTCTGGCCTTCACCTTTAACCACATTCTACTCAACTGCTAGGTTTTATCTCTTTTGAATCAAATAAGCATAATAGGTTTCTAAGAATTTTTAAACGTGCCTTGACAGTAATAATAATAGTGGTTGTCATGCTGCCATTGTTAACTGATTCTTGGCCTTTGGTTGCCATCAGTGGGAACCACTTTTTAGCACATAAAAAAATAGAAACAGTAAAGATCAAAATGTGCAGTCTCTTCGGCTGTATGTGAGAGGGGATTAAGCTGTCTGCTTTGAGAGATAACCTCCAATCTGACTTGATTGATTCTGTTCAGAGATGATGGACAAGCTTATAATGGTGTCATTTAAGGGACCCACAGTCCAAAACTTCAATACTGTAGGGCCAGTGGGTCTGTGGTGGGAATCAGCACAAAAGTCCAGATAATCAAAGCTGAACGGGAAGAAATGGATGGACCAGCAACCATTGAGTTTCTTGATCCATTTTTCAATGATCTATGAAGAAACCACAGAAGGCCACACATACATGTTCAGCTGCACTACTGGTATTTCATCAGGAACTGAGGGTAGATGAATGCTGACTGATAAAACACAAACAACAAACCCCCTCTTCAAAAAAGTTGGGACGTTGTCTACAATATCATCACAACAGAACACAATAATGTGCTAATTCTGACATAGATTCAATTGAAATCTGTATAAAGGTGATATATCTTTAACATCTCAAAACCCACTCGCCCAGTATCTTAATAATTCAAAATAGAAGGTGACTAAGATGGTAAAATATATACAGTTTCAGCAACCAAAAGCTAATACCTGAACCCTGTAAAATGGCAATGCCAGTTGTGTTAAGGCTGAACTGAAGAATAAAAGTTGTTGCTGACCTGTTAATTTTTTTGTATAGACTCCACTGTGCTTCGTGTTCAACCGACCCATAATTGGAGTATTCTTTGCTTCACCCACCTGCTCCCACAATCAGTTTGTGCCAAACTTGACTGCCAGCCTTCATTCTGAATTATGTGCCAGTTACCATCCCATTTCCCCAAATGATTTGATTTCTCTAAATGATTCCAGCCCAGTGTGACTAACACAACAGATATATGACAAACCACTGCCAGATAGCAGATTGGTGCTTGTGTGTGCAGCGATGATCCAACAACAGAAGGCTGAGCTGCCCACACCATGACTGCAGTGGTCCTTGCAGTGTTCATTCTCATGGGCGACACTCTTGGGATTACAACAATTAAACGCTTACACTTTGAGGTCAGTCCTGTTTCCCCACGAGCAGAGAGAATGACCCTGACATTACAGGTCATCAGCAGGACCAATCTCAAGTTGATTACACCAATATATAACCCAGGACACAGTCTGTCCTCTGAGAGATCAGTTGGTCAATACTTGACCACATAAGTGACCTGGACATGGTCACTTGTGTGGCCCACAATCAAATCTATCAGAACCTCTGGTTCCCCAAACGCTTTATAATAAGGTCCTTAATAACCATTAATTAGCAAGTAATAAGGCATTGTTCTTGCTTTAGATCCGGTAGTTGAAAAAAGCATAGTTAACTTATAGTTAGTAATAAAGTATATTTTAATATCAATAAGCAAACAAAATAAGATTAAGGCATGGCAAAGACATAATGGGTGGGTCATGGGTGTTTGTAATGCCATTATTAACACTTATATAAGCTTATAAACACACAATAATGTTAATAAGCATCTTGTAAGGACTTACAAGGGCCTTATTACTTGTTAATTAATGGTTACTACAAGGACCTTAATATAAAGCGTAACCGAACCTCTTGATGTCACTGCTTGAATTTGTCTGCCTGAATCGCCCTTTGCAGCGTTTTTCTGAAATAGTGAACTTGCTTTTCTTTTCTTAAGTTTATTAGATCTTCCTTGAATTCATCATTTTTGATAAACTACATCTTTGAAACTCCTTTGAGGGCTGCCCACCATCTGCTAGATGAGGAAAAAACTGTTAACTCAGCAGATGTACTTGCCAACAATGCATGCGCACATGCAGAGCCACATGGCATGTTTCCTCCTCACTTTAAAGGAAAACATCTGTAGGGGAAAGAAGGGTCACCCCATCAATGTAACATGACCTACAAACTCATCCATCTTACTCTGTAAGTTTGCCATGTGATCAGATGAATGGGAAAATAACACCTGCTATTATAACTTAAATGATGTGATAAAAGTGATCTGTCTCTCAATGCCAAAGTTAAAATTAGCCTACCAGAACATATAAACAGTGCATACACTGTACAGGATTGGAATCAGTTTAATTCTGAAGACATTTTGATATGTCACACAAGCACAGGTGTAAATTTTAAATAATGATGACTGAATTATTTTGCGGTGCTTCAGTCTCAAGATCCTGGCGTTGTGCAGTCAGCTAAAATAATTCCTATGGAGTGACAGAACTGTGTACTTCTTCAGAAGCTGACATGAAATTATGGATCATCATGCTCATGTGACAGATCACTAAAACAGTAACTTGGATGTATGTATTAGATTGAACATAATGAGCCGTAATGCTTTATAATAAGGTCCTTAATAACCATTAATTAACAAGTAATAAGGCATTGTTCTCGCTTAAGATCCGGTAGTTGCAAAAAGCATAGTTAACTTATAATAGATGAGCAATAAAGTATATTTTAATATCAATAAGCAAACAAAATAAGATTAATAAAGGCATGGCAAAGACATAATGGGTGGGTCATGGGTGTTTGTATTGCCATTGTTAACACTTATATAAGCTTATAAACACACAATAATGTTAATAAGCATCTTGTAAGGACTTACAAGGGCCTTATTAGTTGTTAATTAATGGTTATTACAAGGACCTTAATATAAAGCGTTACCTAATGAGCGTTAAGATGGTCAAGACACAGTATGAAGAGAATATTTAGGTAACGGTGGTGGATTGAGGCAATGCAGGACTCTTTGAGAGGCTTTCCCTCTCACTGTTGGTTGGTTGGATTTATAAGGAGACTAAGAGCTTAACAGAAACCACACATGGAGCAGGACAATGAGCATGTGGAGTTGTTGAATGGATGCTGAATGGATGTTGAACTATGAAATACAATCCCTGCAGCGTTGTTTGTTTGGTTTACTTTAGTTCTCTGAAACATTATCCAAATTGATTCCAATTAGGGAATAAACCGCTGAGAGCATTTTTGTTTATGAGCAACCCGAGACACAAAACTGGTGTTACAACATAATAGGTTTGTGTGTGTGTGCGTGTGTGTGTGTGGGTGGTATTCTCTGTAGGACAAAGGAAAGCCTCTGACACTCCCTGCTTGATGTAGCTGTGCAGAAGCCCCAGTAGCTCTAAGGTGGAACCCTCCTTTGGGTCTATATAGTCCAGATTCCCTGTTGTTGAAGGAGTCATCTATAACGAGAAGATAAACTAAACAAATGACTCAGTGGTCACACTAATTGGTGCAAAGGTTAAGCAGAAATTAACAATACCAATTTAATTTTGATATTTTAGTGTTTTGTGTGACAAATTGTATCTGATCCTCATTCACTGTTGCTGCTTTCTAAATTGTTCACACAGCATTTTTACAAATAAGACTTTCTGTTGTTTGTGTCACAAACACACACAGATACACAACACACATAGATGTGACCACACAGATGCTAGTGGGAAGATTTAAATGATGTTAAGCTGTGTTCTGCCACACTGGTCTGTTCATCACTATGTGGGAGTTAATTAGATTGATGCAAAGAGAAGAAAAGGAAACCCAGTCCAAAACAACATGAGAATAATTTCAGTTAATTGTTGGTTGCTGCCGATCTGATAACAAAAAACGGCCACCACTTCTTTTGTTTATTAGCATTCCGTGTTTTTTTACATGCCAATAACTAACCAGTCTCTTCATGTCTTCCTCCCCTCACCCACTCTTTGTCTGTAGTTCGGACCGACTGATGGATGACACAATAAGGTAAGACCTGCTTTCCATCCTCCACATATGGCAATTTGCCATATGTGACAACTCCCTACCCCCTTCTCCTTTGTCAGCCTCAAAGGGCCTGTTGAGCCTGGTCCTTGTTTGATTTGAATTTTGTTTATTTTGACTCACTTCAGCAGCCACTTTAAGGTAGAAATATATATATATATATATATATACACTACCGGTCAAAAGTTTTCGAACACCCCAATTTTTCCAGTTTTTTATTATTATTGAAATTCAAGCAGTTCAAGTCAAATGAACAGCTTGAAAGGGTATGAAGGTAAGTGGTGAACTGCCAGAGGTAAATAAAAAAGGTAAGCTTAACCAAAACTGAAAAATAATGTACATTTCAGAATTATACAAGTAGGCCTTTTTTCAGGGAACAAGAAGTGGGTTAACAACTTAACTCTATGGAGTCTTGGGCTATTTTGTCCATTTTTAAATTCTTTTCATGTCTTTTTTTGGTCATTTTGTGTCTTTTTTTTGGTCATTTTGTGTCTTTTTTTTGTCCTTTAGTCCAACATAAAATGTGATTTTGAATCTTTTTTTTTACTTTCAAAACACTATCATGGTCAATAAAGAATTTTTAATGTTGCAAATGTGCATTAATTTCAGAGTACACTGAGACATTAAACTGCATAATTTTCAATTAAATTCTGGAAAAGTTGGTGTGTTCTAAAACTTTTCACCAGTAGTGTATATATATATATATATATAAACATATTCAGGACACACTCCTGAAAAAACAAAAAAACAAAGCAAATAGTTTTTAATAAAAGAGAGAAGTACACTTTTCACATCAGCACTATATTTTTATTTCCTTAATATTTATGATGACTTTAATGTTCCTTACATTGTAACACAGATGACTCCTGTATATTTTGATTGTGATATGTCATTATGTTATAGTCAGTGGTCAAATACTGTATATCTTACATTTATTTTATGAGATTCTTTTCTCTTTGCCAAATGTCTCCGGCTACCTACTGAGGCTCAGCCACCATTAATGTGAAAAGATTGCTATGCAGCTAGAGTTGCAAATTCAATATTTTTTATTGTAGCAGTCAGGACAAAACACAATACTATAGACGCTGAATTAAACTAAATCCAGAATCTGAAAGTGAGTCGATTTCGGGCTGAATGCATTCACACACTTTCTCAATAAAACGTTAACAGAGCAGGAAACCAGATTTTGTTGCTCAATTAATAGATGTGTTTCCTGTAATGCTCCACAGAATGTTGATGTAAATCATTTGGGACCTTGTTTTTTTTAATTTATTAACTTTTCAATGCTGTTCGGTATTGTTCTGGTGATTCTAGTGTGGGGAGTTTCGTGCACTGGAAGTGCGTCAGCTGGATGTCAAAAAATATTGTGTGTTTTTGTGTGTATGAAATGAACAGGGCTGTTGTAAGCCCAGAATAAGTCCTCCCAGTTCACTGATTTATAGTTACTATCCATCTCTCACTAATCCCTGTTCCTTCCCTCCCTGCAAACCTGCACAAATGACAAATATGTTGCTTAGGATTTTCCCTCCCTCCTGCCAGGCTGCTTTCTCTCATCGTCCTCCCTCGGTCCTCTCCTACCGATTGCCTTTTTCCATTTCCAGTCCTTGCATCTCATAAACTATGCTTACCCGGGGATTGGCTTGGCCTGCAGTCTGATTGGTGGATTTTTGTCTCTGAAGTCGTGAATGATGCTGTGTGATATCCCTCACATTTTATTTCATTACCTTTCTTTCCTGTAATTGCTCATTTTTAATCAGCCCACATTATTATTATTGTGAAACCAACCTATACAGTAGGATTACATTTCTTTAGCCTAATCCTTCACAGATTAATATGGGAATAAAGTATAGAGTGTGATGGTTGTTCAGGTTAGATGTTGATGCACATGGTTGTTGTATACTGTAGCCTATTTTAAAAGTGTTTTCAGTGTTTTCACACTGTCGGTGCAACTAGGAGCTTTTCAAGTCATTTCCAGATTAATTTTGATTTAATCACATCTGAAATTGTTGCAAAATTATACGGAAATTGGTTTCAATTATATCTCTCTAACTGATTTTCTTTGGGACTTAGTTCCTGTTAGATGATATTAAAGCAAAAGGCACCCATTCAACTTCCAATCATTAATAATAATGATAACTTTTATTTTTATAACACCTTTCATACAAACCATGCAGCTCAAAGTGCTCCTTGTTTAAAAAAGAGAAAAAAAATAAAAGAAAGGTAAAAAAGAAAACGGGTAATGAATAAAGCAGTTAGTTTTACAGAGAAAGCAATCTGTTGAAAAGATAATCTAATAAAAAAGATATATGAAAATATAAAAGTAATTTTAAAACAGCAATTTTAAAATAAATGAGTATTAGCAGGAGTGTCCTCTTCCTTAGGTAAACAAATCAGACTTTTATTTCCCTTTGGTGCATATCATAACAATAAAACAACCCTGAAAATAAGTTGCTTAAAGAATAAATGTAAAAATGTTGTTTTTTTAAATCTGATTTGGCTCTGGATTTATGATAGATGGTGTCGCATGTTGCGCAGATTGTCCTCCGAAGCAGATTTGGTGTTAAAATTGACTTCAACTTGACAGGTTAATAGACAACTTGATCGTATCCAGTGAGTGTGAAAGGAATCTTTATCCTCCAGCTCTGATTCTCATGAGCTGGTAAACGTTGAGGCAAAGGCTTGTTGAGGTTGCCGGAGTCAGCAAAGTGTTTCTTCCTGACTGAGGAGAACATGATCCCCAAAACAGAGCTCCAGGCCAAGACTGCGGACTGTCAGGAGATGCCATGACCTCACCCTCACCCTCACTCACACACACACACACACACACACACACACACACACACACACACACGCCTACACATTCCCCGTAGACGTGCTCATCAGCTTTGCCAGCCAAGAGAAAACAACCACAGGGATTTCATTTACTTTGTTTTGACCAGCCTCCTGTGGGGCCCCGTCACTGTGGGATCTGAGGAGTGTGTCCCCTGTGGTCAGTGCTTACTGGTTGTCACCCTGCTCTTCAACAGAAACTTAATGCTGTTGTGCCACCTGTGTTTGAGCATATTAACACTATCCTCAACTCAGTATTTTTTACTTTGTCCGGTAGCTTTTTTGTGAGCTGATTCTTCACTCAAACGCTGCCACGGTGAAGGGCTGAAATGAGGGCTCAGCATTGATTACTGTGTGTTACAGAGGGCAAACACACAGCCTGAAACTTTTCCTGCCAACTGCCCAGCTGCACTTTCCTGCACTGAAAGTTGCTGAGGCCAAAGTTTGAGAGCAAGAGAGCTACAATATCACAGAAATTCTATACCTTCCTTCGACAAGCCAAGGCGGCTCACACACATACTGTAGGCACCCACGTACAGCAGGAGGAGAGTGATGGGAGGACTCATGTTTCACCCCAGAATCTCTCCTTGTAACAAACCTACAGATGTTTTTAAACATTGCAACAGGGGAGACCAAAATCGGCTAATTATCTTTTTTGGTTGTTTATACAATCTATGGTTGTTTCGGTATCCTCTGTCTGCATGATTGTTTATTATATAGAGCCGGTTAAACATGTCTAACTTCTTTCAGCTTGCTTAATGTCTGATTAAATACTTAAAATCAAAGTATGCAATGTGAAATACACTATATAGAAAAAAAATATTTGGCCACAACTCTTAATTATTTAATTCAGGTGTTTCACAGGTGTATAAAGTCAAACGCCTAGCCACGCAATCTCCATTTGCAAACATTTGTGATGCAAAATAGGTCGTGCTTAAGAGCTCAGTGACTTCAAGCATGGTACTGTGATAGGATGCTACCTCTGCAATAAGATGGTTCGTGAAATTTCATCCATGCAGGATATTCCACGGTCACCTGTAAGTTATATTATTAGAAAGTGGAGGCTGTTATAGGTGCAAAAAGGGGACCAACTCCATATTAAAGGTTATGGATTTGAACTGAATCCCATTAAAGTCCCTGTTGGTATAATCGTCAGGTGTCTGAATACTTTTGTACATATAGTGTCTGTCAAATATAGACGCTTGGGGTCTGTGATTAGTGACCACTCACCGATCCACATCTGCCATATTTGACGACCTGGTAATGAGACTCAACAATCAACTATTTTTCTCCAGTATCACACATTTGGATTCATACGATTGTGCAAGATTAAACTATCAACAGTGATTAAACACATAAAATTTATGTGCAAATCAATAATTAGTGGGTTTTCTCTCCATTTTCTATTTATGGTTTGAAATGCATTATGCTGGCTGCACGGTGATGTAATGGTTAGCAGTTTCACCTCACAGCAAGAGGGTCGCTAGTTCGAATCTGGCTTGCGGTTCTTCTGTGGGGATTTTCCATGTTCTCCCTGTGGGTTCTCTCTGGGTACTCCAGCTTCATTAGTTCAGATGAACGGTTAAGTTGGTATGGCTGACAAATAATTATTTATAGGGTGTATCTCAATACATTAGAATATCATGTAAAAGTCCATTTCCAGTAGTTCAAGTCAAATAGCCCCAACCAAGTATTATTACTTTTCAGAGGCCAGCATTTCCATATTAAACATACTTTTAAAAATTGGTCTTTTGTATTATTAAAAAACTGAATTTTAGGTCTTCATTATATGTAAGTCATACTCATTATAATTAGAATAAATTAAATAAATTAAGACATGAAATATTTCATTTTGTATGTAATGGATCTATATAATGTGTTATTTCCACTTTTTGAATTGAATTACTGACAAATAAACTTTTCTATTATATTCTGATTTATTGAGATGCACCTATAGGTAATTATTGGTTATCAGAATCAGTTGGGGGAAAAAAAAGTGCGTCTTTAGCACAGATGGTGAAGCTGAAGGAACATCTTTTGACAGCCTGTAGCTTCAAACTCCACCTCTTCTCTTATAAACTGGATGCTCATTTCTCCAAAAAACATCTCCCGATGGAATTGAATTTCTAATTATATGTTGCAGTCAGAGGCACTTTGCATCACTAATGAGTGCAGTTGCACGCAGCTTATTGTCACTTCTTAACTTCTTCCTCCCTCTTGTCTCTTTAGTATTGCCATGGCAACCAAGGAGAACATGACCTCCCAGAGGGGCCTGCTGAAATCCATACAGAGCAGGGTCAACACACTGGCCAGTATCCTTTAGTGTGTGTGTCTGTGTGTGTGTGTGTGTGTGTGTGTGTGTGTGTGTGTGTCTGTGTGTGTGTGTCTGTGTGTGTGTCTGTGTGTGACAGACTGTAGATTGGAAGCTGAAGGTTTGTACAGATGGTAAAGTCCCCTGAGGCAAATTTTGGATTGGTGATTCTGGGCTATAAAAATAAAACTGACTTGACTTGACAATCGTTCCTGGTATGAAATCACGACTTGTCCTTCATAAATCAATGCTCATATATTGCTTTTCTGTGATGGCCAGTGTTTCTTTGTTTTCAAGATCTATAGGGATGCAGCTATTAGTAGTTGGGTCATTAACACAAATTGTTCTTTGATTTATTTGAGTTGGAATAATGCTAAAAGGTCTGAGTAAAGGGAGTTTCACTTATTCACTTTGTTACTTTAGATCAGCAATCAGCTTTTTATTATAATATCAGCCCTATAATGTCACCCTTTTTCTTCAATTTCTTGTTCTTTTTAATGCCTGGTACAAGTAAAGGTACTCTTAAACTCTTATGAGCTGTTTGTTATCATTTTATTTGTCCAATCAAATGTTCACAACAAAAATAACTCATTAGAGTTTAATTACTAGCTGATATCTAGCCATTTTCCATGATTTTCTTGATAATAACCAAAATCATTATCAAGAAAACAATGTTAAATGGCTAGATATCAGCTCTTAAATTAAACTCTTTTGAGCTATTTTTGTTTTTATCATTATATTTGTCCAAAGAAATGTACCTTTTAGTTGTACCATGCATTAAAATGAACAATAAATTGAAGAAAACAAGGGTGGTCTAATAATTTTTCCCATGACTGTATGTTGGTATATGTTCAGTGTCTACCAGCAGTGTGAGCTGAAAAATAACTACTTTGTCTGCCTAAGACCTTTTCTTTTTGCCGTGACCTTTAACCCAATGAGGCCTAAAACGGCTGTAAAACCTCTGGGCGATTTTAAAATCAGCCCCTAAAACCTGAAGTTTTCCTGGAAATTCAACAGAAGTGTCAACGCTTCTACTAAATAATAGATTTTTCAGCCTCTGTAGCAGATAGAAATGAAATTCAAAAAGTATTTGAGAGCTTATACATATACAACAAAACAACGTATATCTGCTTTCCAGGCTTCAATGGGTTAATGTGTTTATTTGTGGTCTTCCTTGACTTTTGACTCTCTTTGACCGTTTCCCAACCATCAACAATCTCATCCAGCGAATCAACCTGCGGAAGAGAAGGGACTCCCTCATCCTCGGCACGGTGATCGCCGTCTGCACCATCCTCCTCCTGCTCTACGCTTTCCACTGAAAGCCAGACCTGGAGAAATCTTTATAGCAGGGATAACCTGCTGTTTGTGACATGGGACCCCCAGGAGACTGAGCTCAGTGATCGGAGGACTCTGCAGGCTCCTGAGCAGAAGGACATTCAGTCGGACAGGAACAGATTTGGCCGACAAAAACTACTGAACTTGTATTTAGCAGTGGGACAGATGGAGGGCTGCCAACAAGTGAATGGAGACCAAAAGTACAAATAAGATTAGATTTTAATCAATGGTATTGATAATACACTTGGAGAGAAACTGATGAAAGTGTGAAGAGACTGAGAACGTGTGAGGTATAATTCATTTTAAAGGTGGAAGGATTTTTATTTGAATGGTCCTTTTTAATTGATGCAGTGGGATGGATAGTTCATTGTGGGCTGTAAAATGTGAATTAATAAATTATTCATATATATGTGCAAGAAGTGTGTGACACGACTAGATACTGAACATTTAAAACGTTTTATTTTTCAAAATATATCAAGTGAACTCTACTGAAAAGTGTTTTGGGTGTTCTCATTTCTGAGCAGGTTGAGCCACACAGGCAGCAGGGCTCGTATAAATATGATTTATATTACATATCCATGTCTAAGAAATACTGCTGCTGCTTTTTTCTTCGTCTTTTATGTGTTTCTTAGAGAGATGACTGAGGGGGAAAGATGGGGGAAGAGTTAAAACAAAGTTTGCCGCATTTGAACCGTAGACATTGTGGTTCATGGTCACTCAGCTCACAATTAATTTAAAATTAGAGCTGAATTAATCAAAGTGACAAATGAACAGAAATTGAATCGGCAACCAATGGGATGATTGATTAACTGTTAAAAAAGTCATTTTTCAAGCTAAAATTCCAGCCTCTAAAGTTTGAGCCTTTCCTTTTAAAATACAGTGAACTGAATATCTTTGGATATCTGAAAGCTGCTGAGATGAAACAAAAAAAATGTGATGGGCTTTTTTCACTATTTTAGGGCAAATTGTTAATTGATTAATCAAATAAAATTAGGGCTGAGTGTTGTTTGAAAAAAAAATGATAACAGTAAAAATTAGTTTCATCAAGATACGAAACCATATCGATTCTTTGGACAACGATACGATATTTGCTCATATCACAAAGTCTGCCTTTATTCAAATTAAATTAAATTCAGTGGTCACAATATCATATGTACCTGTTTAACACAATCAGTTATGTTTATATCAGCTAAAAATAAAGCATCTAAAATATGATTCAGCATTTTTAATCTAAACTATTCCAGACATTTATCATTTATCTATTTATTTCAATTAACCCTCCTGTTATGTTCGTTTCTCAGGAACAGCAATAATGGACGTGGGTCAATTTGACCCGGGGCATGTTTAATTATCCAAAAGTGTCAGAAACTAAAAAAATCCCAATAAACATTGTTTATATTTCATTAGTAACTCCATTACTAACCATGTCAATCAATATTTAGTGCAAAGGTGTTCTTTACCTCTCACAGATCATGGTTCAATGAGGATAGTTCACTTGTTTTTCATAAAGAATGCATGTTAAAACTTTATGTGCATTGGAAAGACTTGCATATAAAATACAATAGTTTTACATGACGTTAATTTAAAAAAAATATATACATTTTAATTTTTTTTCTTTTTATGAGAAAATAATTTCAACAATTTTTTTTTTCAGATTTTTCTACTTTTTTAATGGGTCAGTTTGACTCGCAATATAACAAGAGGGTTAAAATACTTTTTAAAAAGTTGGAATTTCAAAATAAAGGCATATCTTAATGATATGTATCAAGCTGGTTATCCTTTTTATTAGATTTATTCTGTCCCTGCCTTATTTTTATTTGAGATCTGTGTACAAAAGGATCAAATGCAAGTATTCTTTAACTGTAGATGTTTTGATGCAACTTGGTTCTACACTGCAAAAAAGCCAAATTGTATTTTTTGTGATTTCATTTGGTAAAACTTGGAAATATAAATTACTGTCATTTAGGGCAATAATGTAAGTTAGCACAACAAAGGAAGCCAGTTGTCTGCTCAAAAACAAGTTGGTGAGTTGTTGTTACTTATATCTTTAAGTTGGGGTTCACAACAAGGGACAATAGTTCTGCTAACTCTTATTTCTTTGTTGTGAAATTCGGTCATTAGCGAAAGCTAGCAACTAACTGATGCTAGCGGCTAACTGATGCTAGCGGCTAACTGATGCTAGCGGCGCTGCTTGTTACAGCTACAAAAGTAGCCATTAGTGTGTCAATGCTAACTCAAAATTGTGGTCACAACATTAGCTGACATTCATAGCGGCGTTACAGTCGTGCCAGAGAAATTCAGAGTTGAGCAAACTCAAAAACAAAACTTAAAATATTTAGTTTAATTGTCCAACTTAAAATTTTTTCGAAGTTTGTTGCCTTGAAATTTTGAGTTCACCCAACTTTTCTTTTTTTTGCAGTGTAGGTTATTGAGTACTGGTACCTAGCCATAACCAAGTATAAAAATAGTAGAAGGTAAAAGGCAGCTTCATTTTTTCTTTTTCTGTTTGTGTTTCTTAGTTTCCAAGTATCCAAGAGGTGTCTATCGTGGTTAATTTACTCATTTACCTTTATTAGTTATCCACCTTTGTTACTTATTCATCTTCATGTATTAATAAGTACCATCAGTTCTAATTGACAGACAGTTGAAAGATGTTGAGTTCATATGATGGCGGGCATGACAGAGTTATCAGATTCTCAGAAATAGTTAAATGTCTTAAACACCAAAGCGGCCCTTTTTGTTGCTTTAAATGCAGTGCTTCTAGGTTTCTACAGAAGAAAAATGGAAATGTACTTCTTTGATGCTCGGCTGCTGAGGGAGTTAACCATTCTGCACGTATAGTGTGCCCGGCAGCACCCACGGACCTTTATTTGATTCCCCTCCACCTGAAACACAAAGTGACGTGAGCATTTGACTCGTGAGATTAAAGTCTTTGACGGTGTGTGTGTTGGAATGTAAAAAGGGAGGCGGCTGTGTGAGAAACATCAATGTGTTTTTGTCTCACAGCATCAGGCTCACTTCAATGGACTGAAGAGGATAAATTTGGTGTCTTGTCCTCATTCCCTCTGTTTGATGCCGTCCTCACAAAGAAAGACAAAGTATAGAAAACAGTTAGCCTGACGAGCTTCGTCATCTCCCCATGAATATCTCACTTCCTCTCGGAGGGAAATCCTGAGCTGAAGTCTAAATTTGGTCCAAGCTGTCAGGAAGGTGCTGATGCATTGAGCTCCTGAATATTTCAGCCACTCAAACTGAACGCCACCCAAGCAGAACTAAGCGCCAGATCCTCTCACTTAGAAGGGTCGCGCTACAGTAACTTCTGACAAGCACAAAGTCTGTTTATTCACAGCAGCTGAAATGTAAGACAGAATAGTCGTCTGAGTCTGTGTAGACACCAGACGGCTATTTTAGGCAGCTTTAGTTTTGGGAACATCAGGGAAGCTTCACTCATCTGAGGACCTCCATCACTTTTCACCGCAGATGGATTTAAAAGCTTCTATAGTGTGAAGTTCAAGATGCCGTAGTTCAAACTTTTTACATTTTTTGGCAAACTAAAGATGAGACTGTATCTGAAACCCAGAAAAAGGCCTTCTATGGAAGAGGATTAGGGCCAGGTAGGAGAAAAAAGGTAACGATTTAGAATAAGGTCCTTAATAACCATTAATTAACAAGTAATTAGGCATTGTTCTCGCTTTAGATCAGGTAGTTGCAAAAAGCATAATTAACTTATAGTTAACTTATAATAGATGAGCAATAAAGAATATTTTAATATCAATAAGCAAACAAAATAAGATTAATAAAGGCATGGCAAAGACATAATGGGTGGGTCATGGGTGTTTGTAATGCCATTATTAACACTTATATAAGCTTAAAAACACACAATAATGTTAATAAGCATCTTGTAAGGACTTACACAGGCCTTATTACTTGTTAATTAATGGTTATTACAAGGACCTTAATATAAAGCGTTACCAAAAAAAAAATCATTAAGTTCAAGAAAAAAGTCGTAATGACTAGAATAAAGTTGAAACACCATTTAGAAAAAAAGTGTTTTCGAAATGTTGAGAAAATACTTAATCTAATACAATATACAGTCATGGAAAAATGATTAGACCACCCTTGTTTTCTCCTTGCAACAACAAAAATAGCTGATATCTAGCCACTTTCCATGGTTTTCTTGATAATAATTTTGGTCATTATCAAGAAAACCATGGAAAATGTCTAGATACCAGCTCTTAAATTAAACTCTTATGAGCAATTTTTGTTGTTATCATTATATTTGTCCAAACAAATGTACCTTTAGTCGTACCAGGCATTAAAATGAACAAGAAATTGAAGAAAACAATGGTCTAATATTTTTCCATCACTGTATATGTCTAAAAAATTCACATAAATTACATAAAAGATTTTCCCCAAACAATAGTTGTGGTAGCCTACTACCAAGAACAGCTCATTTATGTGTAAGGGGATTTAGCAGTACTACCCCCTCAGATATTGTAGTTATTGCTCATGTTATGACATTTATGAAAATCAGGTTGTAGCTTGCAGGCTATCTAACGGTTCAGATAGACATGTAGTTTCTCTGAAAACAATGTTACTCTGATTACTTATCTATTTACTTATTTGCATTAGGGCCAAGTATGAAAAAAAAATGGATCCGGGGGAGGAGGGTAATATTTCGAGAAAAAAATGTGCAAGATTAAAGTGGCAAATCTAAGGAAAATTTTTTTTGCAGATTTATGAAAAAAAACCTCAGAAAAATAGTGTTTTGTCTTTGTGAAGGAACCCTGAACACCCCACACTTTTCAAACTTGGCCCTCGACACGAATCTGTGAATATCCTTCCAACTTTACCAAAGACAAAAAGTTTACTTTATTCAGTGGCGGTTCTAGACCAATTTTACTGTGGCCAGTGTTTAATCAGAGGGGCACATTAAAAATTGTCAAAAATGATATTTAAGCATTCAAAACCTTTATTTTAGCTAAAAGTCTCATATTTGGAAGAACTACATTGATTGAAGCAATGGGACTTACCAACATTAACAGTTATTTTTGTACGACAATGACATTTGTCTTTTTTTTTGCACAATCACTTTTTTTTGTTTTGAAAGTGCAGTACAGTGAGAATGATCTTTATATTTAGCTTTTATTGCACAATTAAACTATTATACAATGTACACATTCTGGGTTCCTTTTGTGTACAATGAGATATTGTTTGAACAAAAAATAGGTAAGAATTGTTCAGTTGTTCTTGTTATAAATTGATCATTTTATTATTAATTTGACACAGGGGCCACAGCATGGGCCAAGGGCTTCTTCACAGGGGCAGTGGCCCCTGGAGGCCCCTGTGTAGAACCGCCACTGACTTTATTCTCATCATTTCGACTTTTTTCTCAAAATTGTATTTCAACTTTGTTCTCGTCATCTCAACTTTATTCTCGTTATTACGACTTTTTTCTCAAACTGCATAATGAAAAAAATATCCTCCTCTCATTATATTTTTCACCTACTTGGCCCCAATCCGTACCTTCTCTCCAGCGCTAGAGGAAAGGACGCAGGACTGTGGTGTTGTAAGGATTGCATCAGGCAGCTACTCTGCAGACCTCTAAAAGTGCAAAATCTGTCACAGATTCTTTACTTTCACTTTTCCCCTCCAGAGCCATCTATAACCCAGAGTCGCGGTGGCCATGATGAATGGTGTTTGTGTGCCCTGAGGCGCAATAGTGAATCAGGACCTGCTGTATGTACAGGCTCTGGATTCAATAAGAGCAGCAGCTGTGCAGTACAGTACAATCCAATACAACAGCACAGTTCAATCAGCCTCTCTGATTCAGTCTCAATAAAAAAGTTAATACTAAAATACTAGATTCGTTCAAGACAAAAGTCTTCCATAGTCATGGAAAAAAATATTAGACCACCGTTGTTTTCTTCAATTTATTGTTCATATTAATGCCTGGTACAACTAAAGGTACATTTGTTTGGACAAATATAATGAAAATGAGCCATTTTCCATGGTTTTCTTGATAATTCAAGATAATTGGTTTTCTTTTTAACTTCTTAAGTGTCCTTGTTCTTGTTCTATTCTGTGTTTTTTTCTATTGTTGTTTTTATTTATGCTACCTCAGTATTTTATTCTATTGTATTTTATTGTACTTGAATACCGAACTGCTGTGACAACCGAATTTCCCTTCGGGGATGAATAAAGTAATCTATCTATCTATCTATCTATCTATCTATCTATCTATCTATCTATCTATCTATCTATCTATCTATCTATCTATCTATCTATCTATCTATCTATCTATCTATCTATCTATCTATCTATCTATCTATCTATCTATCTATCTATCTATCTATCTATCTATCTATAATTATTTTTGGTTAAAGATCCTTTGCTCCTACAGCTATCCGGCTGTCTCATTCTTAGAATTATTCTTAGAGTTACCAAACTAACTGAATTTCCCCTTGGAGATAAATAAAGTAATTTTGATTGATTTTTTACTTTTAAAAATATCTAGATATCAGCTCTTAAATTAAACTCTTATGAGATATTTTTGTTGTTATCATTACATTTGTACAAACAAATGTACCTTTGGTTGTACCAGGCATTAAAATGAACAAGAAATTGAAGAAAAGGGGTGGTATAATATTTTTTTCCATGACTGCATTATCTTACAGGTGTGGCTGTCATTGTGTGGCTGCAAGGTAAGTAAAAAAAATTGTGTAGACATGATTTTGATGTTTCTTTGTCCTTTCTGTACCATTTCCATTTCTTCTTTATAAATCTTTTTTATTTATGTTTTTGCTGGCTTCATTTGGCCCGCCTCCGCTCCATGCCTTTGCCCATTTTTTTGGATTAGCCAGGAGTTACAGGGATTCATTTACTGCCAAGATGGCGGCGCCGGAGCCAGCACACTGAACATAACAGCTCTTCACGTAGAATACCTCATACAGTCTGTGCTGCAGCGTTTATTTCAAAGCACTGCTATGCCTAAATTCAAGCTTCAAAGAGCCGCTGCACAACAGTAAACTCTTCTTTTTTTTGTCTTTTAAATTGGCCGTCAACACACAACCACTCAAAAACAGTAACATCAAAAGGCAAAAACTTGGACCATGCATGGTAACATTTATTCCAGACATGCAAAATGTACACCACAGAGATGAAAACTGGCACATACAGTATACTGGAAAAGAAACACAGTAATAATTCGGAATGAAACGAAGGTTTGAACTGATCTCATTGGCGAGACGGTTGGCTCTTTAAACACCAGATTCAGCAATGGAAAATTTGTATGTTAGTGAGTAACCCTAGAGCAGTAAACTACACTCGGTGTGATCTACAGAAATTACACACATGTTGCCATGTGAGATTTTTGAGTTTGGTCGTAAACATGGGGGATCTTTGGATTTTGCTGCTTAAAGATGTTTGGATAAAGAATGTTTTTATGTACAGCTATGAACTGGAATGGAATTGATTACAGCTCATTTTAGACAAAACATTGTGCGTTACAGTGTTTATACTTTCATAGATGGATTATGAGACAATGGGCCCCTGGACACAGACAGGTTTCATGTTCCTTTGTTATCATTTTATTTTTTCTAGTTACATTTTGTAGTCTTTTATGTCTCTGTGAAGTCATTTCAAGTCAATTTGTAGTCATTTTGTGTCTCTTTGTGGTTGTTTGCCCCTTCTCATTGAGTCTCTTTGTGTCTTTGCAGCTGTTTTACATCTCTCTGTTGTTGTTTTGCATCTCTTTGTAGTAATTTTGTGTCTCTTCGTTGTTGTTTTAACCCTTTTCATAGTCATTATGAGTCTCTTTGTTTATCTGTGTGGCTGTTTTGTGTCTCTTTGTTGTAATCTTATGTTTCTTCACATTCATTTCAAGGTTCTTTGTCGTCATTTTGTGACATTTTATGATCGTTGCAGCTGCTTTGTATCTCTTCGAGGTCGTTCTATGTTTCTTTGTGGTCATGTTGACTATCTTCCTGGTTGTTGCAGGTCTTTTTTTCACATTTTGTGGGTGAAGGCCAGTGGACGCCCCTGATACTGTGTCCAGTCGGCCCATTCAGTAATCCATCCGTGTAATTTAAATATGATCAGATCTTTAGCTGTATAGTCTAAACATTTCATCACTCATTAGTCGAAATTTGCTGGTGTTTCTCTTGTGTCACTTGTTTGAGCCCTTAAACAAACATTTTACCACTTTAAAGGAACTTTGTCCATGAGTCCTGATTTAAATTGCACAAATAAAAATTAAAAAGACAATAATTCCCAAAGAAGAGCAGTGGATTTAAATAATGCTACATGGTCTTACAGTGATGTCGCCTGTGCTTGTAGCATAATGTGTCAATACAACAGTCCTGTGTACCCACAGGGGACGTAATACAGTGACTTCTCTCTGATAAAGTGACAAATACAGACAATCTGTCGTGCTTGGATTTTAAACAAAGGCTCTTTAAATGCTTTTTGTTGTTACTCAGTCAAACTTGTAGGCCTGTTCGTTTACAAAAAATATATGTGTGAGCCTGTTTGGCCCGTAGCATGCGTACATATTGCATATATATTTTCCCATATAAATACATTTGATACCAATACAAGGAGCGGAAAAAACATTCAGTGAAACAATGACATTTAACAATCAATGTATAACAATGTAAGAATGATTTTGGGAGCTATGTTGTAGAAAGGTAATATGTAAAATGGATGTTAGGGGTCAAAATGAACAGACAGAAGCCATGAAATGAAGGTTTGTGGTACAGATGTGAAAGAAAAAGGAGGAATTTGGGAGGTTTGGCATGCTTTCAGTCTCTGCCAGAGCAATGCAAGTTCAAGAGGAGACATAAAGTGATCACAGTCCTCACACATTCTGCAGTGGCTGGACACAAATCACTCTTCCATGTGCAAACCTGTTCTCCTTAATAAGAAAAGAGACAACTATTAACAGTCAAAACGAAGGCAGAATTTTGGTTATCTACATTCAAGCATGCAGTTGGTCTCTTTTTCTTTCTTTTTTTTAGTTCAAAAAATGATAATAAATAACAAAAATTTAAAATGTGTTCCCTGCCCCTTTTTCACAAACCCTCCACTGATAATCCAAGTGCTGACACAGCAGCCATCGTGACAGTCTTAACAAACCCAGCACTACTTGGCATACAAACATTTTATAAAATGGACATCTATATATATATATATTCATATATCCATATTTCAAATATATCTGTAGCTGTATATGCTTTGAATGCAAGAGGTTCAGTAAGGAATATATGAGGATTATACGCAGCTGTCCCAAGGTTGAAGTCCGTTTTTCAAAGACATAGAAAACGTCGATCGTTCGCTCTTCTCCTCATATTTAGATCATCAGCTTCGTTTTAAGAAGTCCATTATTCCAAAAAACACACATTTATGAGTCCTCCTGTCCTGCACACACAAATCTGCATTTTCTTTTTCATCTGTTTTAACCTGAACTCGATTTTATATCAGGTTTTTTTTGTTATTTTCGTCAAGCAAATGTTACTGGTTTCTAATGCATGCATCTCTGAAGTTTTCTCTGAATGTTTTTATTTGTTTACTTGCTGCAGTACCTACTCTCATGAGTTGCCTATTTTTTTCTCAGGTTGGTCATGATGTAATTACAATATGGTATAAAGTTAGGAATTCTTGTTTTTTTGTGTCGGAATGGGATCCCCCCCCCCTGTTGCATCCATGGTTTGGCTTTTACACGGTTCCTTATTTTGTCCCTCAGCTCGTCCATGTCAGTGGGTCGCTGCCAAAGAAAGAAGAAGAAGAAGAAGAGAAGTGTGGCCTCGTCAGAGAAAGTCAGGTCAGACACAAACATTACATGACATTACATGTCATTTAGCAGACGCTTTTGTCCAAATCGACTTACAATAAGTACATTCAACCTGATGGTACTAGACATAGACCACAGGAATCAAGTAAGTACATAACTTTAAGAGCTAACTGTCATCGTTACAGGAGTTTTATATGCAACATGGTCTCACAGAAATCCGTGAAATAGCCACGGATTTCGCTTAACTCAAAATCCGTGGAATGGCCACGGAATCACTCAAATTTCCGTGAAACTGACATGGATTTCGCTACAATGCAAGTTAATGACAGTCATATCCCGTGGCTATTCCAACATACAAAGTGATTATGTACATTCACTGAGTGAATATTTAGAAAAGAAAACATATATTTCTCGCTAGAAATGTGATCAAAATCCATTTTTATGCGGAAACAAAGTCAAAATATTATTTTTTTCACTAAAAATGAGAGAACTGTCCGCCATGTTTTTTATTCTGACCGCCGGGACCTTGAAAGTCACGTGACTTGGAACAAACCAATAGGAACAAATATCCATGGAATAGCCACGGGATATGATGTCATTAACTTGCATTGTAGCGAAATCCGTGTCAGTTTCACAGAAATTTGAGCGATTCCGTGGCTATTTCACAGATTTCTGTGAGACCAGGTTCGTTATATGTTAAAGAAGAAAAGAAGAAGAGAAAAAAGAAGCACATTTTTTTTTATTTAAAAAAAATAATAAATATATATGATGAATATAATGGTGCAGCTCAAGTGTGAAGGTTTTGAGCGGCAGGGTAGAGCTGCCCTTGCTGCACAGTCAGCCCACTACAGTCACTGCAGTGCTAAATCAATCTGCACACACACACACACACACACACACACACACACACGCACACACACACTCGGCTTGGAAATGTGCTGAGTTAAGACATAGAAAAACACACATCTCTTGCTTGTGTGGTGGTGTCATATATCACCCTGTAATTGTAATGCAGTAGGTATTCTTTGTTGTTGAGCACTTGTTGGTAAAGTGCTGTGTGTATGTGTGTGTGTGCCATACACACTATACATCATTTTTAACTGTTCCATACATTCCATACATCCATACATTGTTTGGTCCAGTACATTTGCCTCCAACCTCCATAGTATTTATCTCATTCATAAAAGATTTGTTAGAACTGCCACATTTTCAAAACGACTAGATCCTTCTGCTCCCCTTTTCCAAAAATTCAAGATGATGACAATTTTTCTGATCAATATATACCAAATATGCATTTTTATCTTTAAGTATATGTATATTCCAAATTCCATTCCTAAAGCTTTCAGTGAATATTTCCACGTCAATTCACAATTACATAAGTACAATACTAGACAACTGACAAGATGTCACCCGCCTCAACACTGTACTAGCCTTGGTCAATTTTCCTTAACCCTTTATCAGGCGAAGAACTATATTTGGTAACTTTAGCGGATATCTAAAATGAGTAATAAATAATAATAATTCGAGAAAAAAGTTGAGAATTTACTAGATTAAAGTGGCAAATCTAGAAGAAAAAAAGTCGCAGATTTAAGAGATTTAAAATGGCAAATCTGCGTGAAAAAAGTTGCAGATTTACAAGAAAAAAGTGGAAAAACAACAACTTTTGTCTCGTAGATTTGCCACTTTAATCTCATAAACTTTTTTCTCAAAATATGACCCCCTTCCCCCGGGTCCGTATGTTTTTTTACACATTCTGGCCCTATACAATATCCTCCAATATTCTCTAGGGTTGAAATTTGTAAGTATTTCAATGAGTGCCCTATTAAGGGTTAAAATACAGAGGAACAATACTCTGGAATGATTATTTAATAGCTCAAGACAGTTTTCCTCTCTTAACACATACAAGCTCAGCTAACTAAGTAGTACACACACATACACAGGCATGCGTACACACACATTTCTACCCTTTTGTTTTATTTTACTTTTTAATATTATTATAATTGTATTTTATTTATATGTTAATTCTTTTTTTTTCTATTTCATATTTATTTGTTTTTAATTTAACTTGTGAATTTCAATATAGGTAGAGGCCTGTATAAGCACTTTTGGGTTTCTTGCCACTACCTTGCACCTTCCTTTTGTTGATATTTCTTTATCCTTTTCTTTTTTGTGTTATTATTGTGTGAAATAAAAAAATGTCAAACTTCTACGCTATACTATACTCATGAAGTTAATTTCATGCATACGTACAGTGCATTATTGAGGCCGATACTGTAAGTAAATGTGTCATGATGGCACACATGAAAACTAGAAATATGTCCTTGTTTCCTTACATGCGATTGAGGCGTAGACGACGATGCTTATGATTCCCAGGATGATGGAGACGATGCTGAGCAGACGAGCGAGTCGACCCAGCCTCTTGGCCCCGTCGATGTCCCCCACCTGGTAACTGTTTCTGGACTGGAGACACACAAAAGCACACAGTATTACCAAGAGGAAGAATAATATGGTTCAGAATGGTACATACAGTTGAAACCAGACGTTTACATACACCATATAAAAAGACACATATGCTTTTTTTCACTTCACTTTCACTTTTCCTGTTTTAGGTCCGTTAGGATTACTAAAATTATTTCTATTTGCTAAATGCCAGAATAATGAGAGAAGGATTTTTTTTAGACAATTTTTATTACTTTCTTCAAAGTCAGAAGTTTACATACACTAACATTATTATGCCTTGAAACAATTTGGGAAAACCCAGATGATGCTGTCATGTCTTTGGAAGCTTCTGATAGGTTAATTGACAACATTAGAGTTAATGAGAGACACACTTGTGGATGTATTTTAAGGCACACCTGAAACACACTGCTTCTTTGTGTAACATCATGGGAAAGTCAAAAGAAATCAACCAAGATATCAGGAAGAGAATTGTGGACTTGCACAAGTCTGGTTCATCCTTGGGTGCAATTTCCAGATGGCTGAAGGTTCCACATTCATCTGTTCAAATAATTATACCCAAGTATAAACACCATGGGAATGTCCAGCCATCATACCTGGCCATCATGCCATCATATATATATTTTTTGCACATGTTTTTTGCACATGTATATTTGCACACCTGTTTATGTATTTACACACCTATATATTTGCACACTTGCTGTAACTGTTATCTATGAGTAACAGCTACTAATGCACATGGACCATCCATTCCACTTCCTCTATACTAGGCTATGTATTGTGGGCTCATGTTCTGTATAGGTGGAATATGTATGTATACATGTGTTGTGTTGTGTTGTGTTGTGTTGTGTTGTGTTGTGTTGTGCTGTGTGTATGTTGGCTGCTGGAACACCAAAATTTCTCTGCTGGGATGAATAAAGTATTTCTTATCTTATCTTACCGCTAAGGAAGGAGACGGGCTCTGTGTCCCAGAGATGAACGTGCTTTGGTCCAAAATGTGCATATCAACCCAAGAACAAAAGTAAAAGACCTTGTGAAGATGCTGGCTGAAGCTGGTAAAAGTGTGTCATTATCCACAGTGAAACGAGCCCTGAGACATGGGCGGAAAGGCCACTCTGCCAGGAAGAAGACATTACTCCAAAAGAAACATAAAAAAGCCAGATTACAGTTTGCAAATACACACAGGGACAAAGACCTTAATTTTTGGAGACATGTCCTGTGGTCTGACAAAACTGTTGTCTGGCTGTATAAGACGCAGATACCAAACCATATTATATAAGGGGAAAAAACAATAACAATGCATTGTATTCCTCTCACAAAGAGAGGAGTGGCCATTTTATTCCTAACAAAGTATATTTTCAACTACCTGCTGAAGTCAAAGACACAGAAGTTATATTCTAGTTGACATGTGGATGAATCTTTATCCCACCGAGAAGCTATTTACCTGATAACTCCCCTTGATTTTTTAGATTAGACAACTTTTTATCGTCTATTGCAGATATTAGATAGAATAGAATAGAATGCCTTTATTGTCACTATACACATGTACAATGAGATTAAAAGCTGATTCCAAAAAGCAGTGCAACAGTAAATAAAATGTATATAAAATATAAAAATATACAATACAAAGATAGGCAAGTAAATGTAAAGAAAATATATAAAATATAATCGATAGATATGTCGTTATATACCAGTATTAGTGATAATCTTAATATTTAAAGGAAGAAAAATTGATATGTTAATAATACCCAAATTATAATTTCAGTTTCTTACTTTTTCTGTATTGTTTTGTTTTGTGTTGCCTTTTCAGTACAGTAATGTTAAAGATGAATTTGAATGAGAGAATTTTTTATTTTTTATTTCTATAGATATTGCAATAATATTGTTCTTGTGAATCCTTATGGCCTTGATAATCTTGTAGTAAATCTGATATGATTTTACAGATAAATAACATTGCAAAGGAAGGTTTCTTTTCCCTTCAGGTCAGAGATTTTTTTATAAAGAAATTAAACATACAGAGTTAAACTTACTTGCTCAATGTATTCATTGATACATGTAAAATTAAACATAAACATATAACATAAAAAAATACAATTAAAAAAAAACCCAATAAAGCTAACCTGTTATCTTTGTCAAACAGAAACATTTTATGAGAATTATGGGAAAGTTAGGATAAGTCAAGTCTACCAGCTCAAAGTCCTGGAGAGAGTTCTGTTTGAAGATCATTATACAATACTTTGTGACTCCAAAACTGAAAGGTATTCAAAGGGGTTATCGGGGAACAAATTTATAAATGTTGGCATGAGATTGCTAAAGAAATAACAACAATAAAAGGGCTACAAATAAAATGCTCTTTTGCCATATTTTACATGCGGAAATTCCCAGACAAACTCATGGCTCCGGATAAATAACTTTAATCTAAAATTAAAATAATTTTAGCTGTTTGCAAGAAAGCCGTCACAATGAAACGGCTGCAGCAACTGTCAACAAAATAAACTATATGGAGAAACTGACTTCCACCCTAAAGGGAATATTCACCCCAAAATCAAACATACATATTTTTCTCTCTTACCTGTTGAGCTATTATCATCTATCTATTTATCAGGTTAGATTTTTTGATGTGAGTTGCAGAGTGTTGAAGATATCGAGAGATGTCTGTCTTTTCTCCAATATAATGGAACTAGATTGCACTGTATTCGTGGTGCAACAGACCGTGTTGTGAGCAATTTCATGTAGGAAAGAAAAGAGTTCCTAAATAAAACTGCTCACAACAAGGTCTGCAGATTATCTAGATAACTGGGTCATGATTTTTGGAACATTGTTTTTCAAATGTTCTTTTTTTGGTGACCTGAGCACCAAAAGCAACTCACAAAAAAAAAATCTAGATACATAAATAGCACTCTGGGTAAAAGAAAAATATGTATTTTTGATTTTGGGATGAACTGTCTCTTTTTTTTAATACTATGATATGATCAATATGTAAAATATCAGAGAAAATCAGTCACTTTTATGTGTCTGTGAGATGTAACCCATATGTCAGTGAAAGATACTTTTCCTGTAGAAGTATAATGTAAAAATAAAAATAGAATTGCAAAAAAAACCCCTAAAAAAACTGTACTCTGGCTTACTCATTTTTGACTAACCGTATATATGTTTTGGTTGAGTCTGTAAACAACTGTGACATATTTCAGTCGTCCACAGTGACACTCCCCAGTGAGCATCAATTTACTGATACAAGCAACCAGCACCAAAGAAAATGTTTATATTTTTGTCATAGACAGTGAAAATGTTGAGAGAGAAGCACTCATAAAAGACAACTGACTCAACAGGAAGCATTTCATCAGAAAACTAACACACAAACCAAAGAGATTCACAGTTTGGAGTCCCTCAAACATACAGGTTTCCATTTAATGGCAGCTGAGTTATTGTAAAAGGGGAAATGATGATTTAAAAAAAATCTGTTTAATTTATGGTAAAATACCAGCAGCATTGGTTGCCAGAACTTCATGGTAAAAAATACAGTGAGTGGGTTTTCTACTGCAAATTTAAATGTTAATATTATCAAAAACTAATTTTGACTGAGTAGTCCCTTTATTTTTAGGGTTATTGTGTCCTTGTGACATTATGGTATTTCTCCTTTAATTTTACATACAAAAAACTGTTTTCTACAGTCTAAAAGTTTTGTACTATTCCTTGATTTACTGTAATTAAAAGTCTAATACGGTGATATTCAATTTTTAATTTTACGCCCTATTTCTGATGCAAAAGTGTTTTACTGTCATTTCTACAAACATTTTTTTTTACAGTGCACCCATACAGTACAGGAATGTCTTTTACTTATTGCTCAGTTTGTTCTGTTCATCTTCCTCTGAGTAGAACATAAACATTTGTTAAAAACTATGTTGCACACATACTTGGCAAATTTAATTCCCAGCTGGTGAAATTGTCTATTTCAGATCGGCAGATTGGGATTGATGGAAGGATGTGACATGCAGAGCCAATTGGATGGAGAAGGTGAGCGCAGCGGTGTGAAGGGGTTGTAGATCAACTTGATGTTGTATGTATATTGCTTTATGTATGCTGCAGATGTGGAGACAGGATGATTAATGTGTGTGTGTGGGGCATGACAGATGGCTAGCCTCAATCCTTCTGCTTTGCTTTCACATACGAGTCCAAAACAACAAATCTAACAAATGGTTGATGTCACTTTCTTCTCATCAACCTTTGTTGAATTTGGACTGCTTTTCATTTGTGACCTGTTCAACATTTATTACTGTAAAGGACACATACACAGGTGGAATTTCTTTCCATCCTGGTGGCATAAAGCAAATGCTCAGTTTATGAATTGTCAATTTTTTTTTTTAAAGTTGGTTTTAGTCATTGAGTGTCTCATATTACAAAACCTAAGATTTCCATGTCTCTTTTTGATTATTAAATAGGTCTAGGTGCTATATAAATACTGTGAAAGTATCAAAATGCTCAATCCACAGAAAAAATGCACACAAGCTGCATTAATAAACTGTGCCTTTAAATTAGCCTCCGGGACTCGTGTCAGGTTATGATGTCACAACTTTATTATACATAGATAGAAAGCACCACCACAGTGACTCTACAGTCATTCCCCGGCTGCAATGACAGTGCAGACACGCTGAAAGCACAGATGTGGAAGACCTGGAAACACTGATCAGTCAGAGCAGGCCAGGCTTTTTCAGGAGGGCTTCATAAAAAGGAGAGCGCTAAAACAGAGTGTTTCAGACAGACAGCATGAGAAAAGTTGTTTTTTTTTTTTTTACATTTAAGCGAATAGAAACACAAAATATAAGTATGAATCTGAAAATGAGCATAATCTTTAATGTGATTTGTTGGAAATGAGAAAATAGACTAACATTGGATCAGGTCAGGTTTGATTTCATCTGCAAAGTAACAAGTCATATAAAAAAAGGATCAAGTTAATAAACATGATACTGCAACAGTGTCAGGTTTGAGATTTAAATAGGACAACAATTCCGTTATTGACTCATTGAAGTCATCAAAATTTATTGAGGTCATGTCTATATATCATATGATGATCCAACAACGACAATAAATATTGTTTCACAGTTATTTCTGGGAACATACATCATTCAACAAAAGTAGTCAACATAGTAGTGTACTTTTTTTTTTAACCTTACTATTATTTTCTTTATTCATTTATATTAATTTATGTACTTTATTGTATAATTCAATTTTACAATTGTAAATTGCCCACTCTAAAAATATATAAACTTGCAGGAATGCGACAAGTATGAAGAATATGATTTGTAAACAAATGCAAATTTCCTTTAACTCCTGAAATAAAGTATAAAAAAAAAAGTACTTATCGTGACAAGCCTAAGGCCAACAGGAAGTGTGCAGAGCATCTTGATGCTGCTGCCCATGATAATATAATAATCATTATGCATAACCTGTTCCACCAGAACACAAATGTGGTGTGAAGGCTAATGGCCCGAACTGAGTCATGTTTCTATCAGCGCTAAACAGAATTACAGGTTGTACCGCGGAAAGAAACAACAGCCCAGGACACTGGAGAGTTGGAAAAACAACGCCTGGTGTGATGAATTCCACTTCCTGCTGTCTCACCCTGTGACTAAATGCATCCATCATGCAGGGTGAAAACACTGCAGTGTGATGGTGTTGATTACATTTGCATGCTACTCACTGAGACCCTTCATAAGGAGCATTTGAATGCTACAAGACTACTGACCGTCCCTTTGTGCCTGCAGGGCCAGCACCTTTTAATGAGCTAATGCACCATGCCAGAAACTGTGCAAGAATGCTTACGTGAATAAAACCATCAAGTTATGCAGTGGTCTGAACAATCTCTAGATTTCAACAGCTTGAGCTGTGTGCACAATACCAGCTTGTGTGAGTCAGCCTGGGTCAACATCCCTGTGGGGCGGTTTAACTACACTTTAGGTCCATGCCCCGGTAAAGTGAGACTGTTCAGAGGTCAGGCTCAGGGGGGAAACAGTATTAGAGAAGTGTCACTCATACTCAAAGACAGAAGGAGAAAAGATCACATGAAACAAAGTCTGAATTTAAGCCAAACAGCCGTTTGCCTCGCTCCTGTGATGGCAGCACCTTTTACTTTTCCAACCTGGTGGAAACTTTCAGAGCTCTCCGTGGTGCTGAACGTCTTTTTAAACCAGAGGCTGTGTGCAGTGCAGCAGGAAATGGACCTCTCACTCCTCTCATCTATATTAAATTACACCACTATATTTCTGTCGGGTGCTTTTCTCCTGAAGGATAGTGTGGTATTAAATGGAATAATTACTACCCCTATCCAATTAAAGTATACATATCTATATAAAGAATAGCCTATAAAAGCCAATTTAGCAGTATAAAAACATTGATATCTAATGCCCTACCTCTTTCATTAAGCTTCAGTGAATGTATATTTACTTTGAAAGGTATTATGGGAAAAATCAGACCAAAAACAAAACAGAAAAGGGTATAATTACTGTAGAAAGGATGTTACATGGATGGATGAAACCTTATTTCAGTGGGGGAAAAAATGCATGAAAAGTACTAGTTAACCCATTTAGGCCTAAAATGCCTGTAAAAAATGCCTGTAAAACCTCTGGGCGATTTAAAAACATTTTTTTTCTGGAAATTCAACAGAAGTGTCAGCTCTTCCTACTAAATAATAGATTGTTCAGCCTCTGTAGCAGATAGAAATGAAATTCAAAAAGTATTTGAGAGCTTATACAAATACTACAAAACGACGTATCCGCTTTCCCGGCATTAATGGGTTAATCATGATAAAACCCTATATTTTATAAAGTTTACTACTTTTATATTACTTATAAAAATGAACCAAAGCAATGCATTTTAAATAATAATGTGTTGTGTGTGTCTAAATACTGAGGGTGCAGAGTTGGGGTAACCTCAGTAAAAGATAAGATTACACTGCAGAGACAGAGAGAGAGAGAGAGAGAGAGAGAGAGAGAGTGAGAGAGAGCCCTCCCTCCATCCTCCTCGTTACTTCATCCTCTCACTCCCATGAGCCTCTCTGTCTCTACGCTGTCTCGAGTGTAGTCAGATCCCACATACACTTAGTACAACACGGGGTGCAAAACAGTGACTGCTGGACAATTAACTACTTTTAAATAAGTATGCTGATATTCCAATGAGTTTAATGTTTGTGATAATATATATCATTAAAATTATGTGTAAACTGCCTGCATGCTACATTACCTCCTTGGACAGATTCAGCCTGATTTTTATGAACCTTAGTGGAAAGATGTAGCATAGAACCCATTCAGTTTAGGAGTAGATCCAAATCACAAGGTGGATGCATTAATTATTTTTCCACCTTTGTCAACATTGTGAGATTCACATGGTGTTGAAATAATCTGAAAAACTAGTTTCTGACTGGGAAGATTTGTGACAGCCACCTCAAGTCAGAATTTTAATTGAGGTTGAGGTCTGCGCTCTATCAATGCTGCAAAAAACATCATTATTGGAGTGTAAATACCCAAGATATTTATTGAGTGAGATTTCACTTGAACGTCAGTGTCTGTGACATGATTTATTTATTAGGCTTTCGCTTCACTGCCAGACAAAAGCATAATAATGCTTTGAACGACAGTGATAAACCACTTAATTGACAAAAAAAACGATTTAATTGATTAATATTTCAATTTTTTTCAAATTGGCTTTGGCACAATTTCAATGTGACTTCAGTTACAGAAGCCAAATCAATGCACGTGTCAATCTGTGCTCCTGATAGTAAAATAAGAGATTTCTTTCTCTCTCACACTTCAGCTTCTCACTTGCAGGACTGCAATGTGAAGCTATGGTGCAAACTCAGTCCCGGTGGAGGCTTTATTGATCCAGACTCACATCACAGAGAAAGGCAACATCAGCACCTTAAATCAATGGAAGCTCCTTTCAGAAAACACTGTCTATTTAGTCTGCTTGGAGAGAAAACATTCATTAAGGTGATTATTTTTTTCCAGTCCATTATAAAAAGGAAAAGAAGAGAAAGAAAGAAAGAAAGAAACAAGCTTGGGCTACGATGTCAGCATTCTTGTTTAATACACCCTGCATTGTGTGATGTTAGCCTCGGGGGCTGTGAGAGATTTAGTGTGTGTGTGTGTGTGTGTGTGGTGTGGTTGGTGGGAGGTACCCTTCGCTCAGCTGATAAATGTCTATATTGATTCACAGCAAGAGTAAGCCTGGTCATATTTGTTTTCTGAATGGGAAATTCTACCCTCAAAGTGTCTTGTCCAGTATTCATTGAGCTACCAGTGTACACACACACACACACACACACACACACACACACACACACACACGCACGCTACTCTCTCTGTAGTTCATGTGTTCAGCAGAGGGAGGTAGAGGCTAGTAAGTCAGTAAGTGCTCCCTTTCTCTCTTATCATTAATAATGGAGAGCCAGCAGCAGCTCGGTGGAGAGGGACACTGTACAGCCAGGAGCTGCTGTGTAGTTATGTCTGTTAGACCTGCTGTTCTGATCTTTTGTTCTCAACTTAAAATTGTTTATTTGCATCTATGCAACTTCTAAAATGTTCATTTTTTGTTCATACTTTTCATTTTATGTGTCTCTCTTCAGAAAGTATTCCACATTTTTGTATGTATTTGACTTAGAAAGCTTAATTTAAAACAGTTTTCCAAACTTGAGGGTTGAACTTAATTCATAATTTTATAATTGTGGCCATTTTATGCCCTTAAAGAAAGAGAACAAGGCTGTTGGTTTAAACTGTTTTGGCCTGTTTGGTGTAAGGAGCATTGTGGCCTCTAGGGGCCGCTAAGGAGGGCTTTTAGATTCAGTCTTGTTACACTCGAATCTCCATTAAAATTGCAAACCACTCAATGCGGCCAGATGATCAAATCTGTCAGACCCATGATGGCACCGCTCTCATTCTCGAGGCTATAAAATGCATTCTAGCTGCTGCTGCTGCAGCTCATAAATTTGAACTGTATTTATATCTTGGTTAGCTTGTGAATTGGAAACACAGCTGGAATAAGCTAACTAAGCTCAGAGTTAGCACCACAAAAACACAAGGCTAAAAGAAGCCCTGTTTATTTAGATAATTCAGGGTCAAGTTTCATCATTTAGTTCATATCAAAGCACGCTGCTCTCAAGAATAACAGGGCATACTGCTATTAGTGATGTGTTTGTCAAATAAAATGAGATTATCTTTTAACAGTTCATCTACAAAGTGCTGGCACGCATCTGTATTAAACAGTATCAGATTCAAAACAGGAAGAGGGAGCACTAATAACCAATCAGGAGTGAGATTGTCTGGAACCATCAGAGGATTTAAAATGGTGAGCTGATGAAGTCCAGTTACAACATTAAGTACATGTACTTACTTCTTCAATGTGATGTTAGGCAGGTATCAAAATCAAAGCAAATCAAAATTACTATTTAAAAAAAATTACTAATTATTATTTATCCCCGAGGGGAAATCCAGTTAGGCTGTTAGCTCTTGAAGAATGAGACAGCCTGAAGGATCTTTTGTATTTTGTATTTCTCTCTGTCCGGCAACGGAGAGAAAGGAGCCGTCCACTGCTGTTTTTTTGGTCCATAAAGGTTTTGTGTAGCGGATGATCTGGGTATTTCAGGATGGACTCAAACATCTTGACAGGTCATCTCTCCACCTCCTCCTCCAGTGTGTCCAACCTGGCTCCAACCACAGAACCAGCTCTTTAGACCAGTCTGTCCAACCGCCTTCATCTCTGTGTGTGATGCTGCCTCCCCAGCAGACTGCAGCATAAAACAACACACTACCACCACAGACTGATAAAACATCTGCAGCATCTTACTACAGATGTCAAGAGATCTGAGCTTCCTTAAGAAAAAGAGGCGGCTCTGCCCCTTTTTGTAGAGAGCGTCAGTGTTTAGGGACCAGTCCAACTTATTATCCAGGTATACACCTAGATACTTATAACTTGGCACCACCTCCATGTCCATCCCACAGGTATTCACTGGCTGAAGAGGGGGCTTGAGTCTTCAGGTGTTCAGTAGGAGATAGTTCTTGTGACTCCAGTCACTGAAGGCTTTTATCAGATCCCTATATTCAGATTCCTGTCCATTCCTGATACACGCCACAATAGCAGTGTCGTCCGAGTACTTCTGAATGTGGCAGGACTCAGAGTTGTATCTGAAGTCCACAGTGTACAGTGTGAACAGGAGTGGAGCCAGAACAGTGCCTTGTGGAGCCCCTGTGCTGCTCATTAATGTCCCAGAAACACCGTTCCCCAACCTGACATACTGTGGTCTTCCTGTCAGGTAACCTGTGATCCAGGAGATGAAGGAAAGATCCACTCCCGTCTCTGTGAGCTTGTTTTTGAGTATGTTGGGTTGGATGGTGTTGAATGCGCTTGAAAAATCAAAGAACATGATTCTCACATAAGCATCAGTTTCCTCCAGATGAGTAAGGGAGGAGGAGGAGGAGGAGGAGCAGCAGCAGCAGCAGCATTGGCATTGTCATTGGGTGAGGCCGCTGTATTGAATCTGTTGAAGAACTGTTCATCAGCTCTTTCTACATCACCCGCCACTGGCTGTCTTTTCTTGTTGTTGTAACCAGAGGTGGTGTTGATTCCTCTCCACAGTTCACGGATGTTGCTGTTCTGTAGATTTCTCTCCAGTTTCTTCTTGTATTTCACCTTTGCTATCTTTAGTCTCTTCAACTTATGTTGTACTTGTTTGAGCCATGCTTTGTCACCATCTCTAAAAGCTGCCTTCTTCTCATTGAGGATTGCCTTTAAATCACTAGTAATCCAAGGTTTGTTACTGTGGAAACAACAAACAGTACTAGTAGATATGACCGTGTCTCTACAGAAGTTGATGTAATCAGTAAAGCAGTCAACGAGTCTGTCAATGTCCATACTGTTCTCCTCTGTTTCCAGCAACACATTCCAGTCTGAACATTCAAAGCAGTCCTTTAGAGCCTCTGGTGTCCATTTCCTGACTGTGAGTTTAGTTGCAGGCTGCCTCCACACACAAGGTTTGTAACAAGTCTCCAGTATAATGGTTACCATGTTAGGCATTTGTTAAAAAGCACACCACAGAGTACAGGTGACGTGATGCAACTGTTTTTATTTAGTCATAAACTTAACTTTATAAACAGATATCTGCATATAAATGCAAAGTCCCTCTGCAACAGGACAATATTTTGGTTTCAGAAGTGTTCCGGTTTGCAGATCAAGTGTTTTTGAACAATTACGTTTGAGCGGACTTTAGTTATATGCAGCTAAACAGTTTGTCTCTGAACCCATCAGCTATCATCTGATGACGATTGAGCTTTTTACGGCTTTTTTTTTTCTTTTTAATTTCTCCATTTATATATCCATCCTATACTGGCTACTTGAAGCGTACGTTATATGAAACAATCCGGTCATAGACGTCGTCTTTCTATTCCAACTCCAACTCTTGTGTCTGAAGTTGCTCATTGGACTGTCAACAATGACTAGTTAATGGAAAAGGAGGTCTTGGTCCAGATATATGTACATGATGCAGATAGAAATATTGGCAGTTGCTCCCAGAGAATATCATTGTCAGATTTGTCAAGATTGGACCAGCTGTAGTATCCACTTAATGATGATGCTTCACAAAGAGGATTTTTACAATTCAACCTGAGGGGAAACATCAAATCATAAACCAAATGAAATATAACTGATTCAACAGTTATTTCATTCTGAACCAAACTGACTGACAAGCTGAGTTAATCATCCTTAGAGCCACGCCGTGAGCAAAGTGATTAAAAACCAAATGACATGAGGGCATACAGGATTGATTTGCACTTACTAAAGTTAACATATATACTGTATGTAATAACGTTGTGCTCAGGGAAATACTGCAATAAGGTGAAGCTGCTCACATTCGCACTATCTGACTCTTCATGTTCAACTTTAAACATTGACATCTGCATTTTATAAATTATTTGAATAACAATGCTGATAAAATGAAAATGTCAAGAAAATTTAGCAATAAATAAACACTATGTTGGGGTACTATAACATTTCAATTTAATATTCGTATTAGAGCCCCTACTTGACTTTAACTGCTGACACCCCTCCCCCTGCCAGGTACAGCTGTGTGGCGCTCTAATGCCATCACTTGTAGCCAAACACGGCAGTGTTAGCTTTCATTATAGCTCCTATTTCATCCACTGTGGGATAATAATATCACTACCTGCAGAGGCTTTACATTACAAATAATAAATAAATCTATTTTCTATTATAATCTGAGCATTCTCTCACTGCAGGACTCTGATAGGCTTCATATAATAGGCAACAACAGTATAAAGTGCTCTCTCCCGCTATATCTGCAGTATAAGACTGCTAATAAGAAGTAATTTACCTACACACACACACACACACACACACACACACACACACACACAGTCATCCAGTGCAGCATTGCGAGTCCATATTTCACAGGCAAATCTGCCGAGCCTGCAATAACGCTCCTGCAGTTTGGGCCTTCCCATTACTGGGATAGGCTGGTCTGAGCAGTAAAAACCTATTACCCCTGCCTCTCCAATCCACATAATTGACTGCACATCTTCCGTGTTTGCCAGCCGCAAGCCTTCCCCACCACAGCATCTGTCAGAGATCTGTGGCTGCAGCCAGCTGGAAGTCGGCTTTTAGGAGGTCCCGCTGCTGGAAGTGGTGGTGGATGATGATGGATGTAAATTTTGGCGGGTCCTGTTGTTAGCAATGCGCCATCTGCCAGGATAAAAAAGATGCTGACTCCTTTTACAAGGCTAAATGAGGCCTTAACACATACTTTAATTATAGTTCATTCTGGCCATTGACAGGATTAAAACATGGATACTGTCTCACTGTTGGATGTTTCCTGTCTGAACATCAGTTCTCATTCTAATTCAATTTTTCAACATTTTAAACGAAAGCACATTAGATAATGTAGACATAAATGGTGAGAAGAAAGTGGAATATTTTTGGTCTTTAGTGGCCAAATGCTGCGCTCCATTCACCAGCTGTCTCCTAACTGTGTCTGTTTGCTGTTTAGTGGTGGTCAGGTTAGTATACAGTGGGTTTATCAGAGCTTTTTTTGCTTTAGCCTGCAGATGTGGACAGCTGAAGCAGCCATCAGAAGATGGGAACAGTGTTGTCATGGAGGGATAGACATAGTCAGCAACAATACTCAGGTAGGATGTAGCGTTTAAATGATGCACAATTGGTACTACAGGGCCAAAGAAAATATCCCATATACCAATAGACCAGCATCAGCAGCCTGAACTGTTGATGCAAAGCAGAATGGATCCATGCTTTCATGCTGTTGACCCGACCATCCCAATGTTGCAGCAGAAATCGAGACTCATAAGACCAGGCAACGTCTTTCCAATCTTTTATTGTCCAATTTTGGAGAGCCTGTGTGAACTGTAGCCTCAGTTTCCTGTTTTTGGCTGACAGGAGTGGCACCCAGTGTCTTCTGCTGCTGATGCCAATTCGCTTCAAAGTTTACATTTACATTTAGTCATTTAGCAGGCGCTTTTATCCAAAGCGACTTACAGATAAAGGGAAACAATCAAGGTACAGTGCGCAGTCTGTAGTGTGAAGCGCTTTGAGCGGTCGCAAAGCGACTAGAAAAGCGATATGTCAGTGCAGGTCCATTTACCATTACCATAAGAGGCGTTAGTGCCGCAATAAGTGCTAGTGACGATTCTTTAAGGAGTAGAATTGTCGTGTGGTGCTTGGTGAGAAGATGCTCTCTGAAGGTCTTCCGGAGTTTTTTAAAGGTAGAGAGGGACGCCTCTGCTCTGGTAGGAACTGGTAGTGCGTTCCACCAACGGGGAACAAGAAACGTAAAGAAGTTCAAGGTGTTGGGTGTTGTTTGTTCAGGGATGCTTTTCTGCATACCTCAGCTGTAACAAGTGGTTATTTGAGTACTTTCTATCAGCTCAGACCAGTGTGGATATATTCTCCGCAACAAGGCATTTTGGCCCAGAGAACTGCCGCTCACTGGATGCTTTCTCTGTAAGCCTTAGAGATGGTTGTGAATGAAAATCCCAGTAGATCAGCAGTTTCTGAAATACTCAAACCAGCTTGTGTTACTGGGATCAAAGTAATTTAAATCACCTTTCTTCCTCTTTCTGATGCTCGCTCTGAGCTTCAGCAGGCCATCTTCACCATGTCTACATGCCTAAATGCATTGAGTTGCTGCCATGTGATTGGCTGACTAGATATTTGCATTAACAAACTGTTGAACAATAATGAATTTCATATCAAACTACTGTTTATGTTGGGAGAAAAAAAACACATTAATCCATTTCTGTCTGTTGATAGTTTCCTTAAGTCTGGGCTGTTTCCCTGCATTAACAGCATTTATTAAGAGCAGATGAGCCGTTTTTTCTCTCTCTTCGACTTTGCCGAAGTATTCATTTCACATGGGCGAGGAGAATATTAGCACTTAGCCGTGAGCTTGCACTCCAGGGCTGCATCGTGCGGTTATCCACCACATCACTTTTGATTCATTTGTTCACAGCGAGCGTTGTAAACCTCTGTTTTTCCTGCTCTGACTCACTCGCACTTATCTGACATCAGTGTGGTATCTGATTCAATTCCTCCTTAATCCAGTGATAGGAACTACTTTATAGCCATTTGCCGTCTCTCACACCCCTCTGCCCTTGTAGCGAATGATGTTTTGATCTTCTATGTGAAGCCCGTATCCCCTTTCCATACCCGCAGGAAAGAGAGAGGATGTTGATTGCTGCCACAGAGCTCGGCTAACTGCTGCAATCTGCCCTCTGCAGAGAAACTAAATAGACTTTTCTCGCCTTCTATTGAGTTAGCGGCCAGCTCCAGTTTCTCCCTCCTTCACTTTTCTTTCTTTTGCCCTCTGTCAAAGCCTCTCTGTCTCTCCATCTCTCTCTCTCTCTCTCTCTCACACACACACACACACACACACACAAACACACACACTCTCGGTGCCATTAGCGAGCGGCTGACTTGTGAATGTCAGTGGGTTCATGATGATGGCTTGTGGAAGTACAGGCTGTCTTGTGGATACTGCCTGATATTCCCTTTGGTGTGTCGAGCCCACAGGAGTGATATTACAGAACTAATGGGTTTACTGCATTGCCTTTGCCTTGTTTCTCTGTAGATCTGAGTGCTGGCTGCTGTACAGTGTCAGAAGTAAAGAGCGTTGAAAAACACAAATGGCCGTGCCAACACCAGCTAAGCTGCCATCAGCCAACAGGAGTTAAAATCCTGACACAACAGAGTTACTACTGATGCCACAAAGAGACTTGTGGTAAAATCCTGCCAGATACTCAAAGCAAAGCCTCATTTATCTGCCAGGTACAGTCGACTGGTTCCAGTGGTGGAGAAAGTATTCAGGTCCTTCACTTCAGTAAATGTACTAATACCACACTGTAAAATTACTCCACTACAAGTAAAAGTCTTGCATTCAAAACTTATTTAAGTAAAAGTGCAAAAGTATCAGCATCAAAATGTACTTAAAGTATCAAAAGTAAAAGTACTCGGTATGCAGAATGGACCCACTCAGACTGTTTTATGTATTCTAAATATATTATTTCATTATTTATATTGATGCTTTTATGTTTAATTATATGTTTAATTTTGTAAAGACAGGTCTCCTTTATTTACTTTATATACTGTTATTAGATTTAATTTAAAAAAAAGTCTAATCACTTTAGAGTGATCATGTTTTTATGTTAAATATTGACCTGGAAAGTAACTGAAGCTGGTAGCTAAATGTAGTGGAGTAAAAAGTACAATATTTACCTCAAAATGTTGTGGAGTAGAAGTAAAAAGTTACATAAAATAGAAATACTCAAGTAAAGTACAAGTTTACTGATTGATACTGTATGTTTTATGTGGTAATTATGTTTGATGTTTGTTTGTGTGTTGTTTAGTTTTAATGTGTTAAAGTTCTTATTTATTATTGTAGTTTTATTTATTTATTTAGGTTGGTTTTGTGATTTTGTTGTCGTTTTTTTGTTTTACTGTGTTTGTCCATTGGTGATTTATGTTGTGTTTTCTTTAAATAAATAATAATTAAAAATAATAACAATAATAATAATAAAAAAGTAAAGTACAAGTATCTCAAAATTGTACTTAAGTACAGTCGTTGAGTAAATGTACTTTCCACCACTGAAAAGTTTTAATACAAAATAAAAAAAATACTTTGTTACACGAAGGTCCTCTGTTGAAAATGTTACTTAAGTTAAAGTATGAAAGTATAATCTGGCAAATGTTCTTAAAGTGTTAACAGCAGTAGCAGCAGGAAATATCAGGTGTCCTTGTGTAATTCAGTATTCATCCTTTTCTGTTTTGGGGATCAACATGTGGAATTCCTACAAACTCAAAATCAACTGTTTTTAAATTGGTATCAGTCATGTCATGAATCAGCTGGTGCATTTTTTATTGTATTAGTTCGTTTTTTATACTGTTTTGTCTGTATTTTCTTGTTTAGTTCAGATTTTTTGTGTTTTTAAAGTACACGGTCGCACACAAAGTTGGAATAATTTTGTTTTCAGACACGACACAATTCTGTTAATTGTGGTTTAATTTTTTTATTGTGATATGTTCGGAAGAGATTGATAAGATTTTGAGAAGATATACACTTTATCTGTCAAGAATAAATCACAATGCTACAATCATTTAATGGGAAGAGGTAAAAATATTTTATTCCAACTTTATGAGTGACCATACATTTATTGTATTATTTTGAGTTTGTTTTTGTTACTGTGTCTTGTGTATTGTGAATTGTCTGCAAATTAGCTTAGGATATAAATGCTGTGGTGTGTGGTACACTTTGGTTTTCATCACATACTTGTCCCTATATAAATAAACATGAAATAAATAATAAATATATGTAAAACTTTGAAAGAAAAGTCTTGCTTATAGACTGTGATTCTCCATTTTTTCCAAATACAAACATTTGTCCCCCCCCCCCAACGAGGAAGGACATACGTTGTTCTTTTAAAAAAAAAAGTCTAATAGCTTCCTATTTTAGTGTAATTCCTATCTTTAAGTTATACAACACTTAATTTAAACCTGTGAAAACCCTCAAGGAGACAAAGTTTCTGTTTCAAATGAAGCAATATCCCATTGAAGGGGTCTATAAGAAACCAAAAAAAGGGCTTTTGTGTGATTCAACTGGAGATTTTATCATGATGTACAGTTCTATGTCTATGGATTTTGTCACTCTGACAACCTTTTTACTCAAGATTATCAAAGATCACAAATTGAAAGGTGCAGGTGGATTTCTGACAGTCCAGTCTTTTCCTGCTGCAGCACAATATGTGAATGTATGAGATTTATTTTACACACACACACACACACACACACACACACACACATACACACACACACACACAGTACTGTAGTTTGCAGTACATAACGACACATAACTTATTGATCAGCAGGCATTAAATTATGTCTGTAATTACCTAATTGAAATAAATATTGGGCAGTAAGCATTTGCAGTTCTCTCCCCATCAAACCTCGACATTTATAAAACTTCAGGTATCGACTTTGTGAATTTACAACAACACAAGAAAAACAGTTTTATTAATAGTATAATGTATGTGCCATATCTGAAGATCTTTCTTAATTACAAAATAATTCAAATTATCCTCATTTTTTTCATACATTCATTATTATTAAGTTACGTTAGGTTGATTTATTTTATTTCTAGTATTTATTTTGTACAGGTTACACCTGTATCTGTCAAATGTTGATTGTTTTGTGTTGTTGGATTGTTTAGTTCATTATCAATATTGCTATTTATGTATTTATATGTTTGAAAATGCAACAACATGATGCATCTCAAGGGGGTTTATCCCCTTATTAAATTTTGGGTAACGCTTTATATTAAGGTCCTTGTAATAACCATTAATTAACAAGTAATAAGGCCCTTGTAAGTCCTTACAAGATGCTTATTAACATTATTGTGTGTTTATAAGCTTATATAAGTATTCATAATAGCATTACAAACACCCATGACCCACCCATTATGTCTTTGCCATGCCTTTATTAATCTTATTTTGTTTGCTTATTTTAGTTAACTATGCTTTTTGCAACTACCGGATCTAAAGCGAGAACAATGCCTTATTACTTGTTAATTAATGGTTATTAAGGACCTTATTATAAAGCGTTACCAAATTTTGAAATAAACTAATATATCAGACATGAAACGTACACATTTCAAATCATGTTAGATGATTTATATGCATAACGCCAAGCAGTATCTCTAGATGTTGCTCTGGCTGACTTTATTGTGCTACAGTTCACGACTATTACTGCAGGCTTCTCACCACTGCAGAGGGTGACAACAAGTACACCGTCAGCTTTACGCAGCCCCAACATAAAACTTACAGACTTAATTACATGTGCTGCGATATGAATACAAAGAGGACTAATTGTGCATAGGTGGGTTGGAAAGAGTGTTTGAGGACTGTGTCCAGAGAATATTGATTGGACAGTACTGAACAGTAGCACCGTGTCAAGCCTCTGAGGCGGCCCAGCGTGGCTTCAGTGTCTTCGCTGCATCTTGTATCAGCATTTCCTGCATCCTGAAACTTCCAGTGAGAGGATTAATCACATGTCTGCACCTCTAAACCACAACAACCAGCAGCTGATGATGCACTGAGATCTATGTGTGTGTTTCAGTGAACCCTATTATATTTATATATTGAGGATATTCAGATACGTCATCAACATGGTCTCACAGGAATCCGTGAAATAGCCACGGATTTGCTTAACTCAAAATCCGTGGAATAGCCACGGAATCACTCAAATTTCCGTGAAACTGACACAGATTTCGCTACAATGCAAGTTAATGACAGTCATATCCCGTGGCTATTCCAACAAACAAAGTGATTATGTACATTCACTGAGTGAATATTTAGAAAATAAAACATATATTTCTCGCTAGAAATGTGATCAAAATCCATTTTTATGCAGAAACTAAGTCAAAATATTGATCTTTTTCACTAAAAATGAGAGAACTGTCCGCCATGTTTTTTGTTCTGACCACCGGGACCTTGAAAGTCACGTGACTTGGAACAAACCAATAGGAAAAAATATCCATGGAATAGCCACGGGATATGACTGTCATTAACTTGCATTGTAGCGAAATCCGTGTCAGTTTCACTGAAATTTGAGTTATTCCGTGGCTATTCCACAGATTTTCAGTTAAGCGAATCCGTGGCTATTTCACGGATTCCTGTGAGACCAGGTTTGTCATTATGCTGACTTGAACTGAAACTGTTCTGTAGAGGCTGAGGGCCTCTCTGGTTTGAGCGGAATTGCTTTTTTTTTTTTTTCAATAAATGTCATCCTCAAATGATGAAATGTGTGGAAATATGTGGGACAGACAATACAAATTCCAGTGATTCAGTTGAATCAAGAAACTGAAACAGGCATTTTTTGTGTGACATTTGATTAATTGGTTGTAATTTATTATTCAATAACACCAAATATTTGTCGATCTGGCCTCTCTAGTGGGTTGATTTGTTCCTTTCATCTGTTTAATGTTACTGTAAATTGGATTTTGTGCTGCTGTCCCAACATATTAAGTCATTTTCAGACGTCATCCTGGACTCTGTTGTGAAATTTGGCTTATTTTTTTACCCCGTGTACTGTGATGTTGCAGGAATGTCCTGAACAACAAATCACATTTTACAGACATAAGGAAAAAATATCAGATGGTACAGATCCTTTCAAATAATTAAAAAAACCCACACGGTCATTTTTAGGGATGCACCAATACATATTTTCCGAAACATTATATGGGCTGTTTTTCTCCTTGTTGACTGCCATCATGTTTATGTGACTCTGATGTGTCGAATCTGTTTTGTGCTGACTAAATGTTATAGTGGTTATTTGTGGTCAGACAACAGTTCTGTTGTTTTTTTATAATGAAGATTTGTTTTCCTGGCATAAAAGTTTTAATAAATAACAACAAAACATCTGTACGAGCAACAGCTAGCAACCAAATTGTTATTTTAAACATCAGAAACAGCAGATATTTTTTTCATTAAGTAATAAAATGACAACAATAGTAACTTAATTAAATAAAGAACATGTCTTTCAATATTGGGAATCATATATTGCAATATTAGTCAGAAGAATTGCAAGTTTTGTGCATATGGGATGAATATTCTCCTCCCGAGCAGCATTATATCCATCCTTTAACAAACTAATATTAAAATATTTACTTTCTTCAAAACATCAAAATAATATGTAGACAATAGTGGCGTGACAATGACACATGTAAACATTAACTGCAGAAGATAATAAAACTATAACAGACTATTGCAAGTGTATAGCTGTTTTGGCACGCATGTTCCTTTCTGAACCAGATTATGTTAATATCAACTATATTTTTAACAAGATATCATGAATATTACAAAGTTTATGATGTCTAAGATTAAATAATTGCAAAATAAAGACAATATATCGCTCTTTTTTTAAATATCTCCATCAACGATAATGATGATGAACATAGCACATCAGCATGTGGTCTGCTCAAAACATCACACACACACACACACACACACACACACTACTGCGCCCAGGGAGCAGTTTAGGGCCACTCAACCCTTGACCTGTCAGTCCTGGGACTCGAACCAGCGACTCTTCGATTACAACCAAATTCTCTTACCATGGGTGGTGTTTTCACTGCCATTATACTTTAATCCTTGTGTAGTCTTAACATCTGGGCAAAAATGACCCTGTCTTTAAATCTCTAAAATAAAGCAGTTATGTTGAATTACAAACAAAGAAACATCCTCTTATGCATCAATAACTTTGTGAATATCAGGTTTTTCCATCTTTTCAATTCAGAAAAACTGAAGTGAAACAATGACAAACTTGAACTTCTTTGGCGTTACAGTTATATGGTCTTATTTACTGTACAATAAGGAAATTGTCTCCAATATATATATTTATAATACTCATCTTTTCCCATTTTTTTTACCCATTGCCCCCAATCACAAGATGTATAAACAACAGTTAGTAATTCTAAACCTTTCAACCAATATTCATCTTGAAAAAAGATAATTTATGGTGTTTTTTTCCTCTGTTCAACATAGTGGCAGGTCAGGTTTGTCCCTTAACCCTTTATTGGGCGAAGAACTATATTTGGTAACTTCAGTGGATATCAAAATGGGGTCCCCATGTCTCTCTGTTTGGTCGTAGAACCACATGGACTTGTACGAGGAGAACTTGACTATGACGGCATATTAAGGCCAAGTATGCAAATTTACTAGATTAGAGTGCCAAATCTACAAGAAAAAAATGTACAGATTTACGAGACAAAAGTGGGGAAAAAACGACTTTTTTCTTGCAGATTCACCACTTTAAATTTCATAAATCTGCACATTTTTTCTGGTAGATTTGACACCTTAATCTCGTAAACTTTTTTTCTCAAAATATTACCGCCCTCCCCTGGGTCCGTATGTTTTTTTACACATTCTGGCTCTATGTAATGTCCTCCAATATTCTCTCGAGTTGAAATTTGGAATTTGCAAGTATTTCAATGAGTGCCCTATTAAGGGTTAAGACAACGCAAGGGTTAAGGTTTAGGTGCAGTAACCAAGCTGCTTTGGATACTACCTAAGCCAAATCAATGTAGAATCAGTGTAAAGAGCATCAAAACTAACTCATGACTCATAAATCTAAAGGTTGTAGCGGTTTGCTTGTGGACAACTTTTGTCTTTAAGCTTTTTGGGTGTCCACAATTATGTGAAATAGCATTTTTCCCCCCATCAAAATTTATTTCCCCACAAAAATATGGAAAACATCAGGGCCGGTTCTACCGCATATATGAGGGGGCAGACAGAAATGTGAAGGGGGCATCATACGTTCACATCATGCTTCAGCTAGGGGTGGCTGATAAATACCAGAGTAACAAAGTACCAAGGTAATGAAATACCAGAGTAACTAAATACCAAAGTTTTTTCTTTCATTTACAAAATCAACACACTATAGTCCCATAATCTAGTGTTTTTCTATCATTTTTTTAAAGATAATACTATGACATGTATCAACAGAGTATAATTGGTCCATTTTTAGCATTTATTAGTCATTTTTCACAAAAATAAACAGACTATAGTATGACTTTTTTGAGGGTGTCAGTTTTGGACATCCCATAATATGGTATTTTCCCGTCATTTCTGGCCATATTTTGATCTAATATATATCAACAGACTCATTTGAAGCATTTTTAGACGTTGACTATACATTTTATGTCATACAATTGTTGGACATCCCGAAGTAACTAGATACAAAAGACTATAATTGGTCCATTTTAAGCATTTTAGTGATTTTAATATTTGACCTTTTGGACGCTTTATATTAAGGTCCTTGTAATAACCATTAATTAACAAGTAATAAGGCCCTTGTAAGTCCTTACAAGATGCTTATTAACATTATTGTGTGTTTATAAGCTCATATAAGTGTTAATAATGGCATTACAAACACCCATGACCCACCCATTATGTCTTTGCCATGCCTTTATTAATCTTATTTTGTTTGCTTATTGATATTAAAATATACTTTATTGCTCATCTATTATAAGTTAACTATGCTTTTTGCAACTACCGGATCTAAAGCGAGAACAATGCCTAATTACTTGTTAATTAATGGTTATTAAGGACCTTATTATAAAGCGTTACCTACGACTTTTTTTTCTTTTCTTCCATTTGTGGACATCTCAAAATCTGGTGTTTTTCGCTCACTTTTTGCATTGTTTCTGCATTGTTTAGTTTAGTAAAGTGCCACTCACCATGATGGAGTACACCAGGGCCACAATGCTGACGGGCCACACGGGGCAGAAGCAGGATAAAATGACGAGGATGAGGTAATCTTTGGGCTTCGGGTTCACCTGGACGGTGGCGTTCCCGGTGGAGGAGCGGCTCAGACTGGCCTTGGACGGGGACAGGGGGGCGGCGGCGCCCAGCTGCCCGGCGGAGCCCGACCTCACGGCGACGCTGTGGCCGTTCTGGTCGGCCTCCTGGCCCTTGTCGCTGTCTATGTTGACCGTGAAGGAGGTGGACATCTTCATCCCGTTTCCTCCGGGCTCGGTGGTCAGCGCCAGGAGTTTCTCCGTCTCATGGGGGTCAGAGGACTGAGGGCCTCCTCCACCTCCTTCACTTAAGTTGGACTTGAGGAAGTCGGTGTCCGTGTTGATGGCCATGTTGAAATGTAGTAAATTAGTAATCAGAAAAGGAAATATTTTAAAAACTGGTTGAAAAATTAATTGCAAGCAAAGATGCGTCCCATAATACAGCTGAGTGAATACAACTAATCTGTCAACTTTGAGCCGAGGTGATAGTTATTTTAAAAGGCTGGAACAGACCAATCCACATAAAAGAAAAATAATAAAATCAGAGAGAAGATGAAATTCCTGCAGTTATCATTCCTCCTCTTCAATCACTTTCCGTCAGCTTCCTTCACATCCGCCCTGTGGCTCATCTCCGAAAGGGGTCTAGATCACAAAACCTCCCCTCCTCTCTGATAACATCCAATGGAGGAGCAGCTCGGTCAGAGGGGCTCCTGTCCTGTCTCCAGCCTTGATCCAGCCTACAACACTTTCCTTTAAGTCTGTCTGTTGATGTAAAGTAGTGTGAACGCGTCTCTCTCCTTCTCCAAACACACAGGGATGAATGTGAAGCGTCTCTCTCACAGCAGACCACAAATCACTCACTTTCTCCTCCTCTCCTCCACTGTCTCCACGATGCAGCAGCACAGCGACTGTACTCAACTTGGGACCAGTGTCAAGTCACTCATATTAAAGCACGACACTTCCGGTGGAGGCACACAAAATAAAAGCCCCGGCCATGGCAATAATTAACCCACATAACAGTGGTGGAATGTAAGTACATTTACTCATAACTTAACATAACTTTAACCTCATAACGGTACATCAAGTCGTTAAAGTTGGCCCTATTTTTTGTTTGTTTGTTTGTTTTGTTTTTTGTTTTTGTTTTTGTTTTTAACTGTAATTATGTATATACATTGTGAAGCACATTGAGTCTGCCTTGTGCATGAAATGCGCTCTATAAATAAAGTTGAATTGAATTGAATATTTTTGTTGTTTTTGCAAGATTAAAACACCACTTAGGCCTACATAAATGCATCAATTTAAATGAAAAGACTATCTGAGTGGGTCCATTCTGCACAATAAGTACTTTTGATACTTTAAGTAGGCTACATTTTGTAGCTGATACTTTTGTACGTTACTTAAGTAAGTGTTGAATGCAAAACTTTTAACTGTAGTGGAATATTTCAGTGTGCGCTGCCACATAATAGACACTATTTAACATCTTGCGGACATTATAACAATAGAGAATGCAACATGAAGTTTAAAAAGGTATTATACCTCAGCACTTTTATTTATTTTCTTTCTTTCTTTCTTTCTTTATTAAAGTGGTATCTACATCTATGCATTGTTTGTGTTGTTAGCATCATATATATCTAAGTTAGCATGGTGTGTGAGTAGGTGGCGCTCTCATTATTTTCTTTTCTTTTATCTTTTTATTAAAGTGGCAGCGACGTCTCTGCACCACCCTTACAGCACGTCAAGTGGCACAAATCAAACACACCCACAGGTGCACGCTGCTTCTGCCTGACAGGCTGATTGCTAAGATGCTAACGGCGGATCCTGCAGGTGACTTCACTCAGGAACTGTGAGGAGTTTCTGCCGTTTGTGACTGCAGATGCTCATAAAGTTTACCATGTGGAAAGTAGTTGAGTGGGTCAGAGAGGCTGAACGGTGGACTGAGAATGAAGGAGCAGAAGAGAAGGAGGTGACATGCAGCAGAGTGAGGAGAACTTCACCTGCTGAAGACTCAAACAGGTGAGGACTTGAACAAACTTTCTCGTACCAAAATGTGCCCCTCTCTCTTTCTGCTTTGTGATTGTTGCTGCAGTCACTGGATTATAGTTGATGCATCTCTGTGTTCTTTGCGATTGGGATGTTTTTATTCTGCAATATAACACGTGGCGGGTTTTGATTTACTTTATAGTGTTTATTGCATCCGCCGTGATGTCGCTTTTGTTTCATTTCAGGTTGTGTGATTGATAATCAGTTGTGATCAGGCTGCAGTGTTGGTTTGGATACAAGGCCTCTGATCTGACATGTAACTGATATAATATTGCCTTGGCAATGCACTTTATTTTGTAGCCTAAAGACGTTTAGTTTAGTTTATATTAGTTTTAGTTTAATAGGTAGGCCTATATCATGTGACATAATCAGCACAAGTGTTTTCTTCTTTACCCTGCCAGCTGGAAAACAAGGATGTTTTGTTTTTTTTGGAAATACTTTTGTTCTGTTATGTAAATCTCTTTGATTAAAATAATAGATAAATAGTATGTAGTTTGTATGGTGTGTATAGCTCGGATGATGGAGCAGGTTTGCTGGTTATTATCGGGGTGCTGGTTGAAAATCCTTCTGCCCACATGCCAAAATACAGTAACTCCCAATGTCAGCTATGTAGTTGGGGAATGTTTTATCTACAAGTGCATCCCAATACATTAGAATATCATGGAAAAGTAAATTTCCAGTAGTTCAAGTCAAATAGCCCCAACCAAGTATTGAGTCATATAGATGGACACTTTTCAGAGGCCAACATTTCCGTATTATACATACTTTTTAAAATTGGTCTTTTGTGATATTAATTATTTTTTGAGACAATGAATTTTAGGTCTTCATTAAATGTAAGCCACAATCATTATAATTAGAAGAAATTAAATAAATTGAGACATGAAATGTTTAATTCTGTGTGTAATGGATCCATATAATGTGTTATTTCCACTTTTTTGAATTGAATTACTGACATAAATAAACTGTTGCTATATATGACATTCTAATTGATTGAGATGCACCTGCAAATAAAAGCACTTACCAAATGAATGCCATGTTTAGAAGAATGAAAAATAAAGGAATCAGTTTTTAAAACAGAATCAATACATTAAGTATGAGTTGAAATAATATCAATGTAACAGTAAAAGACTAAAACAAGCAGACAAGAAATAATAAAAAAAAAAAACCTTCCTAAATTTAACAGTTTATTCTGGATGCACAATCACTCTACTTCCTGCCTGAAATTGGCTTCCTCTGGCTAACTTGCTGCATCTCATGTTAGAGCAGGGCAGTCTGGCTGAGCCGCCTCCTCCTCCTCCTCCTCCTCCTCCTCCTCCTCCTCCCTTTCTTCCCCTCTTCTCAACATCAGCACCAGTGGTTTATGGAGGAGAGCCAGCAGCAGATTGTGCTGCTATGCAGAATTTACTGTAGTCCTGTGTTTCAGTCCGGGGCAGGGTTCCCAGCGGCACAGCTCGGCATCATGAATCAACTCTTTCTAAGTCCATTTTCTAAATAGCCCTGATGATATTTAAGTAGAAGATTAGGGAAAATGCTTTCCTGGATCTGAGACAAGAGATGAATTGCATGTGGTCTCTAATGAGAGTATGAAACCCCAGTTTGTCTCCTTGTTTAGTCGCCTCACATGAGGCAGGAACTGCATTAGTAAAGGTGGTTGTAAATGGCTTGGTGCTCTAGCTTGAATGTTTAATCACGATCCTCAGTGGGGATTTTTTTTTCTTAGATCTGCTCCTATTGATTTTTTTCTCATCATTTGACTGGTGCATTAGCGTCGGCCTCATTTCCCTGAGTGACTGCTACACTGCACCGTGACCTGTGGTAGTGATGAGTGGGGGAACGGTGCAGATAGTGATGAATGGGGATTCCCTGAATGAAACTGAGCTCTCCGTGTGATGTCATACTATTGATTGAATATCTAATATTTTATGTTGGTGCACAAACATAAGTGCATTGAAATGTGTTTTTTAGAGCATTTCCCAGATGCATTAGTCCCAACTCGCCCTCTGCAGCTCCCTCCCCTCTCTTGTTTTAACATGTACAAAGGCAAAGAAGGGAAGGAGACGAGCAGTGGATAGGATCCAGATCATTTATTTTTATGAGCCCCTCGACTCTTCATGGAAATGAGAATGCTGCTGATAGGCTCAGGATTATTTCTCCTCCAGGGTTCAGGTTGAAGCGGAGGAATAATTGTGGTCAGAGCCCCACCTTGTGGAAGGCAAATGTGCTTACAAGACTCAGAGAATTAAAAATGTGTAAAGATTTAGATTTTACATGACTAGTGGCTATAGATTAAAATAACCAATACTTCAGTTCTTCTACATTGATTCGGGAAATGAGTGGCAAAGTGTGACATCTGACTTATAGTGGTGCTCTTGACACATTTAAACACAGAAATCAAACTAAACTGCCCCAATAATTTCTTCAGAGAACTGCACAAGATACCACCCTCATGTCTTTATGGTATGACTGCAGCTGCCTGACTTAGCTTAGCAAAAAGAACGGGAAACAACGGGAAAGAGCCAGCCAGGCTCTGCACAACCGACTGGTATCATCTTCTCATCTAACTTCCACTAATAAGTGTAATATTGCTTTGTAATCATTAATCTCACTCACATCACTTAAAAACATCCATACTCTCAGAATGGGTAAATCTTAAATAGATGAATAGAGCCCGACTGATATGGGATTTTTAAGACCGATGCTCATACTGATGTTCGAGGGGGGAAATTCATCCATAACAAATATGATGGCCGATTTTTTTTGAGCTGGGATGAAAATGAAACTTTTTTTTATGCGGATTGTGCACTGATTTCTCACCACTCTGCAAATATACCCATATAGCTACTTCCTCAAACATAAAATGTTATCAAATAATATTTAACTTTAATCCTATAAATGACTAACTGAGAAAATAAAGAATAAATAGCTAAAAATCATAATTACTGCTTAGTTTCAGTCGGGGAAAAAAAATACAATGCAAAAATGAATAGCTAACACCATTTCTAAATCACGTCAAGCATTATTCTCTGCATTATATATTGTGTAAAAAAAGTTTTCATAACAGCATATATTGGACAGCATATCGATATACCTTTGATAGACCAATATTGACCAATAATATCTGTCGAACTCTATTGCTATTTTTTTGTTTTTATTTTTAACTGTATTTTAACTGTAAAGCGTCTTTGTGTACCCTGAAAAGAGCGCTATAAATAAAATGTATTATTTATTGTTATAAGTGCAATACAAATATAGAAATGACAAACACTCAAAAAATAAGTTAACCATTAAGATGATAAGGGTCTTTGTCTCACTCGTTTTGAGGAAAACAACAGAAGAAAAGGGGAGGGGCTTATACAACCAGATTTAGTAAACCCGGGTCATTTCATTGGACACAGTTTGTCTCTCTGGCCTGTCCGACCTGCTGCCGTCTTCCCCGCTCAGAACATGCCTTTGTATTTGTTCTTGTCTTCCTGGTTCTTCTCCTCCAAGCGCATGCTGAGCACAGCCAGCTCCCTCTTGATGGCCTTCTTCATGCCCGGGTCCAGATCCAGCGCCCTGCTGAAGTCCTGCCGAGCCTCCGCCTCGTTCCACACTTCGGCGTGGGCCTTCCCTCGCACGAAGAAGGCTTTCACTGCACCTGGAGGACAAATATAATGAATAATTTTAAGTCTTTTACAGCTGAGTTTGATCCTCATGTGCATCTATGAACACATGCACATACAGGCTGTGCACACTGAAGTTCAGGCAGCAGACCGTTTTATCGGCTCACACTTCCATAGACACATGAAACGTACATTTACAGCGACCATAAAAATTGCAGCGTGAAAACACACCCAGCTTGTTAAAAGGCTAAATAAACTGTGAGGCTGTAATGCTTACACAGCATGACTGTCTTGCAGTATATCAGGTGGCTGGAATCTGATCATCTAATTAGCAAAACAAGCCTCTACTGCTTTAAAAATGTCTACAGGATCCCTCAGTGCACCATGACATCACATCAGTCTCTGGTTGTATCCCAAAGTCAAAGAAGGATCCTCAAACGGCTGAATTTGAAGGATAAAGAATTTAATTTAAAGAATCTTCTTCCATTTTCACACATATATGTGGAAGAGTGCTGATGCCAAAGCCATATCCATGTCATGAGCAGGTTTTGAAATTGCGGCGCTGAATTACGCAATGACGCACATCTGCACACTGAAGGCTGTTCCAGTATACCAGTGATTGGAAGGACTCTGGCCTTCACTGTAATAAATTATTCTGTAGTCATTTCATTTTACTTAATATATTTGATAAAATGTATTAAATATAAATGCGTCCTTGATTTTGAGGCAGTTGTTTAAGTAACTTTAATATAAAAATGTTGAGATAGATTCTACTTATTTTGATCACATTAAATATAACCTTTTATGTGTATGTAATTCTAAATCAAGAGAATTTTGAATGACTCCAACACAATAGAATTAGTCTGTCAATTTTTAATTGACAGGCACTTCCTGTTAAGTTTTTATTAACTCAACTTGTAACGTAGTTAGATTTAATAAATAATATTGCATGCAATCCATTGCCTCAATTTTATTGAGTAGCTATTGTTTATCTTTTTTTTACATTGTTGCCTCTGGAGGACCCGACTCCGTAGAAAGGATCCTAAGAGAAAGGATCCTTAACTTTGGGATACAGCCTCTGTCGGTACCAAACCTGGGTGCTGGTTGATGATGTCAGTGGTGTGCTCGATGACCTCGTAGTACTCCTCCATGCGCAGCAGACACTGGCAGTAGTTGAGCGTTAAGGTGTTGGCCATCTTCTCCAGCTTCATCCACGGGACCTCCCATGCTTTCTCCTGCAGAGGAGAGTAGTGCAGATCAATGTCTATGAATTCTGTTTCATAGGAGCAAAGAAATCTGTATTTCGGACTGTTTGATCACCTTCGTCTGAACATTCTTGATGCAGATGAGGGCCTCCTTGTACTTGAGTGTGGCTTCTTGGTAGCGTTTCTGTTTGTAGAGCAGGTTGCCCTGACCGTGCAGCACGGGGACCACCTTCAGCCTCTCCTCGTTGTTCATGGCCCACGTCTCCCTGTTGTACTCACTGGGCTGCTGCACCTGTCAATCACACACATACAGGTGTATCTCAATAAATCAGAATATCATAGAATGTTTATTTATGTCAGTAATTCAATTAAAAAAGTGGAAATAACACATTATATAGATCCATTACACACAGAATGAAAGATTTCATGTCTTAACCCATTGAAGCCTGGAAAGCGGATACGTCGTTTTGTAGTATTTGTATAAGCTCTCAAATACTTTTAGAATTTCATTTCTATCTGCTACAGAGGCTGAAAAATCTATTATTTAGAAGCGTTGACACTTCTGTTGAATTTCCAGAAAAACTTCAGGTTTTAGGGGCTTATTTTAAAATTGTCCAGAGGTTTTACAGGCGTTTCATGCCTCAGTGGGTTAATTTATTTAATTTCTTCTAATTATAAGGATTATGGCTTACATTTAACAAAGACCTAAATTTCAGAGTCTCCAAAAAATTAATATTACAAAAGACCAATTTTAAAAAGTATGTTTAATATGGAAATGTTGGCCTCTGAAAAGTATGTCCATCTATATGCACTCAATACTTGGTTGGGGCTATTTGACTTGAACTTCTGGAAATGGACTTTTCCATCATATTCTAATGTATTGAGATGCACCTGTACTGTATATAGTGTGTATGAGGGCTGCAACTCATGATTATATTCATTCTTGATTAATCTGTTGATTATGTTCTTGTTTGCTTGATTAATAGTTTGGTCTATAAAATGTCAGAAAAATAGTGAAATATGTCCATCCTGGTATCTCTGATGTCTTGTCTTTTCAGTCCAAACCCCAAATATGATATAAAACTGAGAAATGTAGGATGTTTACATATTTGAGAGGCTTTGAGAGACATTTTCTGCTATTTCCCCATGAAAAATCACTTTAATTACTTATCAGTGCAGCATTAGTGTATATCAGAGGGTAACCATTAGGCTAGGGAGGCCAGGGACCAGTTATTGAATATTAATATTAATATTTCTCAGATAAAATTAAGACACATTGAAGAGCACAAAATCAAATTGCAGGAGCTCCACACAGGGCAGGTGTATTTTTATGCTTTTTACTGCAGTCTGGCACCTTATTTACATTGAAAGTACAAAAAAATCACCAATGTGAATCTACCTTTTTTCACTGAGAATTAAAAAAAGGTTGACAGGCCACCTGGCACCCTTCAACAGGCCCCCAGGCTGTAAGATGAGTGTCACTGCTTTAGGACCTTCTGCTGTCTCTTCTAATTCATATTTTATCCTAATTTTCCACAAAGTCAACTTTGCTTCTGAAATGAAAGGGTTACTGCCCTGAAACCATTAAAATAGAGTTCATTTATTTGCTGTTGTGAGGTTTTTTTTTGTTTGGCACTGATCCACACGCGTCCATCTAGTCATATCTTTCCTTCTCACCTTGCACAGCTCCAGGACAAAGTAGAGAGGCTTTGGTTCCTTCATCAGCTCGTCCAGGTCGTCGTAGCCGAGGGTGCTGTAGGCGAACATGTTGGCCATGCCACATGTGTGGAGGTGCCAGTCCACGGGGTCTTTGCCCTCTGCGATGCGCCTCATACTCTTGGCCACAAGTGGATAAACACCAGTGTGCTGGAAAGAAGAGAGTTCAAATTTAAATTAAACTAAAGGTGACTGAGGATTTCAGCTACTTTCAAATTTGGTCTTATGCACCTGCTCGGTTAGTGAAGAGTATTATTGAGATTTTGACCATTCTCCTCCTATACTACTATTATTATTATACCGGCCTTATCTATTATTATTACTATAACTATTATATATTTATATATTACATATCATATTATTTTATTTATAATTATTTTATTTATTGTTATTTTATATTGTTACTATTTATTATTACATATTATATTATATATTATATACTATACTATTATTACAATTATATACCGTCTAGTCACTATAGCATTGTTGCCATCATATCATCAGTATAATTATAATTACCATCATCTAGCCAACCTACCAACTGATCTTCTTTTTTAACTTCTTAAGTGTCCTTGTTCTATTCTGTGTTTTTTTTTTTTCTATTGTTGTTTTTATTTATGCTACCTCAGTATTTTATTTTATTCTATTGTATTTTGTTGTACTTAAATACCGGACTGCTGTGACAACCGAATTTCCCTTTCGGGATAAATAATCTATCTATCTATCTATCTACTGAACTTGCCCTGCAAATAAATTAGTTGTCTATTTATTGGGTCTAACGTGGCAAGTTTGCCCTCCGCTGGATGGGAGTGATAGTGCAGTGTGTGGCGCACCCATGTTGTTCAGAGAGGAGTGAATAAATGCTCTAAGCCCGTCAAATCTAATCAGAGTGGAGGCGAGTCGCTAGTGCTGATTCAGCAGGAATCAGAGCCGATTAGGGAAAAGTGAGGCTGCTGCAGATTAATGACAGTATGCCTCAACCCATCTGTCTCTGACACACACACACACACACACACACACACACACACACACACACACACACACACACAAACTCTGTAACACCTGGATCTGGTTTAGGGGCATATATATGTGTGTGTGTGTGTATATATATATATATATATATATATATATATATATATATATATATATATATATATATATATATATATATATATATATATTCAGACATCTGGATGGGACAACATCTTTCATAAGAGGAGGAGGTCACACAGCAACAACTCATAAGGACAAAACATTGCTCACATCGAAAAATATGTGGGGAATTCAAATAAACACAACTGAAAGTGAATCAGATGTCCCAGAGGCAGTGTTCTTCTTCATGTTTGTTATAAACCACATGTATTACTGTTATTATTATAGTCCAGGCAGCCTGTTGATCCAGTTGTGAAAAAGTTTTCTGTTTGCCCCAGACACTCTGTTCATTTTATACAGGAGGATGCAATATATGCTTGTGCTTTATAAGTTCAAGCTTTAAAAGTTTAAGCGGAGCATGCAACACTTGTCAAACTGTGTTGTTTCATTGGTTGTCACTGAGAGCAGAGTCGTCCACATCTGCATTAAGTGAACAGTCAAACCTCTCAGAAGAGATTTGCAGGTAACAGACAGCATTTTTAAACAAAATTTGACTTATACTCTTAAAGGTAAAAAGGAGGCCTTTGATCTGTTTGAGAACTTTCTAGTGAATGAAGATACGTTTTTAAAGCATTTCAAGAGGTTCGGGAAAAGTTTGAGTGATTAATGAAGGACTATGACCAGGGAGGATAAGTAACCTTTTACTTCACTCTTTTTCTATATTTTTAAAATTGATTTTTAAAAATATATATTTTAACTTAATTCCGTTGTGTTTTCTGCTGTATACCTTCTGCTATGAGAATTACAATATTATATAATATACGAGTGACATTTTCATTCTTTTATTTAAATTATTTTAGCATACGTCATGATGTTTGTTTATTTCTTTCTCTTTTAATGTTAGAAATCAGCACAGACAGTGTTTCACCCCCCCCATTAATAAATAAATAAATAAATTATAAACTACAACCCTTGTTCCTAAAAATGACACTGAAAAAAAGGGTTAATAAAATGATTTGCACATCGTTAGAGGAAAAAAAAAAAGTTGTTGTTGTTTTGGCACTCACAATGATGTCACACCAGAATTCGGCCACCTCACCGATCCTCATGGAGGACAGCAGAGTCTCCCAGATATCCAGTTTAAACATGTTGCCGATCACAATCTCCATGGGCGTCCCCACCACTTTGCTGTCATCTATCACTGTACGTTCATCGTCACATAGCTGGGTGCGGAAGTGGAAAGTCACCTGGAGTCCATAAAGAAGGAAAAAACTGTTAAAACTTAATAGGGCACTCATTGAAATACTTACAAATTCCAAATTTCAACCCTAGAGAATACTGGAAGATATTACATACTGCCAGAATGTATATGTGTATGTGTATATATGTGAAAAAAGTTGCTCTTTTCTCGTAAATCTGTGACTTTTTTCCACACAGATTTGCCACTTTAAATCTCTTAAATCTGCAACTTTTTTTCTTGTAGATCTGCCACTTTTGCAACTTTTTTCTCAAAATATTTTTATTTTTTATTTTGTATATCCGCTGAAGTTACCATATACGGTTCTTCACCCGATAAAGGTTTAAAACTGTGGACAGAAAGTGGAAGAAAGTATTTAGAATGATGTCAGTTTTAGAGTCAATGCAACTCTCTTCGTAACACAAGATGGCTAAAGTGAATATTGGAGAGATATTAAATAAAGATCACAAACACAATAAATGAAAAGAAACAAAATGTTCAACAAACAAAAATGTTACAAACTTCAGACAGCTCTGTTATTCAGACAGGCATGAGGATATGCCAAGGTTGTATAACATCCAAGGAAAAAAACAGCTCCTTTTTAATGAGATTTTCTCATATTTCATGATAACAGCGCCCTCATATACAGAACCAGAACATGTCAGGAGGGATTTTATGAACTTCAGATGATGTCAAATGCATTTAGTCACTCATCAGTTGTGGAAACTATTCAGAAAACTGCTAGAAAAAGAAAAAGTTTAAAAGAATGAAGTGGTTATTCTTGATATAATGATCACACTCACATCGTATAACAGCGTTTTTTAATTTGGACTCATTTTGTCAAACCTCATGCAGCTGGTTCAAAGTGTATTGATTAAGCTCTGAAAAAACTGTTCTCATTAAAGGGGCATTGAGTGATATATGTCCTATCAGCCTCTACTGGTCGCCGGGGGCAACTGCATCGTCCTCCTCCACTCACTCGTCATGTTCAGCTGCAACGGCTTCAAATTGGCACAAGCCGGGAAAATGAAATCCATAAATCTCAAGTAATGAAGCCATGCATCAGTTAAACCTTCACAGATCATTGTTCTGCTTTCCACAGGCCAATAACAGTCTGTTACTTATTGCTCCTTTAAGCCTTGTGCACATTAAAAAGGGATCGTCAAAGAGACTCGACAGACACAGCTGAATTGTTTGGAAAGCCAATAATAGCTCTCAATATATAAAAACAAAGCCTCTGACATTAATAAATATAGCTATGAAATAAATCCTGGAACAGATAAATGAGGCAATAAATATAAATAAAAGTTAAATAAGGGTTTTATTTAAATAGTGGTTTTCAAACGACTACTTTTATGTATTTGGGGGAATTTTTTTTTCACAATTCCATACTTAAAATAATAAATGTCCCCTAAAGTAAAATAAATAGATGCTGAATTATGAAATAAAAATATCTCATAAATAAAAGCAGTCCTTTGTAAAACATCCTTACAAAAATAGAAATGTTTATCTTCTAAAAAATAAATATATAATGTATTTATACATGCCTTATTATTTGAAGATATTTTTTTTACATAGCCATATCTATTCCATATGCCTATTTATATATTTACATACATATGTATTTATTTTTTAATTATTGACCTTAATGGTATTCCATGAATTGACCTTTTTATTAGATAATGTATTAAAAGAATATATATATATCTGTCATGTTTATATGCTTGTCACAGAAAGATTTGTACAATTCTATTTTTTTTTTTGGTCTCTGTATGCTCAAAATGCTTTGTGTATCTTAACTTTTATTAGAGCCTCTGAATAGCTTTAAAACATTTCAAACTGGCAATACTTTGGTGATGCTGTATTTTATTGCGGCCGTGCCAATAAAGCCTCTTTGAAATTGAGACGTATTTTCAACCATTTGTCCAGTGAGGTTAATTTACCGCACAGTATAAAAATATTATAAATAAATATTATTATTTTTATTTCTCTAATTTCACTACACTGGAAAAAATTGCTGTTTGATTAGTCATCATTTTTGGATGACATTGGATGACTACTATTTCAGTTGCACGGATTTATTGGAGTGAATAAAAATGTAAAGTTATTTTATATCTGATCCAAGATGAAAGATGGCAAGTGTAATCTGAAGATGCATTATTGGAGGGGTTTGATTTATGTATACCAGATGTATGCAAAATGTTTGTTAAAATGTTCAATAAAAAGAAAGTAAAAAAAAAATATAAATAACAAATAATAAATATATAAAAGGAATTCTCTACGAACTGTGGAATCACACAACTTGGTGCTCAGTTGGTTATTTGGACATTTATCAGAAAGTGTAAATAAATAACTGGAAGCCGACGGTACCTTTGCCCCAGTGATGAATTTTGGGATGTCTCCGCTGCCTCCATGCAGGATGGTTTTCTTTATTCCCTCCAAGCCCAGCAGCATCGTGTCCTGCATATCCGATGCCATATTTTTGTTGTTTGTTTATTGCTCTGGATCACCTGATATTACTCTGCATATGCATATAACGAGCACGTCTGTGTGTGGAGTACAACATGTGTGTAAAGGGTGTGGATGACTTGTTCCTAGTAGATTAGTCTGGGTCGGGATAATGAGATTATGTTTCATCATCTCTGTGTGTCGGTCATCATCAGCACTTTCTCTGAATCCAGAAACATCCAGAAACGGGAGAAGAAGAAAGAGATTTAAGATTATCTGTATCGGGCCGATGTCTCTGCTCACAAAGGGCAATTTTTTTTTTAATTAGAGTATTTCACTGAGCCAACAAGCAAGGCCACTCCACTAACATTGTTTATCTTTAATTTATGTAAATATTCTTTATCCCTCAGAAACAAGGAGATGATGTCTGCTAATAAATGCTGTTTTTTAAGTTCAACAAAATAATTTATTTTTTGTTCATTAGTTTTAGTTAGGTATAATCTTGTAATTATCTGTGGACATTAACAGTCATGGAAAAAAAAATATTAGACCATTTTCTTCATTTTCTTGTTTATTTCAATGCCTGGTACAATTTGTACACATTTGTTTGGACAAATATAATGATAACGACAGAAATTGGCTCATAAGAGTTTAATTTAAGAGCTGATATCTAGCCATTTTCCATGGTTTTCTTGATAATAATTTTGGTTATTATCAAGAAAACCATGGAAAATGGCTAGATATCAGCTTTTAAATTCAACTCTTATGAGCTATTTTTCAAATTTTCAATATATTTGTCCAAACAAATGTACCTTTAGTTGTGCCAGGCATTAAAATGAACATGAAATTGAATAAAACAAGGGTGGTCTAATATTTTTTCCCTGACTGTATTTAATTTATGAATTCCTAAAATTTCTAAAAAAATAAAAAAATAAATAAAAAAGACCAGCATTCTTTATATCTTCCGTCAGCCTCACTGCTCTCTAAATTTTGACTTCGGGCATTTAAAAAGTCATATTGGTCAACCACTCGTCAGAAGTGGATCAAGTTTTTGGAAGGATTAAATTTGTTTATGTGCATATTAATATATATATTTATTTTTTTTGTGTGGAGTCCAACCCTGTTGCATGTACCCTGAGACTGGAACAAATGTGTGTGTGCGTGTGTGTGAGAGAGACAGAGGTGAAAGAAATAAAAGCAACACAAATATGTCTGTGAAAGAAGGACATGGTTTCCATTCCAGAGGAAATTTCCTGGATTTATGTGGATGTGGTGATCTGAACAATGCCGAGAATACTGAGAAATGGTGGAGCAGACAATTACTGCATGGACTCCTTGACCTTGTCTATGAAACATCTGTCTCCCATCTGGGCAGCGTTTGTGCGTGTGTGAGTACTCCGAGTTCTCCCGTAGTGTTTGCTAACAAAGTCTGCAAGCAGTTTGAGGGGGCAATTATTCTAAAACATTACCCAGTGTTAATGCCTTATTCCGTACTAATTGCGCAAATAGAAAACCCCATAACTGCACCTTGGCAGCGTTCGCAATTGTATAACTTTACAGCTTTGTGTTTCCTCTGTTGAGCAGCATGCAAGACCTGGTATTTCACCATGTGTTAACAGGCGAGGCTTCAGCCTTATCTCTAGTCAAATAAGACTTCTATATGCTTTAAAAAGATCTTTAACATCCTGTCAAGTTAGCCTTTTTTACCCTCTAATGTGACAGACAGGATTGGGCAACAGTTTGGTATGTACTTGGCAGCCCTCCAGGTCCAGGCCCCGAGTGGTGCTGCGCCCTCTTGTGGAAGAGGTTGGTACTGCAGCAGAAGTTGGTCCTTTATAATCAAAAGTGGTCTGATTTGGGAGTATTGCTAATATGAAGGAGTGGAAACCCTTTCAGACATTTAAATGGAACACTGGGCTACACATAAACTTAATTTAAGCTCATTATTCTGTCACAGATGGTGACCCGGCAGAGGTGGCAGCAGGCTGAGGTGATAGCTTCATCAGAAATGCTATAATCTTAATGAGAGGATATTTAAATAACATATAAAAACAGGTAAATTATATTCCTCCTCTCTCTGGATTTCTCTCCTCTGTCTTCCTCTGTGGAAACATTGGGCATATGGTGGGGTGCTTCTCTTGGATGACAGGTTTGTGTTGCTATAGTTACAGCCTTTTACATAATTATCATATCTGTGAGTTTAAAACCCCCCGAATAAAACGTGTGATTAATCATTGTTGGACCCCTGTCTGTAATTATAAAGCTGAAAGAAAATCTCACAAGAGGTTTGTAGTGAATATGGCTCGGTGATTTAAAGTTGTGTGTGTATGTGTGTGTGTGTGACTTCACCTTTGGTCAGTTTTCATGTGAGCAGCGATACATCCAACCTGTTGTAGAGGTAATACCAAGACAATGGCTCAGGCTTTGTGTCAGAGTGACTCATAATGCTTGCGTCACACCGCCTACATCTTCTCTACTGCTCTGATTATGTGTGTCTAGCTGCATTTGTGTGTGTGTGTGTATAGGTGCATGCATATGTGGATTTGCTGCATGTACATTATAGCGGTAGTGGGGGAATCGAATGTGCTGCATGAACACACATGTTTGAGAACAGGCTCCCAGCTACATGCAGGCCTGCCAGTAGGAGCTACACCCTGGCCTACCGTCATATTTAGCCCTGCTGGAAACCCGTTGCTGATGCATTAGTTCCACTTTAAGCAAGTCATACTCTATTTCTGGAAAGTACAGTCGTGGATTTCCTGGGGAGGAGCCATTCCCTGTGTAGGAGCCATTCATTCATATACATAACCCACGGGGGAGGCCTCCTTCCATGACGCACAACATATACGCACATAGCATAATGTTTATGAATGTGTAAACCTTTTGTGCTTCTGCTGTGGGACTGAGGCACCGAGAGACAGACAGGGAGAGAGAGAGAGAGAAAATCCTCCTTTCTCTCCCTGTCAGATTGACATGAGGTGCTGACTGAGCAGATCTGAAGGGAAGAGGAACATATGTCACTGAGGTCAGGAGACATTCTCCACTGCATTTATTTGGCAGATGTAGTTACGTTGGACTTTGCCGATTGAAATTGTAAAAGCTACAATGAGCACACAGTGTAATGTAATGCCTTTTGTAAGTTAAAAAGATGTTGGCCAGCACTCAAAACATGCTTTATTCCCCTAAGGTTTGTAACTTTGACTAAGCTCCCATTTCTCTAAATGTCCCTTAAATTATTACATAGACTTGCATCAAGTGATCTGAGCATCTCTGCTGCCAAGTGCTCACTGGTACAATGGTTCCATACTAAAAGATTTCTGAAGCGTTTGGTCTCAAGTAAAAATCAAGTCTTCGTAAGTTTAAATCTAGTTCACTTATGTATGTCGGTTTATTAAAAGGAATTGTTTGAGTAATGCCAGATTTAAATTTGTGAGGCAGTTATGTAAGTTACATGGTTATATTATTTCATAGCTTTGGTTCCACACAGTACACAATGCATTGTTGCACAGTAAGTTTAACCACCCTACAATACATTCCTGTTGCCCTATGAGTGTTTTTACTTTTGCACTTTAAGTAAATTTTGCTGATTATACTTAATTTGACCTTTACTTTAACTTTTTCTTAATTATTATTCTTTTTTTTGTCCTCAGCTGGAAATATGAATCACACACACAAACACTCTTCTACATGCACACATCAGTAATGCATATAACAGGATTCCTTTATTCTTTTCAGTTTGAACTTAAAAAAAAAAAAACATTTACTGTGGGATAAACCAGCAAGGCTATTCAGCTGTTTCTGCTTTTGTCATGTTGGCGTAACAAGGCTGTGGATGAAATAAGATGAGTCAGATATATTCAGTTTTCTCCTGAGGGTTACATATCAATATGCTCCTGAATGGATGAACGCTACACTCTGGACTGTTTTTGGTCTCTTATTGCTATTTTTAATCAGAAAAAACACAGCCGTTGCTCTGGCAATGTCAAATAGCTCTTTAATAAATCTCTCTGAATAAATGTAGGGGGAGAAGCTGTAGAACACGTATCTACACTGAGAGCTTGACCAATAGTGCATTTATTAAGGCGGATACAATAGAAATGGTTCGGAGCACAAAAAAGACGGTATTTTCCCCTTTATCGTCATATCAATAAAGAAATTTATATTACATTTTGCACAACCTCTGAGTTGAAACTTGCATGGATCATTTGTATTTGACTGTTGCAATGTAAGTGTGTGGAACACAAACATGAACTATCACAAGATCCAAATGTCAGAGATGGTTATGCAATTTTGCATCTTCTACTTTCCCTTCACTTTATTTTTGCCATGTTCATGCTTTTATTTAATGGTGACAGAGAGGCAGTGGTGCATTGTAGCGAAGTACATTTACTCAAGTAGTCTACTTAAGTACAATTTTGAGGTACTTTCAGTATTTCCATTTTATGTCATTTTATACTTCTACTCCACTACATTTAGCTGACAGCTTTGGTTACTTTTCAGGTCGAGATGTAACATAAAAAACATGATAGATTTAAAATAATTAGATTTTTTTTTTTTTAATAAAACCAAATGAGACCTATCTTTTATAATTAATAAAAAAATAATAGTAATTCAACAAGTATTGTGATTCGATAAAATCAATAATTTATTTTCCTTCTTAAAAAAAACAAAACAAGTTGAGTCATCCACTTCTCGAGATGATATACCATGAATGTCTTGTGAGTAAGAACGAGTCTCTAAAAGTCTCCAGTAACACCAGCAAAAGATGTTAGATTTGTCGCTAATCGCTTTAAAAAAAAATTGTTGCTAGAGCGGTCTGAAAAGTCGCTAAATATAACGACAAGGACACTGAATTGGCAACACTGACAGCAGTGCCAAATTTTTTCTGGACACGGATTTGACGTAATATAATCGAGTCTGGGGAGAAAAATCTATTTTTAAAATCACCGCATTAAAAATCGCGATATGTACATGAATCGATTTTTTTCCCAACCCCTAATAATAACCTAGTAAAAAAATTTTAATATCTAAAAACAATCTGAGAGGGACTATTCTGCATAACGAATGCTTTTACTTTTGATACTTTAAGTACATTTTGATGCAATTACTTTTGGACTTTAACTTCAGTAAGTTTTTAATGCAGGACTTTAACTGGTAACGCTTTATAATAAGGTCCGTAATAACCATTAATTAACAAGTAATAAGGCATTGTTCTCGCTTTAGTTGCAAAAAGCATAGTTAACTTATAGTTAACTTATAACAAATGAGCAATAAAGTATATTTTAATATCAATAAGCAAACAAAATAAGATTAATAAAGGAATGGCAAAGACATAATGGGTGGGTCATGGGTGTTTGTAATGCCATTATTAACACTTATATAAACTTATAAACACACAATAATGTTAATAAGCATCTTGTAAGGACTTACAAGGGCCTTATTACTTGTTAATTAATGGTTATTACAAGGACCTTAATATAAAGCGTTACCCTTTAACTTGTAGTGGAGTAATTTCCAATTTTTTAAATTGGAGTAAAAAAGAGTGGTATTAGTACTTTTACTTACGTGAGGGATCTCACCTATACCTAACATATATATTTATTTAAAAAAAAAAAAAAAGCGCTTCTTTTTTCTCTTCTTCTTTTCTTCTTTAACATATAGCACTCCTGGAGCGATGACAGTTAGCTCTTAAAGTTACTTGATTCCTGTGGTCTATGTCTAGTACCATCAGGCTGAAGGCACTTATTGTAAGTCGCTTTGGACAAAAGCATCAGCTAAATTCAATTTCAATTCAATTCAACTTTATTCATAGAGCGCATTTCTTGCACAAGGCAGACTCAATGTGCTTCACAATGTATACACATAATTACAGTTAAAAAAACAAAAAAACAAAAACAACAAAAAACACAGAAAAATCAAACAAAAATCGATTACAAATTAATTGAATTAAATGGCATGTAATCTAATGTAACATGTAATGTAATGGATCTGAATACTTTTTCCACCACTGCAGAGAGGAAATGGAGGAGAGACGAGCAGCAAAGGGTGAGATTTGAACCCGCGTCTGCCGTGACACGACTAGGACACCCCTACTTTCCCTTTCCCTTTCCCTATTAAATTACATTATTTTGATGTGACATTGCATCTGCAGGTATATGAGTAAATGTTGAGGCTTCTGATGAATGAGAACAATAAAAGTCATGCCTTTTTTCCTCCTCTGCTCTACACCAGATAAGGAAGTGAAATTCTCAAGATTTCCAGTCCATCCTTCATATTTCCTCCAAAGATTTGAAAAGGATAAGCAAGATGGCAGCAGTTCAATCAATCCAGTCAAATCCCCCCGGCTCACGGAATTTCATATTTGGATCTTCTATTCAACTTTTTAAACTGTGTGTGTGTGCCTTATTTATCAGAGGGACAAAAATGGAGGAAAGCTGTGCACACAATGTTTATTCATAGGTTACAGATGTCTGTGGAATATGAACAATCAGCCACTTGCCTAAGCTCCCAAACAAATGATCAGCAAACACATGGTGAAATGAGAGTCTGGTCCTTTATTATATCCATAGTGTTCACTACCAGATCATTGTGTTGCTTCTCACCCTTGTAATGTTCCACTGGCACATATTTCTAAGTTTAAATGTGCATGTAGGCCTCGTAGAACAAGGTCACAGATCTGCAAAGATTGCATAACAGATGGCAGCTTCCCAAACATGTCTTACAAAGTTCTGCTGTGAGTCAACAAGACAATGAGGATTTTGTTCTTTGGATCAACACAGGAACAACTCAACAAGATAGATGTTTAACCCTGCGTAACACTATTACTGTCTCCATATTTGACTAACACAGAAAACACGCAATCTCTAGGGCCATGAAGCAAAGACCAGGCACTACAGCTGAACAGGTTATTTAACCCTTTATCAGGCAAAGAACTATATTTGGTAACTTCAGGTAATATTTCGAGAAAAGTTGCAAATTTACTAGATTAAAGTGGCAAATCTACAAGAAAAAAAGTTGCAGATTAAAGAGATTTAAAGTGGCAAACATGTGTGAAAAAAGTCGCAGATTTACGAGAAAAAAACTTTTTTCTCCCAGATTCACCACTTTAACCCTTAATAGGACACTTATTGAAATACTTGCAAATTCCAAATTTCAACCGAATATTGGAGGATATTACATACAGTCAGAATGTGTAAAAAAACACATATGAAAATAATATTTTGACAAAAAAGTTTACAAGATTAAAGTGGCAAATCTACGAGAATTTTTTTTTTGCAGATTTATGAGATTTAAAGTGGTGAAAGAAGACAAATGTTACTCAAGCAGAATAGCCTAAAATCTAAAAATTCTCTTTTCCTAAATCCAGTCTGTTTATTCAGTAAAACAGCCATGGCATGTGTACAGCACACTGCTGGTCACTAGCTCCAGCAGGAAAGGTCAGAGGTCAGAGTCACTGTTCTCTAAACCAGTGGTTCCCAACCTTTTTGAGTCGCGACCGCCAATTTAACATGCATGTTGTCCGCGACCCCCGCTCACTGAACACAATCTCACACGCACAGTTCAGATCACCCAAAAAGACACAAAATGACCAAAAAGACTCGAAATGACCAAAAAAGACTCAAAATGACCAAAAAGAGAAATGACAGCTTTCTTTTAGATTGCCATGCCGACAGTCAGACATGATGTGCCAAATGACCAAAAAAAAGACACAAAATTACAAAAAAGGCACAAAATGACCACAAAATGATCAAAAAAAAGACACAAAATGACCAAAAAAGAGACAAAATGACCAAAAAGACACGAAATTACCAAAAAAAGACACAAAATTACCAAAAAAACACAAAATTGCCAAAAAATGACACAAAATTACCAGAAAAAGACACAAAATTATTTAAAAGAAGCACAAAATGACCAATAAAAAACACAAAATTACCCCAAAAAAGACATTAAATGACCAAAAAGACTAAAACACAGTGGAGACAGAGCTGACTTCCAAAATGATTTGGCGACCCCCAGAAATCATCTCGCGACCCCAATTGTGGTCGGGACCCCAAGTTTGAGAACCACTGCTCTAAACCACTGAGCCAGAGGACTTTTGACCCTGCACTACCTCTTCTGACCAACAGGAGGGTGTGCGTGTGTGTCTGCGTGTGCGTGCGTGTGTGTGTGTGTGTGTGTGTTGTCCGTAGCTCTCCTGACTAACATTCTCAGGAACAGCCTGCATTGGAGTCCTGTGAAGTCATGCAGCGGGTAACGACAGGCGAGAAGTTTCTGGAATGACGCATTAGCTCAGATTCCAGAGGTGTGCATCAGTTTCCTCTCTTGAATTACACACGCTTGCCTTCTCTGGGAGGGAAATTAAATATATATAGCTCACTAACTGATTATTTCCTCTCACATTCTATAGCCTCTAATCTTGTAGGCTGTGCACAAGGATCTGTATTGTTTTCCTCTGATATCCGTGGCTCCGTCCTAATCCCCGCTCTCGTCAGAGCTGCTGGCCTTTGGCTCGGCGGCTCTTCCCCAGCCACAGCTCCCCCTGACCGGGCCCCTGCCGTCCTGCTCTCTGCCTGGCCCCGACCTTTAGCTACATACCAGAACACATAGCAGCCAGGACAAAGGGCAAATGCACACGACACATAAACACACTGATGCAGTACATACTACATACTGTTTCTTATGCACACACTAATGCAGAGGTGGTACAGGAAATATTGGCTTTAAAGCTGCAGAAAATAGAAATACTCAAGTAAAGTAAGAGTAGGGGTGTGCCAAATCGTATCGTTCACAATAATATCGGTATATTTTTTTTATGGTTAAAAAAAAAGCATATCATGATATTGGCAACATCCCTACTTCTTGATGTAGTGGTTAAAGTTGTTTTAATCACAAAAAGCTACTTACTCCCTGTTGCTAAACACATGCAGCTTTCAAAATAAGAGCACAGTGTGTTAAGAGAATCCACCACAGAATTTACAAGAAGACTATCAAAATAAGATGCCTTAAATAAAATATACAAGAACCTTTATTCTCCTTTACAAAATTTCATTCAAATATGCCCCCGAAACCCCTAAATAGTTATTTTTATTATTTGCTCATAATCAAGAGTCAAGAGTAAATTCTTTTGTATTTGGCAACTGCTGAGATTTACACTTCACACTACATTTTAGATTTTTAATTATTTATATAGACTAAAAAAAATCATATTTTCTATATCTTTTTAAGTATTTCCTAATATCGTCAAGAATATCGTTATCGCAAAAATAGCCTGCAATATCGTGATATTCTTTTAGGGCCATATCGCCCAGCCCTAAGTAAGAGTACCTCAGAATTGAGTAAAAAAAAAAAATTACAATACTTGAGTGAATGTACTGGGTTACATTCAGTGGTGGAAGAAGTATTCAGATCTCATACCAATAGAAAAGTACTAATACCACACTGCAGAATTACTCCACTACAAGTAAAAGTCCTGCATTCAAAACTTAAGTAAAAGTACAAAAGTATCAGCATCAAAATGTACTGTAATCAAAATGTAAGTATCAAAAGTAAAAGTATTGGTTATGCAGAATTTCCTCAGATATATATTCTAAATATAATATTAGATTATTTGTTATGATGAATTTATGTAACCAGTGTTTTAATTTGTAAAGACAGGGCACATTTTAACTACTTAATATACTGTTATGAGGTTAATTTATAAAAATGCAGAATCATTTTAAATTGATCATGCTTTTCATGTTAAACCTAAAAGTAACTAAAACTGTCGATGAATGTAGTGGAGTAAAAAGTACAATATTTGCCTCAAAAGGTAGTGAAGTAGAATTATAAAAATGCATAAAATGGAAATACTCTACTAAAGTATAATTTTGAGGTACATGTACTTGTGTAAATGTACTTAATTACATTCCACTACTGCTTATAAATAAATGCAGTCAGGACTTCAGGATCCCGGTTCAGGAATGGATTAATGTTGGAGTACCCCTTTAAGAACTAAGTATCTGTGTAGTAATTTAATTTTTTTTACCTTTTAAGGCATCTCAAAACCTAACCAAAATTAGGCCTCATTTCAATTAAAGAAAAAAAAGTAATAAAACCTAATTTTTTTTCCAATAGTAATAGTGAGGGGAAAAAAATCTTGATGGGAATGCACAGAGTAGGTCATATCAACTTTTAGTGAAACTGTTTTTAAAACGTACATTTTTAAATTTCCTTTGACAGCAAAAAACATAAAATTCCATATAAATTACAATATTGTGAACATTATGTTTCATTGTGTGTGGGGGGTCCTTTTGTGTCCACGAAGACCACAGGTGCTATAAAAATTGATAAAACACGTAATAATTTATGAAGAAAGTTGACATTTATTTTATCTATAAAGGATGCAGAGAGTCACAATTGCTGACATTTCAAGCAATTCTATGAAAGTTAACCTATAATAATGGTATATCAGACTCCACTATGAATCTAATCGTTTAGCCTCCTCAACATTTGGATTTACGGTTCTGAATTTTAGTTTTCCATATCTGCTGCTGGACCTTCTCATATCCCGGTACCTGTAAGTTGTCAGTGGTGTCAGTGTTAATTGACAGTGTAGTTTTGATGAGACACTGACAAAGACAAGACAAATCCTCCCGCGCCCCTGCTGCGAGCTAATGGAGCCAATTGACCTAATACACCTAACAGCCCATCTGCACAAACCTAAGTCTGCTATTTACCTTCAACAAGAGCTCATGTCACTATTAAGACATTGAGTAAGACCTCCTACTGCAATGAAATGTGAAAGAAACCTTTATGCAGAAAGCAAGAGAGACATTAAAGCCAATAAAACTTGCTTCATTTACCAATTAAATTCTCTGCAGCAGACGTTCCCAACACCATGCACATACCAGACGCATGACATCACATTTCTGTTGTTATACATAAGGCACAAAAGTTTAATGACGAATATAAAACCCCAACAATTAGTGTTGTACAAAAAGCAGTTAGAAAAAAAGTTGCTTTCTTTTGTACCCAGTCTCATGTCCGATTTCTTTTATGACTTTACTCAAAGATGAGGAGGATTTTCCCAGAAAACATTGACTCATAAAATAATTCCTATTAATCATTACTCACCACTCACTAATAGCGGTGGCAGTGTCTGTATCTGCAGAGATTCTTCCCTATAATGGTATTTTCTCATTCCTTTCAATTTCTGGGCGTAGCCTGGCTGACACAGTAATCTGCATTGTTAATCGAAAGCCCCGCTAAATTATCAAGCCTAAAAACAAATACTAGGCTTATTAACTAGCCGGACTGAAGATCACTTAACTCTGACTAATTAGATGCTGTTGAGCTGAAGAGGTGGGGCCAACTTTGTATTGTTTACAAACTACAACAGACAAATCCTACGCATTGTGCCTTTAATAGTTATTATGTAATCTATTATGTAATGTAATAATAGCAGGTGTGTCACAGCTACGTGAAATGAAGGATTAAAATAGTTAAATGACGTGTGTTGTAGTTGTTATTCAACCTACTACAGAAGTGTTGTCTGCCACCTCGATTACCTTAATGGACTTTCTCCGTCTTATGCTTTCATTGTCTGTTCTTTTCTGTTTTTTCCAGCGCTAAATGCCATGACGTCAGCCTATTACAAAATCCTGCCTGTGCTACCTTCATTACTCATTGTTTAAAGTAGTTCTGCACTGTGATCAGGGTATGTGACAGGCGGCACCGTTCTGACCTTTTCTGCCGGGCCAGTGGGGATACGGGAGGGGAAAGTCGGATATTGAATGTGATTGAAGTGCAGCCAACAGAGAGTGACAGGATCGACCTGAGTATTTCCCCCAACAAGCTGGTCTAATCTGTCGGTTGGACCAGGTCAGGGGATTAAATGTGTGCTGTTCGGCGGCCATCCTGTCTGACCTCAATACACTTAACCTGGCCCAGACCTTAAGACAGATCGTCTACCTGTTAAGAAGCAGATGGAGAAGCTACTAGAAGATGGAGGAACTTCACCGTGTGAAATTAAACTTATAAACGGCTCAGTTACAGCGCTGTAAAATATTCATTTATAATCTTTAAAAAATGTTTTTTTAATGGAGTATTTCTTTATCGGCGCTGTACTCAAAATACTGAGAAATCAATCAGTTTGTCCTGGGATTGCCTCCACACACAGTGTTCAGGGTTGTTCAGGGATGTCTGCAGCAGCTTTGTCTCTGATGTGACAGACATGCAGGTGGCTGAGCCGTAATGTCGGCTAGCTAGAGCGACAGAGTGAACAGTAGTGATGGGGGTTAGTTGGCTCATTGGTTAACTCACACTCACAAGGGCAACTTTGTGTATAACGCTGTACCACCACCATTATCACACTGCAAAAAAGCCAACTTGTATTTTTTGGTCTAAAACATTGATTTAAGTTTGTAAAACTTGGAAATATAAATTATTGACATTAAGGGCAATAATGTTAAGTTAGCACAACAAAGGAAGCCAGTTGTCTGCTCAAAACAAGTTTGTGAGTTGTTGTTACTTATATCTTTAAGTTGGGGTTCACAACAAGGGACAATAGTTCTGCTAACTCTTATTTATTTGTTGTGAAATGCAGGAAAGCGGTGATTATTCAGTAGTGAAAGCTAGCGGCTAACTGATGCTAGCGGCTAACTGATGCTAGAAGCGCTGCTTGTTACAGCTACAAGAGTAGCCATTAGCGTATCAATGCTAACTCAAAATTGTGGTTGCAACATTAGCTGACATTTCATAGCGGCGTTACAATCGTGCCAACTCAGCACATTGCAGAAGTAAGGATTAAAAGTTATTACAGTGTAAAATTGTAAGTTAGTACAACTCACAGTTGAGTTGACAAAAATCTGAATTCAGAGTTGAGCAAACTTAAAAACAAAACTTAAAATATTTTGTTTAATTGTCCAACTTAAAAAGTTGCGTAAAACTAATGAATCTTGCAGAAAGCGAGAACTGGAGAAGCAAAGCAGCAAGCAACACTCTCTCTCTCAAACACACACGCACACGCACACGCACACACACACACACACACACACACACACACACACACACACACACACACACACACCTGGTAGACTGTGAGCTGAAACTACAGAGCAGCCAGAGCCAGAACATGCTGCAGAAAAACGTTACAGAAACAGAATTGAGCATCTTAGTCCCAAAGTAAAGATGGGCTAGTCTGGCTATGTAAACATCACTCGTCTTCTTGCTCGATGCTTCCTCGAATTTCTGTCACTCTACATACGTCATCTGGTATAACTGATACGTAAACCACGCCTCCTCTATGGAAAAATGAATAGCTGGTATCCAGACTATATCTCATTTGTGATATAGTCTGGTGTTAGCCAGGCTATGTGTCAAGGTCATGCACAGAACACAAGCATTGTGCCTTAACTCTGACCTTCGTACCAAACAAAATACTCCCTAAACAACTAAATCATAGTAGTAACAAAGAAAAGTCTTTTGAGCTAAATTTAAGAGAGACACTACATGTTGAGAAATCATTAGCTTTCACTTTCTCAAATGTGCAACCTGTAGATTAACTCCTGATTTAATTTTTAAACTTGCCACCTCGAGGTGCAGTGTATACCTTTAAAAGGAGACCAGGCTGTTTTGCTTCAGAGCTCTGGAGCTAAACCAAGTTATGTGAATAATGCATCGATCCCAGCCTTACAGTATCACAGTCCACTGTTACACTCTGCATGACTGAACACAAACCCAGTGAACTTGGAAGTCTCTCTGCTAACACTCCCGGGAAAGATTATCCACTCAGAAGCCCTATTTCAAATGCAATGTCATTTCCTAACCTAAGGACGAGCCCTGAAATAGCCAGACGTTGGACTGGAGAACCTGATGGCGAACACGCCCTCGTGTGAGATGGCTTTAATGTGGACCATGTGCTCTCAGAGGGCAGGACGGGGCTGAGCTGGTCCTGGTCTTCATGAGCAACTATTGACAATTTCCTCAAGTATGCGTGAGATGCACACAGAGAGGGACACTCCCAGATACACACACAAGCATGCACGCACACACACACACACACACACACACACACACACACACACACACACACACACACACACTTTTTCCATTGTACTGGTTGTCGCATGCAGCTAAAATCAAAGGTCAGTCTGCTCTCACATGGGCGCTGCATGTGGTGAGCAGACTCGTATATACAGTAAATGCTCGCATGCACATCATGTGATCTGTTTCTGTCTGTCTCCTCACCGCTCACCACTTTCTATCTAACTGTTGAAGTTTCTGTCTTTCATCCTTTCCAGTCTTCCTTTTTTCCTTCCTTCCTTCCTTCATTTTTACTTCTTTGCATGTTTCCTTCCTTCTTTCTTCTCTTATTCTTTTTATCTTTCATTTATTCCTTCATTCTTTACTTCCCTCTTCCCTCCTTTCTTTGTCCCTCTCATTTTCTATTTTCCTTCTTTTCATCTTTCATCCATTCTTCCTTCATATCCATTTCCATATTTCTCTCCTTCTCCTTCCCTATTAACATCTTTCCTAGTTTTCATCCTTCCTTCCTTCCTGTATTCTTCCTTTCTACCTTCCTCCAATATTTCGTTCATATCCATCTTCCTTCTTTCCTTCTTTTCATCTCTGCATGTTTCCTTCCTTCTTTCTAATCTCCTCCTTTTTATCTTTATTTAATTTCTTCATTCTTTACTTCCCTCTTTCCTCCTTCTTCCCTCTGCATTTCTTCTTTCCTTCTTTCCATCTTTTCTTTCTTCCTCCCTGTTATCTTCTTTCCTGTTTTTCTTACTTTCTTATGTTCCCTTCTTCCTTCCTTCCTGCTTCTCATCTTTTCTTTCTTCCTGTATTCTTCTGTCCTTCCTTTCTTCCATTCTTCGTTCATATCCATCTTCCTTCCTTCCTTCTTTTCAGCTTTCCATCTTAGCTTCCTTCTTACTATCTTTCTTTCCTTCCTTCCCTCCTTTTTTCTTTCCTTCCTTCCTGTATTCTGCCATCCTTCCTACCCTCCTTCTTCTTCCTTCCTTCTTTCCATCTTTCCTTCCATCCTTCATTCATATCCACCTTCCTTCTTCCCTTCTTTTCATCTTTCCATCTTAACTACCTTCTTACTATCTTTCCTTCCTTCCTGTATTCTATTGTCCTTCCTACCCTTCTTCTTTACCTTCTTCCTTCCTTCTTTCCATCTTTCCTTCCATCCTTCGTTCATATCCACCTTCCTTCTTTTCATCTTTCCATCTTAACCTCCTTCTTACTATCTTTCGTTCCTTCCTGTATTCTATCGTCCTTCCTACCGTCCTTTTTTTAACCTTGTTCCTTCCTTCTTTTCATATTTTCTTCTCTCCTTCATTCTTATCAATCTTCCTTCTTTACACTTTTCCTTCCTTCAACTTTCTTGTGAGAAAATAAAATGAAACAGAATAAAGTTACAGCTGTTCTCGGTTGATGAACCCTCCTGCTTTAAACACCCCAAAGCTGCCTCTGGTCATGGGCATGGATCCAAAGCATGACACCAGAGGACGGGTTCAGCTTCCACTGTTTCACTCCAGTAAAATTAGAGGAAGCTTGGAGGCAGCCTACGTTCAATACTTACAGTAAAAAGAAAAAACAAAGCCTTCAATATCTTTACAGGCCCGTATGTTTGTAGGTCAGAAATATGAGTTGTCAGTTTTAAGATTGTCTCTTACTGTAATCTCTTGTGCTTTATCTGAGTGTACAGGAACTCCTTGTTTCTATATATTCTGTTCATATAATAAAGCTACAGTAACCTACTTTAGGAGTTTTTGTTTGAAAACTGCTAACACATTTCCTTTCATTTCTATCCTAAATTTACATTTTCAAAGCAATTTAGACAGTTCTCTTTACCTACATGCAGCTCGACACAAAAATCAATCTCACATAATGCAGATACGTGACCAAAACAAAATTTTCTACCTATACAACACTAACACTTTGTCACTCTGTAAATTACATTAAACACTAACAGGTGGATTTTCAATTAGTTTTATTATTTTCTTTGGAGTTTATTTTATTTTTTATTTTATTCAATAAGTATAAAACAAGATTCTATTACAAACAACCAAAAAGTATTAATAATACTATTGCATGGCTTGTGCTACCTTGGTAGTATATGTCACAGAAATAAATAATGGATTATGCTTCAGTGGAGCACCAGATGTCATGTGACTTTTAGTGTTTATACAGACATGATGGCAGGAAAAGCAAGAGCAAAAATAAACTGTGACGGCATCAATTTCACAACAAGATATCCAACCTATATGACAGAATAGAACGTTTGTCAATACCACCCATAACGACACCAACTGACAAAATCAGCGTTTCACGAAAATAGCACACGTCATTATACATACACGTACAGTTCACAGTTGTAAAAAAGGCTTCAGTTTCAGTGAATTTAAGCTAAAAAATCACTGACCTAGGTTTAGGGCAAAAAACGTCCTGGTTGGGCGTTATAAAAGTCAGCTTAAACAGTAAATAAATGTACATAAATGCCGAAAGTGAAGTTGTTTCGTGATGTGAGCCACGGAAGTTGAATAAAAATCGTAAAAAGTAATTTATTTTGTTTTGACACAGGACACCAACCCTGTTCTCCTGGGTTGAAAGTTCACCGTATGTTCCACCGAGCCACCTTTCGAGTGTGAAATTAACAGTTTTCATTAATATCTAAACCTGCAAAGTAGCCTGGGTGGTGTTTGAGTTTGAGGCATTTGTATCAAAGCAATGAAAAGTGAACCACAGTCATCACTTCTGTTGAGCTGACTTTCTGAAGAGTTTTCAAAAAAGTCATGTAATGTGGGTGAGTGGAAAAGTATAGCAGAGAACAATGCGTGTCTGTTTCTAAGTGATCGTGCCCACGGTATGCACGTGTGTATTACAAGCTGAACTGTATCCAAAAAAGAGCCAATGTTTGCTGTTCCTCTCTAAGTGCTAATAAGCAACAGTAGCTTGGAAATCTGAGATGGCCCTGCCTTCATCAGTCTCTCTCTCTGCCTCTCTCTCTCTTACAAGGGATTAAGTTGTCAGGTTACATTGAACTCTGAGCGCCCTACACCCAGACAAAACCGTCTTAAGGTGCAGGCCGTCCAGTTATTTATAACTCTGTTGGGTAAGCCTCCACTCTCTGCAGCCCACTCCAGCACATAGACATGTATGGGCCTCTGTGTTCTGCTTTAATGTGGACTCAAGTGGACTACTTAATATCACTTCATATTGTAGAATACTCTATCTACACTTTTCAGTCTGTGTGCGCTCATCACGACCATTTAACGAGATTGTCTGGCCACTCCTGGTCAGACTTTCAGAAGAATTACATAATGGGCCTTCACTAAAGAGCACCAGGCTGACAAGAGCACCTTTGCTGATGTCACCACACACACACACACACACAAGGACACACACACATGTTAAATTAGGAGTGCAGGCAGCAGATCGCAGACACACAATACCAGTCCTTTTCCTTTTGTTACACTATCCTGCGATCCACTCTCTTGCTTTTCCCACTTTCTCTCTCTTTCGCCTCACAGCCCACCTATCTGGAACTTCCGTCTATTTTAGGAGCTCTGTGTCGGCCAAGTATCGGCTGCAATGTGTAGAACACATCACGGGTAGTAGGGGGCCCCTTTGAGACAGGATGCGTTCTGGCTTAAGCACAGTGGTAAGTGGGTGTAGGCTACTTTGTGTGATCTTTTTTCTTTTTGGTGCAAATCCAACCTCTGCTCAACTTACCTATCTTTTTTTTGCCTTGTCTCTGATTGGATTTTCACCTGTGTCTTTCGACATTCAAATCATTAATGAAAAAAAATGGAACTATATTGATATATGCGATATGGTCTAATTCCATATCACATTAAAAAAATATATCATAAAGACTTTTCCCCACAAATTAGTTGGAAAAGAATATTTGTATATATCAGCATTCGGCCAAAATAAGTCAGAAAATATCTTTAATGCAAAGAGAAAGCAAAAAATGTGTCAGTTGGCAGTTAAAAAAATGTATTATTTGTTCATATGATTTATTTTTCCAGTTCTTTGTTATTATTTTCTAATATATTTCATCATGAGACATTGAATGCCTGTCTCCATCTTGATAACGATTACTGGACACTATAAACACAAGGGACAGTGATGAAAATAAGTATTTTTTCTTTTTGGTGCAAATCCAACCTCTGCTCAACTTACCTATCTTTTTTTTGCCTTGTCTCTGATTGGATTTTCACCTGTGTCTTTCAACATTCAAATCATTAATGAAAAAAACTGATATGTATATAAAAGCTGAGGATTTTTGCAGAGATGGATGCCAGTAGTGGCTCTGGGTCCTCACATGATTTATGGTCGCATTCAGTAAACAGTTAAATATGAGCAAAAGCTCAGACAGTTATTGACTCTTTCAATATATTGCTTTATTCATTGTTCATTTATCAAAGCTGGGTAGTCCCCCATAAATCAGCTGAATGAGACAAAACAGAAGACCACGGTGAAAGATATCCTACATTTAGAATCGGACTGACAGCAGGAGAAAAACCAGACCTTACCACATTTCAGCTGCTAACATTTCTACAATTACTCTACAAATCTCATGAGTGAGTTGCTGACATTTATCTACTTTTCACAAATGTTGCTATATCACCAAGTGAATACTCATATTAAATCAGTGTGGTTATTTTACAAAAGTATAGCACTCCGGAGTCTGTCTGTTCTTGAATAGGGTCGGCTCAATATCACTTTTTCATGTCCGATTATAATACCACAACCTTGAGTTTCTGCCCAAACTGTCATTTCCCCTCTGTTGAATGACTAAGCTGTTAATAATAAAGTTGTATAGATGCACTTTGCCTAAATTACCCATCTAAAAAAAGATTGGGCTCAAACCATGAAACAAATATTCTACTGCTCTAAAGTAAATTATCATAGCACAAACATTTATTTAATTTTTTTTAACATACAGAACTTTTAGTGGCATTTTTGATTCATCAGCACCATTCAAACATTCAAAATAAATGGTCAAGTGCAGGCAGTGGAGTAAGAATTATTCAGATCCCTTACTAGTAAAAGTACTCGTACCACACTTTGAAATTACTCTACGACAAGTAAAAGTCCTGCATTCATATTTTACTTGTGAAAGTTGTAAAAGTACAAAATGTATTTAAAGCACTTAAAATAAAAGTGTCCCCTCTCGGATTGTTTTATATATTCCAAATATATTATTAGATTATTAATATTGATGCATTTATTAATGACTTTAAGGTTGGGCTCATTTAACCGCTTAACACACTTTTATGAGTGTAATCATTTAAATTTGGTGTTTTCTATACAAAAAAAGTTGGTAACGCTTTATATTAAGGTCCTTGTAATAACCATTAATTAACAAGTAATAAGGCCCTTGTAAGTCCTTACAAGATGCTTATTAACATTATTGTGTGTTTATAATCTTATATAAGTGTTAATAATGGCATTACAAACACCCATGACCCACCCATTATGTCTTTGCCATGCCTTTATTAATCTTATTTTATTTGCTTATTGATATTAAAATATACTTTATTGCTCATCTATTATAAGTTAACTATAAGTTAACTATGCTTTTTGCAACTACTGGATCAAGCAAGAACAATGCCTTATAACTTGTTAATTAATGGTTATTAAGGACCTTATTATAAAGCGTTACCAAAAAGTTGTATGGATTTGTACATTTTCTGAGTTCCTGAGTCACTTTTCTTTTTTTCTGAGTTCCTGGCAGCTTTATACTTTGTTAAATTGACGGAATAATAAGCCAGACCTAAAGCAGAAAATCATTTAAAAAAATAGTGTATTAGGTTTAAAAGGTCTTAAACAAAGACAAAAGAATTATGCATTGGAAGTCTGCAAAAACATTTGCCAAAGTGAACCTGGACTGTAAATGTAAGCTGGCAGCCAGTTATGTCTCTTCTATAGCATATTGCCTGCCAAGAATGAGACAGTGATTCCTCTCTGAATTTCTCTGGTTTTACTTAAATATTTTTTTTCTAGTTTTCAAATCAAAGACTACAGCTGTTGTCTAGACAGTGCGTTTGGTATATTTAGCTTTGTGGGTTGTGTAATGGCCCCTGAAGTTGTAAGCTTTTGAAGAATGAAGAGTATTCCAACAGCTCCAAGCACCACACTTTACTTCTGCACCAGCTGAAGAGAAAGGGTAACTATTGCTGTGCCACTGATATTTTCTTCTCGGGTTCTACCACGTGAAGCATTCATTTTTAATAAAACTTGCCTCAGCGGCTGGGTGTGATAGGACATGGGTTTTATTAGAGCATTGTGTTTTCATGAGGTGACGGTGCACCTGGGGCTCATTAAAACACACTTGGAAGGAAACCATTATTCTACTTATTTAGAAAAACGACACTTTCCATCTTCGTGTAAATTGCCGGTGCCTGGTGACAAATTTGGGCAAATATGGACAAAATACATCTCCCAAAGATATTAACCGGTCACAGGGCGGCTGCAACAGATACAATGAGGCTTTCCATATCTTATAACAGACTCCATTATGGACAAAATATAGTCAAGTTTTCTCATAAAATGATAATATCTTTTACCTGGAAGCTGGCAGAGTGCTGCAAGAATTCACCCTCTCGGTCATTGATATTTGCATTTTAACGTTTTGTCACAACTTGCAAGTCTTTTTTGGGTGTTGGCACATTCAGAATAAGTCTGGGCATTATGGACCAAAAGTCATATCCCGATATACTTAGGCTGAATATCGATATACAATATATATCTCAATATTTTTATAGCAAAGTAAGAGCAAATGTTAACAAGTAGTTTTATTGAAACAGTTTATTTAAGTGAACATAAATACTGTATAACAACACGAGTACATTTTTTTTAATCAAAGCTCCATAAAGTGCACATTTAAAGAAGAAAATATCTTAATCTGAAATAAATCTTTTTATATGAAAAAAGAATAACAAACATAACAAAAGAACTAAATATGACAAACCCTAGTAAGGGCAGCATTTATATCTAAAGAAAAAAAATTGAACTATATCGATATATGCAATATGGTCTAATTCCATATCACATTAAAAAAATATATCATAAAACTTTTCCCCACAAATTAGTTGGAAAAGAATATTTGTATATATCAGCATTCGGCCAAAATAAGTCAGAAAATATCTTTTAATGCAAAGTGAAAGCAAAAAGTGTGTTAGTTGGCAGTTAAAAAAATGTATTGATTGTTTGTACATGTGATTTATTTTTCCAGTTCTTTATTATTTTCTAATATATTTCATCATGAGACATTGAATGCCTGTCTCCATCTTGATAAAGATTATTGGACACTAAACACAAGGGACAGTGATGAAAATAAGTCCATCGACCTATCCCTGACAAGCAAGAATGTTGTCAAAAAACCTTGAACCAAATCTGAAAGCCATTAATTGCGTCCAGTTATATCTAAATATTCAAAGTCTGTTTGGTAAAAAGTAACACAAATTACACAATCTAATCAGCCTAAAACAGATTCAGAACAATTAAATTGACTGATAAGCATTCTTCATTTTTACCATTTCTTTTGGTAATCATATCACTTGTATGTTGATGAGTTTGTTGTGTGTTTGTGTGATCTCCTGATTTCGTTCCCGCTTGACACAAGATGCACTTTTCCCTCTGGGGTCCAAAGGTCAGGGAGGATTGTGTGAACACGCAGCGAGGAAGGCTGCGGTTGCGTCATCACCAGTATTGAGTCAGGTGCACTCCCAAAGATCTCACCGCCAGCTGCCGTCGAGGCAGGGATAATCTGCCTAAGCAGCTTTCACATGATTTCACCCACAGGGAAGAATTTAGGAGAGGTTTGTAAACCTCTTCAGACCTGGCCTTGAGGCTTCTTCCTGCTTTGACTTAAGAGGTGAACAAGGGCGCTACAGTAGACACTACACCAGAGAATACGTGCGTTTTGTCCATTAGCGCTTTGTTCTCTGATCACTCCATTAGCCATTAAATTGAAAGCACCACTATGAGAAGAGAAGTGATAAGGAACATAGATCTGATTTTATATAGATATCCTGAGGGGCAGTATCTCTACAGCGGATAGAGAGCACACTTAGATTTATCTTCCCGAATAGGCTGCAGGAAGTCTCTGTGACCTTCTCTGTGAGGGTTAGACGAACTTGAACAGATGAAGTTAATCTACTAACAGCTAGGGGTCAAAGTCAACGGCCTGATGACTAAACATGCTGTGCAAAGATGTGACTGCTATTACATATTCCAAAGGGCACCAGCAACCCTATCCCTGAAGGAAAAACCATCTCGGTAAGTCTTAAGCGTCCATGCAAAGCTCTTTTGCAAAGACTTTTGGCATTTGATGGCAGATGAGTCCCAAGTCATTTTTTTCTTGGTGAGGTCACAGGTTATGTCAAGTTAGGTGAAGTGAAGTCCTAAAGAGGCAAGTCAAGTCCCAGGTCAAGTCACTTTTGCTCACCCCAACCCCAAGATAGTGCATTTTTACCTGCAGATCATTGTAAGAAGCATGACTGACAGGGTGGTCATCCAATCATGACCACGATCTTCCTTGTGGGCGCTTGTAAACTGGGGAATGTCACATAGACACCCGAGTCAAGTCACAAGTCTTTAATTTCCCAGTGACAAGTTATTTACATTCTGTGAAGTTGAAAATAATCAAAACAGTGACTCGATTCCAAGTCCAATTTTTTATTTTTTAGAGAGACCAAACTGACTTTTTTAAGACTGAAATATAAATTAAATTCCCACTTTAACTGACCTTGGAAGTTCTTATGCTATAATGCTGTCAAACACATTTAAAACGAACAAAGTTCATGATGGTGCTTAAGTTGGCTTCTTATTATTAATGATTTACATTTCTCTTTAAATTATATGAAAAAAATAAAAACGTCTAGGTTTTCCTCAGCCTCTTTCAGGCTTTCTTATCTCTCACTGAGCTCAGGCAGAACCTCAACAGCTTAGACAGATTATAGCCTGCTGAGCTGTTTTTGCTCAACTACTGATGTTGATTAAATGAGTGCAATAGTGAAAAGTGAAATGATTGACTAAACCCAGCAGCAATCTTCAGATTAAGGACTGTAGGCCTTTAGCCCTGCAGCTATTTTAACATCTCACAGCATAAGAAGCAGAGGTGTGATCAAAAACATTAATCATGGCCAGCTACTAATATAGATACCTGCTCACTGATGTAGCTTTATGTAACACCATGAGGAGCTTTTGTTAACAGTAGTAGTTTCACATGTGCTCTTTAATTGGTTTTGGTTAGATGCCTGAAATAAAATCTGTGGTTAACATAAGTTGATATACCCCCACTTGTGAATTTTTATTTTTTTATGTGGCCTTAGAAAGGCGGTTGCTAACAAGTAGCTAAATGAGACTACACAACGATCTCACTAGTCCGTCTAACAGCCTCTGGTCGTGTTTTTCAGTGTTCTTGCAAACTCTTGTAGATTGTAGATAAGGTTAGTAAACAATGTATTAGGCTACGGTTTTGCTAGCTTGTCAAAATGGCTGGTTAGCTTGTTGAAGACTGTCTGAAGCATATTGGTAGTGATGTTCAAGTCATGCGACAAAGGTGTAGTTCGCTATAGCATAGCGTTAGCTTTTTAGTTCTATCGGCTGCATTCAAATATCATAAAAGTGGTGTTGATTTGTGGGGGTTATCCTGCTGAGCAAGGCAGGAACATGTGTTTGCCACAAAGTTTATTGTCTGCAATGTTCCAAAATCCAATGCAAAAATCCCATAGGCGAATTCTCAATAGAGCCAATGGCAATGCTAACTTCCAGGTCGGCCTACAAAAATACATTATTTCGTTTGCTCTCTACAGGGCTGCAGGTTTTGGCTTTAACAAATAACTAAGCTAGCGACTGTCAGCTGTGTCTGTGGATGCTCAGAGTAACTCACGTATGGCAAAGATAATAAGACATGAGTTGGTATCTGAAATTGAATAAAGTAAGTAGTTTTCAACAGCTGCCATCACTAAGAGCAACCATGACACATTTGGCTGAGTCACCAACAGTCAATTGCACAGCAACTAATGGTATAATTCACAATAATGCCTAAGTTAGTAGACTGAGTTCAACAGTGTTAGCTCGCCTTACCTGTTTCGAAACATTCATCATAGTCAGAAGTAGCATGACATTACAAGTAAAGGTAAAAGTAGAAAATTGTACACTTTTTAGGAAGCTTTTTTCATTTATTGTAGCTATATTCCACAGCAGTTATTGTAACTTGTTTACTTATGGTACTTCCCTTCTGTACATGCTAAGTTAAAGTTGGCATCATAAAGAGCCTGCTATTATAACATATATACATATATTATAACAAAAACATCCTGATGATGTTGGTTGATGTTAACCTGTCTGCGTAGATAACTGCACTATAATACCTCATTATGGTTGAGTACCTGCCACTACTCCATCTTCAGATACAGTAAATTGCTGAGTAAGGGGTTACTGCTCACAGAGAAGCTCACAACCTAAGGAGATTATTGTTTATGTTCCCTCTGGCTGTATAATGTATGTCTCCAACAGGAAGTGTGTTTGCTAAGTCTATAAGCCCAGAGCGGGAAACAGTAATGTGCAGCTTCCAACATCTGAACGCCCAGTCCAGTGCAAGACAATTTGTTACACACTTTTCAAACTCAACTTTTTCAATGTTTGTGACATTGTAAATATTTTTCTTTTAATGTAGAGTTTCAATAGTGTCATTCAGGACCTGCATGTGTGTTAATGGAGTCAATAAGCTTCTTACAGGGCAAGACTGCAGAAAAATACAAACAATAAATCCTTCTGTTTGACTCAATAATTAAGTATATGCTGTAAAATAACTGCTAATAATAAATATATTATGATTAATGGTGCGTAGGTTGACTCAGCGCTCCTTTGATGATGCTCCTCCGTCTCCCAGTTTGCAGCAGCTGTCTGTTCATCCTCCTCTGTGATGCTGTTCTGCTTGCTCACCCTGCACAGCTGGCACAGCAGCTGGCATAGGCACAGGTACAGGCCACCCAGGTCTAGTGGCACAGGTGTGACACATCTGGGTGGGGAAAAGGGAAGGAAAAGAGGGGAGGATGCACACAGACGTGAATTCAAGTTTATACTGTACCAGAAAGAACGACTGCAACAGTTCATGTATTCCTGCTGAGCCATCACGGTATAAAGGGCATGGCTTGCTGCATGCGAAAGTACATGAATGCATTTCTCTGATTTACTGCTACTCATTACATTCATCATCATAGGAAAAAAATATCAGCCGTTGTCAGCTACAACGGCAATAGAGAAGCTCAAAATATGGTGTGAATGCAAAGACACCAGACATGCTAACCTGCATTCAACATTTAACACTACACCAAGGTTTTACTTTTCATTATACCTGTTATTAAAAAAAAAACATGGATATGCTGATAATACACATATGATAATGTTCATGTAAATAATCCAGTGCCTCTTTAATAATTTCTATTGGCAGATGTTGTTCTTTTATATTGTCTCTCCACCTCCTTACACTTTTGAGTGTCATTAATTTGCTGAAAAAGAGTCCAATTGCAGTATAAACAAAGTTAAATTAATTTGCCTGATAGCATTACTTTTATTCAGTTTTTTTTATTCATATGCAGTGGTGAAATGTAACTAGGTACATTTACTCAAGTACTGTCCTTAAGTACAATTTTGAGGTACTTCACTTTGTAATTCTACTCCACTACATTTAGAGAAAAATATTGTACTTTTTACTCCACTTCATTTAGCTGCCAGCTATTGTTACTTTTCAGGTCAAGATTAACGTAAAACACATGATCAATTCAAAGGGAGGACATTTTTTAAATTAGACCTCATAACAGTATATTAAGTAGTTAAAATGTCTTTACAAAATTCAAGCGCTTACATTAATGCATCAATACAAATAATCTAATATATTTGGATTAAATATAACCTTCTGAGTACAATGCAAGTACATTTTGATGACGATACTTTTGTACTTTTACTTAAGCTATTTTTGAATGCTGATCTTTTATTTGTAGTGGAGTAATTCTGCAGTGTGATATTAGTAATTTTACTTAAGTAAGGGGTTTAAATACTTTTTCCACCACTGTTCATATCACAATAATGTTGTTCTTGTAATTATTCTATTATTATCATGTGGTGAAAAATCTGATGTGGGACGTGTATTTTAGATTTTTTTTATTTCTTAGCATAATGCTTTTTAGTTTAATAGTCTATTGTGACCTGTTGCACTTTGGGAAACTGTTAGTTTAGTGTTTGAAATGTTCCTTATTTTTATAATAGAAACAGTCTACCAAAGTCCCCAGTGGCTAAAATGCTACTTCAGTCCCCCGACAAGACTGTATCTTTGATAATTCCTCTGTCTCTCCAAAATAAAAGACAAGAAACTGATCATTATGCTTTTTTGCTGTACTGAACTCACACTGAACTGTGACTAAACCGGGGCATCAAACGGACCATGACTTCTGTGTACCGTTTCACCTCAACGGGAAAGCAAAATGTTCCCGTCCTGTAGGGTCAGGTGGCTTCTTCTTACTGCAGGTGCATCCCTCCTTTCGCAATCTCTTAATGCACTCACAGGCAGATATCCCTGGGAGCGGATCAGGCAGGCGAGCCAGTGGCCTGAAACTAACCTACACAACACAAAAGGTCAGGGCGTGACCCTTATACGCACTGGTGTGGCGCATTAATGCAGGTACTGGCAGTGCTCCCTGAAGAGGATGTACAGGAGAGAGAGTGGAATAATCCCACGTTGGTGTTTTCCCACGTGTGTGTGTCACTATAGTGAGGGAGGATTGTGGGGGTGGCGGGGGGGTCTGCCAAGGACGGAGAGGTAAAGAGGAACAGACAAGAAGATAAGGAGATTGGGACACAGACGGGAAGCTGAGAGCCAGACCATGTAAGCAGCAGTCGATAAAGAAGACGATGTACTTCAGGCAGGCTGAAGGAGGGAGTCTGCCCAGTTCTTGCTTCCATCTGCGGTGTTAAGAGCTCGAGGAGGCAACAGAGAGCATGTGTGCAAGGGAGAGTAAGCCGGGGCATCTGGTTTTGTTAAGGCCTCAGAACATTCCTTCCCTCTGTTCAACTCTGGCTGGCAGCTTTTAAAGGGACACGTTCGCTCTCATATCCTGCTCTGGGCATTGCCCTCTCTCTGAAGTCGGATTTATGACCGCTGAGGGTCACAGGCAAGATGTCTGTTTATATGTGCGCTCTTCTGCATGACTCAAAGGTTGTCGCAGAGGAGAAGAGTATTTTATGACATAGAAGAGGAGAAGCAGAAGCATGTTGATGACAGCTGTTTATGTATTTCTTATTGAAGTCTTATTAGTTTGGGGTTTTACTCACTATTTATTAAGCTCACAAACACAGATCGTGACTCCTAACCACTGTCACCACTAACAAGTAGGCTATTTCAGAAAATGTATAAAGCGGAGCCGCTTTGTCAGTATTTTTCAACCTTCAACTTCAATAGCTTTCATTAGCTAACTGTCATTGCAGTTCTATTGAGTCCAGTATTCCAGTATTAGTAGACGGCTTCTACTGTTTATATTTCAGCACTGAAAGGGTTATCTCCAAGAGAAATCTTTACTGGAAATGTTAAAATAGCTAAAACATCCCTATCAGATGTTTGTTTTCCTGAAAATTTTAACAAGGGGTTTTATTCCAAGCCTCGAAATAAGAAAAAAAATTGGATGTGATTGCTGATGCTCGACTAAAATGTGTTTTTTGGGAAACGGATGATGCAAGCCAGCTGAAACCAACAACATTATAATAACATACCATTAAATACAAACACTAAACTGCACCGAAAACTAACCCAAAGTGACAGATGAGGCTACCGTCCCATGATGCAATGCTGTTGTTACATGATACGGCAGGTGTCATGGTATGAATCTCAACACATGAACGTGCCGCATAAGTAACAGGGTTTTCATGCTTGTTGTTTCATATTACTGTAGCAATGTAGCTAGTAGCAATGCTGGATTTGATTGGGTCATTATCCTCGCGTGACTCCCTGGGGTGGACGGGTTCTTCGATGAAGGAAAGGGCCGACCACAACAGTTCTTCAGCTGGCAGCTTTAGCTGGTACATGAGGACATAAAGCTTGCCAGTGAAGAACTGCTGTAGGTCAGCCAACGAGCACCTCATTACCCAACATGCACTTGTACACACCTGAGGACAAATATGGGCATAACGTCAGTAAAGTCAATCAAAGTGACATTCTGAAGCTTTGATTTCAGCTTGTTGCCCTTTGTGACCGTTACTGAGGCTAATAAGAAGAGACACCTGTCAATAAATCAAACACACCCTGAAACATACTCCTTAATATACCAGCTATTCTCAAAATTATCTATTTAAAAGAGGTTCAAATAATTTGTGTATATAAAAGTAATCCCTTTGAGCAAAAACCTCAGTTTCTAGATTTTTTTTTTTTACTCTTGATTTCAGATCTGCTCCAGGCCTGTTACTGTAGTGTTGAAATTACATATGCTGCTACGTTAGCTACATGCTAATGCCAATAATGTTCTTGATAATCCTATTTAGATCACAATCCTGCTGGAACATGTTTGATTGTGATTATTTTTTACAGTCGTTCCACGGCTACATGCAGCTTCATGCTACCATGCGGGAAAAGCTGCAATCTTGGTTGCGTATTTTGCAAGACTGGGTAGCTTTAAAAGCTTTTATTGGTGATTTTTCACAGCAAAAGGTTATACTGTGTTTTAGTCATTTCTTTGGCTGGCTGCTGCAATGACCGTGTTGGATGTGGAAGACCCAGAAGCACTGACCAAACAGAGAAGACTGAAGTTATTTAGGACGGAGGGCTTAAAGAGACAGCCGTGACCAAGTAGTGTCTCAGACAGAGGGTGAATAGAGGTGCAGCAGCTATGGGCAGTATGAGACAAGTAACATTTTTTGAACATTAAAGCATTAAAAAAGCATGTACACCAGTAGAAACACAAAAATAATTTTGCAGTTGGAGATTTTTTTGGAGCCGGCATTTAGCAACCATTACTTTTGCTCCATCTTAAGGCTTCACACACACATACACACACACCTTGTTTCTGGGCTGTCTTTTAAGGGAACTTGTTATGGAAGAGAGGTGAGGAGGTAGAGAGAAAGATACCAGAGAGGAAAACTTTATAACATTCTTTTGTCCTTATTTGTGAATTCTGCGGTTTACGGCGTGTTTAAATGTGCGTGCACGCTTAAGCAAACAAGCTGCGTGTGTGCGCAGCGGCATGGAGCTCGCCTGCATCAGACATGCCAGCCTACTGTTTTAGCATTCTCTCTTGCTTCTTGCTATAATTGAACACAGAAGTCTTTTGCTAGCTAGATAGCTTGGCCTCTGGTTACAGCCTGGAACTGCTGATAGAAAACAGCTCTTGTCCTGTGGGGCAGTTCAGTTTACAGCAGCCATATAGGACTCGATGAAGGAATGAGGAATGGGTGTGTGACTGCTTCACCAACATGTCAAGTATTTTGTTATTTTATTCCCATTCAGATGATTGTCAGTTTAAGAAATGTTGGTAGAAGGGGGAAGCCCTTAAGAGCAACTACGCAGGGCCAATTTGGTTCATCATCTTCTTCACTGTGAAATAGTTTTGAAAGTTTTACCATGGCCCAATCAAGTGTTCAAAATTAAAAGTGACAAGAAAACCCTTTATGTGATGCTCCACTTTAACATCCCCTTTCCGCTGGCCACTGTGTAATACTTGCGAGTAGCCCAGGATTTGTCTCGCCTGGCTTCCATTCAGCTGGCCTGACTTCAACTATTGCAGTCACTCAGTCTGAAAAGCCTTTCCCTAGCAGCATATTCTTACACAGTTCAAGGACGGGACTTTGGGCAAACTAGCTCTCAGCAGCACAGCGAACCCAGCAACCCCTGGAAACTCAATGAACCCCACGCTGCTCTGAGCAACAGTGGAAAGCTCTGGACTGCAGAGACACATACAAAAACACACACACACACACACACACATTCTCTCAGTGCGACCAAATGGTCCTCTTCCACTGAATTTCTGAATGGGCTGTGGGCCTTGATCTTGTACTGATTCCAGAGGGATCCATTGTGGGTGTGTAATATTGGAGAAGAGATCCAGGGCAAAGGCTTCTTCTTTGTACTCATTGAGTAAATTTGTAAAGAGGCACCTGATATCCATTGGCCTTTGTTAGCAGCGTGGAGGTAAGTTTCGAAACAGATAAAAACTGAATGAGAAGAGACAGAGAAGGATGATGAAAGAGAACAGCTAACACTAACAAGGTCAGGGATCAGCACTGCTACAATAAAACAAACTGGTGACCACATAATAACCCCAAAGGATGAAAACTGTAAACCTCCCTCTGGTCAAAAAGGACGATCTGGCAACTTGTTTCTTCAGTTCCTAAACAAGATATGTAATAAAAGAAGCACTTAAAGGCTGAAACCATCACCATTCTTTTCTTGGTTTTTCAAATGAAAACAAAGTAGTCTGGTGGCTTTGAAGAGAACGGCTTCAGGTCCCTGTCAAAAATGATGGCTAAAATTTGTTTTATTACTGCCCCCATCAACAGCAATACATATCGCTCTCTTAAAAGACTCCATTGACAAAAAAAAACAATTTTACCTTGCAGAACATTGGAGTTGCTGCTCTCCCTCTGCAACAATGTGTTAGTATGTTTGTGTTATTGGGTGACTTTAAGTCTCCTACCACTACTGGGAAGCTACAGAATAATATAAAAACCTAAGTGAAATAATAACAATAATGGATCCATCCTATAAATGTGACACGGGGCTTTGTTTTCTCCTGAGAACACACAAAACGCACCATCATGTTCCTTGCTACAGTAGCATGAAGAAGAACATTTTGACACAACTTATCCCTACTTTGTGTATACTGTGTTAATCACATAAACAGTAGTTATCTTGATGTAATCTGCAATCATTTTGATTGAGTCTGAAAAACCTGTTTTCTATAGTGTCTGAACATGTGAGGCTGAAGGGGAAATTGAAAGAAACACAAGAATGAGCAAGAAAGGACTGTATTAAATTAATTTACATCCTCATTATACACCAACTGCATGCATTGGTTGGTTTTTTCACACAGCATAAAGAATGAAGTGGAGCCTCCTGTGCCTGTTATGACAGAGAGCTGCAGCTTTTTTTCTTCCTAATGTAATTTCCAACCCCTATTATTCCTTAACTATGTTCTTTCTCCGCTCACGATATGTTAAGCATGCACACTACACGCACGCAGAGGCCATCCCAGAGTGGAGAACACAGTGTACCAGGAGGAGTGATTTATTACACAGAGCTGACGATTCCCAGGACAATTACAGCCAGCCTAAGCAACAGGCTGAAAATGGCTCCTCTGAGTGTGTATGCACAAATACGCAAACACACAAGAAGCACACAGTGCATGTGTGCGTATGAGTGATTCAAGCACAGTTGGCAGTGTGAAAGTGATAACTTAAGTTGCTGAGAACAAGGCCTACTGTCAGCCATATTGAGTCATGGTTGTTAGGTAAACATGCTCAGAGAAACATCCCATATATGCTTCTGTTTCAGGTGTTTAGCACAGACAAAGTAAATATCTATTAAGCTCCAAAAGCAAAGATAAAGCTCTGAAACACAATTAAACTGGATAAAATTGAGGCCAAAAGGTGTGTTTGGTGGTGAAAGGGATTTGTGGTGGTTAACTTGTGAAGAATGAGGGCATAAACAGAATAAAGCATGCCTGAGGTAACACTTTAACCAAAATGCTTTAAAATGCCAAGTCACTGTGAGACTTGAAAAATGAATTACAGCCTACTGACACTTTGCATGACAGCCAAGTATCAACATACCCTCATACAGAAAGAGCTTTGACTCCACACAGAGAGCGAACCCTCTGGGGGATGAGGAAACGCCTCATTTGTTTCCAGTGCAACCAAACTTGTTTGGGTGGACAGTTGTCAGTTTAGTTTGAGCGTTTCTAAGTAAATTTGACTGAAGTCTAATTGCTGAAGTATGCTTAAAACAAACAAACAGAGGATGGAGAATGGATCAAATCTATGAACGTTTGCCAAAAACAACATATCCCAGAGGGCCGTGCAGGGAATGACTTGGCAAACGCTAAAGAATGGGAAGCCCCATGAATCATTCCGGGAATGCCATTTCTTATCCAAAATCAATTTCAGAAAAAACCCCATACAGTATTGTGACATTTGTATCATTCCAGTCCAGTGTCATGATGGTAAAGGAACAAAAACTAAAACACAACTCCGCCCGCACCAGTTCATGGTTCCCAGAATGAGGAAATAAATTAGCTCCATAAAATGCTTCTTTATAAAAGAAAAATAGATATTTATATAACTGTACATGTTCCTGCTGCAACTCAAGATGGCAAAAAGCTAACGGGACTTAAGCCGAATCATATGCTGTATGCAGATGTAGGGTTAATTCCATAGCTGAGTTATACCATAACTGTTTTCTATACAGGCAGGATAAACTTCCACATGTGCTTGCTATGCTTTGAGGATGAGAGCAGCTTTTCAACAGACTCTGGCAAGCCTCTTATCTGTCCTCCAAAGAAAACATCAACAATATCCATTTCACAAGCATCACCCTGCCCTCATCTTTTTTGGTATCTAAAATATTTTCCCTTGAAAGCCGCAAGCTTGGCAGAACAGCTAATGTTAGCTTTATTATAGCAACCTAACGGCACACCCCAGTGTAATTAGTTACACAATACCAGCATAACACATATCCAAGTCCACTTTGTCCCAAATCCATTATAACAGAAAAACATAACAATTCAATGAATTAATTTGTTTGGAAAGAATTTGTTTTCTTGCATTAGTTTCGCCAACCCATAACGATCATAGTAGTCGGGATCGTAGAAATAGTCTTAAAAACATTTTGAATGTTGCATGGAGAAAAAAAAGGTTAACATTTTCGCCAACAAAACATCATAAATGTCAATTCAGGCTACAAAAATGTTTACTGGCTTTTAAAAGAAAAAATGTTTTTGAATTTCTCTAAAATTCATAATAATAATGACTGTAGCAGTAAAACAGATTCTGGAAATTAATATCTAAGAAAATTGGCCATCTTGATTCTGACAACAAGCTCATTGAAATAAATAAGCAGATTTATTCTTGCACACTAGAACTGCGCAGCACTTGTTTAATCAGCTGTGTCATTTGCACTCTGTACAATCAAAGATCCAGGTTTTTATTAACCCTCCTGAGATTTTATAAAATCTATTAATGGTCACAGTAAATGTTTAAATTATGCCCCTTGGGAGTTAATGACTAGTCTATACTATTTTAAATGACGATTATTAAAATAAGTTAAGGCTGCAACTAACCACTATTTTTATTATCAATTAATCTGCAAGTTATTTTCTTGATTAACTGGTTAATTGTCCGATCCATAAAATGTCAGAAAATAATGAAATATTTCCATTCCGGTTTCTCAAAATCAAAAGCTGTCTCCATATGTCTTGTTTTATAAGGCCAAAATCCCAAAATATTGTTTTATATGATTTTAAACTGAAAATAGCAGGTAATCTCCATAGTTGAGAGGCTGAAAACAACATTTTATCGATTTATCGATGGTCAAAATACTTGCAGATTATTTTTCTGTTGCTCAACTCCTCGATCGCTCGACTCATCTCTGCAGCTCTAACGTCAGTATGTGAGCTATCATGTTTGCATGTGCCATCGCCCCAATCTCAGCTGGTCTGCACTAGATCATATGTGCACACCCAACCCCATTAACCCTTTACCCAAGGCCATGACAAATTGCAAAGTCAAGAGCGGATCAATATATCTGCCGGTGCTTTCCTCCTACAACCTTAGATGGGATTAGGGAGAAGAAAGGGCGTGCATTTTAAGAGACGTATGCATACAAACGGGCAAACACTGCTGAAGTGTGGTTGTGGTGGAGAGGCATGCTAACACTAGCACTCTGTCAGGGTAGGTTCTTCATGCTTCTCGAAAATGACCACGATAGAGGGCCAAAGCTAGAAAGGACTGGAACAGATCATTGTGAGTGTGCAAGAGGCATGATGTATATGCATGAGGAATGTGAGCGAGCAAATGTATGCATGCATGGGGAGATGGAAGGGGAGGGGAGGGGAGGGGGGTCCACGCCCTAATTTATAGAAGCACGACTAGCTTGTTCTCTCACAACACACACACACGCCATGCAAATTATGAAATGCCACTTTACACTGCTGACAGAAAATAAAAGGAGTGCACGTTTGTTACTGCACACTGAGCCCTGTGCATCTATACTGTATCTATTCACGTCTTTTGTGCCCAAGGCTGCTGTTTATCTGGATATGAATGAATGTTTTAATTAAAGCAGTAAGAGTTGGAAGCGGCAGACCAACTTCCAGTGATATAAAACAAAAAGAGGCTAAAGTACAGCTGCTCCCCAAACATGCAGAGGTTTTCTTCTTATTTAGGGGAGAAGCTGCGTTGGGGATAAAAGAAGGAGAGGGATGCAGCAGTAAGGGTGGGGCCCATGAAACATGGCATAAACAACTGACTCAGCCACACACACCATTGTATCTCAACCAGGCTTTTTTTTTGTTCTAAAAATACACATTCAAATACAAGAACCTGACAGCAATTATGCTATAGTCATTATCCAAGCGTGTGAAATTTTGCGGCTCCTTTGATCCAGTGAACGCAGCTTTTTAATGGAGCGGTTTCCTTTACATGCATGATGGTATTAGTTTAAGGAAGAGATGATGTCAACCGGCAGGAAGTCAGCAGGTGGGGAAGAGGAAGAGGGAATGGCCCCTTCCAGTAAAGTCTCGCAGAGCGTCTAACAGGATTTTATACTGAGCATCTGGAGCCAGGAATGCATGGGAACACTATGGAGTGTGTGTTTTGTGTAGAAAAAGAGGCAGGCGGGTGGTATCTGCCTCAGTGATGTCATGAAGTGAGAATCAGACAACCTGGTCCTGGTGTTCCCACCACGAACAGATGAGACAATGACGCAGCATGACTCTCAAACTGCGGATGTGTGTGTGTCTGATGCAAGCTCCCTGTGAAGGACACCAAGTGTCAAAATTTCTACACACGTGCACACACATCAAATCATCCTTTGGAAAAATGAAGCTGAAAAGGAGGAGGGGGGGGAGAGCTCCTGAGACAGTGAGTTACAGAAACAGAGGGGTGGAAGTAGGGGTGTGAACACTGGGTAAAGAGGCCCAACATAAAGAAAAGATTTGTGTGCTTCCTTCGGCTGTCATCTCCCTTCCTACCACTGGGAAGAAGAGAGTCAAAGAGTACATTGTTTCTATCTATGTATCTGTTTGTGTCCATCCCTTGCTCTGGCTAAATGCCCTTTTAGTCCCTCTGAATTCATCCTCCCTCTCTCTCTCTCTCTCTCTCTCTTTCTGTATGTATATCCTTTGTCACCATCCCCCTCTGACTAGCAGTTTAGTTAGGGTGCTGAGAGACAGGAAATGCCTGTAGGGCAAATGAATAAGAAGTGGCAGCTGCCCATGCGTGGTACGAATCCCGAGAATCTCCTCAATATCATCCCTTCACCCCACCCACCCTCCCTCCAGAGAAGGAGAGAAAGATACGGAGGGATGAAACACGCCACGGACCATCTCCTCACTGACCGATGTCTTCACGAAAAAGATTTACACGCCACAGAGTCAAGTTGAATGATTTTTAGATGCAAATTAATGAGGCAGTTCAAAGATTCATTCATAAAGTTGACATTCAGATTCTGAATCAACATTCAAATGCTGCGCAGCTTTTTTTTGTGCCTCTATTCATTCATGATATTCCTACATAGTTGTGGAAAAAGATTAGATTATTTTGTATAATCAGATTCCGGTGGTGGCTGCGTAGGATTGTTGCCGACTCATGTGATCCACGTCACTCCCCACCACTAGGGGGCTGCACCGGGAGGGGAGTGCACTTCAGGGAAATATGTTTGCCTTTTCAGTCAATCAGGCGAACTGATTAGCAAATAGTTGCCTCTTAAAAACATCAAGCAGCTACAAAAAACATCATTAATATGGGATTGTGTTTCCTTTAAGCTCCCTTTTTGGTCTCCACCAACTTCAGAGGGAAATATCTCTTTAAAGTTACTCTATTTTATGTCATCTATGGATAGCAAAATCTGTCATCGTGGATAACGACTGTGCACCAGACAGTTCACTCAGACAACCACACCAGGTTGATTTGCCCTTTGACCTCTGCCTGTCACATTTGTGTGAAGACAAACATTTACTTCACACAGTCCAAACGCATCTTTCTTCTATCCTGTCGTCTCCAGCTGCAGATCAGCACCCATAAAGGGTTTCCATGCTAACGTGGGTGAGTCCCCACACAACGTAGAGCACATAATTTGGTTTATTGTTTGGGTTTTATGAGCTAAATTTCTAATTGGATTGAAGAGGATTAAGAAGCTCTCGTCTGTTGCAGGGACACAAGATGAAATGATAAGCTGATGACAGTTTGGTCGGTCAGTGAAAAAAAAAAAAAAAACCTGTGGCAGGTGGAGGTCAACTGCCATTCCACCTCGGGCTCATCACACTCCACTGGACAGGGCGTGGATGTGTGTGTAGAGGACATGGCCGGGGTATGTTAGCCTAAAAAGAAATGTTTGTATAAGTGTGTGTATCTGTGAGTGAGTGTGTTTCCTGCCGTTCTGGCCCCAGCTGTACCCAGATGGCCTGAGAGCACAGTGTGCTAAGCTAACAGAGACGAGACAGAGACTTTCACCCCGAGTTAGTGAGCTGGAAGAACACTGTGGTCTGACACATAATAATACAGATCCACATTTCATCCACAGAGGCCACGCCCTATAAAATATCCTCTTTTACACTGCACAGGTGTTAACTGAGTACATTAGTTACGACATGACGTTAGTATCAAACAGCTTCAATCACTGAATAAAGGAAGTGGGTTACCACATGACTGGACTGAGGTAATTACTGACGCATTTACTCCATACGCCATAATACTGGTGTTTTATGGCTTCAATAAACACTTTTATCTCACACTTTGAGTTCCCTGGTTCTCTGGTTCCTCTTTCTACACGTCAAGTCATAAAAAACATTAATGCATCCAAAGAGGTTAAAATTAAAAGTTTACACACACCTTGATCACTGAGATAAGAAAATAAGGTAGTTATAAACTAACAATTGTCTCAGCAGCTTTTTGATTTATCTTCTAATTATTTTTGTATCATAGGTTTATCATAATAACTACTAATTTTTCATCCATATCCTGCATATTAAAAGACATTGTGGCAAGTATAACGGCAGAACAAGACATGAGGTGCGACATGAGGATTCCTACACATTTTCCGAAGTCAAATTCAAGCACTTTTCAAGCATCTCATGGTGCATTTTCAAGCTCTTCCAGCCCCTTACAGCTGTGATAAATTACATATTTATATACAGTACATACAGAGTACTACAGAGTGAGACATTAAAACATACCGATAGTGTAATTGCAAGATAATTTGTGATATTAGAGAGGATTTTTTAATGATTAATAATTTAACATAATTATTGTCATTTTCATTGAAAATCATTAATGCAGAGAGCCGTGCCAAACAAAGATTTAATTTTTTAACACTGGAGAATATGATATGGTTCCAACTTTTCTTTGGAATCTGGGTTGTATTTCATCTCCTGTGATTAGAAAATTACAGTAATTTTTCAGCCATAGGCTTCCTATATAATCTAACTTTCAAGCAGTTTCAAGCTTTTTATTCAAAATCTAAGCACTTTTCCAACCTTGAATGCACTACATTAAAACTCAAGTGTTTCAAGGATTTCCAGCACCCGTAGGAACCCTGCAGTTCGTATACTGATCACGCCATCTTATACTCACCACAAATCTTTCTGTCTGCAGTGTCCTGATAAAGACGACTTGGTGAATAAACGGAACCACAAAATTGATTTGTGCCAGACTTTTTGGAGTATAATCTACCTATCCTTTCCACTTCCTCTCCTTTCATCCCATCCACTGGCCCTTTCTATCACTTATTTCCTTCTCTCCATCCCCCCACACCCCCCATCTTTCCTACACTCATCTCTCATGCGCTTCATTAAGCGCTCTTCTTCTGCCTCCCGAGCTTTCATTTACCTCCATCTCCCTTTTCCCCCCTCTGTGATTTATTTCATCCTTTAATATCATCTTCCTTGCTCTCCCTTCCTCTCCTACTCCCGCTCAGCTCATTCTGTGTCTTTAGGTTGGTCAGTTCAGCAAGGCCGAGTTACATTCCTGGGATGCCTGCTACATATGGTCCACATTCCAGCCGGTCTGCCGAGAGGCCCACCGCTCCTCACCGCTGGCCCTGCGCAGACCAGCCCAAAGCTGAGCGTGCTACAGCACAGCTTCAGACTAAAATAATCTCAACATAGAATAGTTTAGCTCAGCCTGTGCATGCAGAACTCAACTCCAAAAAGTCCAACCTGAGCTAAAAATGGTGTTTCAATACAAGCTGCTGTAGTTCTCTCTTATATCTGTTCCCTAGGGCTCTAACTATGTGTGTAGTTTTATATTTTTGTTGCAAGAAATAACTTTTCCCATAAGTGCAGGCGCACATAGTGCAACATGTGTTTTACATATGAGTAGGCCTGGTAAACCACACACAGGCCTGCTGAGGAATGATGACACTCTCTCTCCATATGAGGCAGTTATAATATAACCTGGGACACAGTTGGATGACTGTTAGCGCTGCATCACACACGACTATATCTCAAACTTTGCCATACTGCACACACCCACACATCATGGTCCTGTGCATGTGTGCACATACCAGCACAGACCGAGGGTACATGTGTCTCTCCATCAGACGACACCATACACACACCTATGTACAGCATGCCAACACCTGCCAAGGAGCTTTGGCTGTCTTAACCAGATGCAGACACAAACCCTTTTAACCCGCTTACAATTTTTATACCTGTTAACAGCTGAAGCAACATTTAGAAACAATGCTTATTCATCCTTAAGTGTGTAGAAAAAAACATTAGCCTAAGCTAGTCAAAGTTAGCTCTCTGGCTGTCTGGGTGTGGCCATAAAAATGCGCAACCTCACTGCAGCTACCGCATTTCCACCGCAGATCCTCCCCTCTTTGATTGGCCGTCAATAACAATCAATGTTCAGTCCTGCTCACTAACACCAAGCCACTTGATGGATTGGTCATTCATAATCTTAAATTTGCAGAGGAGGAGTGACTCATCAAATGACAAGTTTTTTTTACATGGTATGTTTTGGATCAATGTCTGAAAATGTCTGTAAATCGCTTCCAGATCTTTCTGTGGGTATTTTTCGAAAGTTAAGTAAAAGGCCCATTTCTTAGACTAAACTCTTCCCAATTTTCCGACCCACACATATACACATATTTGCATAAATTATGACAAACACGCACAAAAGATAAATGCATGCGCATGCCCTCCAAATAAAGATACTCAGGATGACTTGACATTTTGACTCTAGATTATAGGGCGCAGGGACACAAAATTGCTGGCACAAACACCACATTCCAATCTTTTTCCCCTCTTCCATGCCCTTTCTGTGTGTGTCTGTCTGGGGAGTGGCGCAATGGACGTCACTGCTGGACGGCTGTATTAATCACATCTAGCCACACAGAGATAATGACCGTGCCGGCTTACCACTAACACACACACACACACACACACACACACACACATGCATACATAGGTCAATTCAATGTGGCTAAACAATCAGAGCTCAGACAAAGCAAACACTCAAACAAGATCGCGAAGGAGAGACAGAGGGTGGAAAAGAGCTCATGAGGGAGTAACTTCTTAACCGTGCAGAGCGCTATATATACTATACTGTACAGTACGCAGCTGCAGGACGTCTGAGGATGTCATCTGACTCGCAACTGACTACATTAAGTGGCTACATTGTCCACATTTCAACTATAATCACCCTTAAATTGCAAGAATGCAGCTTGCTAGAATGCGAGGCTGTAGATTCAGTTCCTTTTTTTTTTTTAACATAACACGACACTGGTGTGAACTTCTAACCTGGACCATATTTAAAGCAGTTAACTCCGTCTCTAACAATAAGAACAATTTCACATCCTTTTTGCATTCTTTTAACCGGCTAAATGTAATTGTAAAAAAAGTCAAGGGGGCCTTGTAAATACATTATCACACTTGTGTATGTGAAACCAGTCCCAACACAGCACTTCCTGCATGGAGCGTGGGCGGGACATGCGCTGGGACTCCGACATCATTACCACAGAGGTTAATTCTCTTAAAAACAGCCCCCGGGGGCTTGGGCATTCAAATGGTGGCATCCTGATAATCCAAATGTGTCTAGTGGCCTGGACTCTGACCGGCCCGCAGCATCATGTATAATTCACTATTCATACCCAAAGAGGGGATAATTACAACAGGCCGGGCACTCTTGAGGAACGGGGAGGCAGTAGGGGGATGCAGAAATGAGCCCTGTGCAACTAACAAGCATCTCCTGCCTGAAAAGTGCATTTTCTTTTGATTCAAAGGAGCAGGAAAAAAATGGACATTGTTACTTCTGCAATTTAACCAGGAAAGCTTGTCATTGCTGGGCAGGACCTCAACAAAAAGCAGAGCCCATAGGAACCTCTTCTGAAGGAAGGGGGGGGGGGGGCAAATCATCAGCCAACAGAAATGGCCATGATTTGCACAAGGTCAAGCTATCCGTCAGGAGCTTTTATGCCAGAGATCAGAGACGACAAGGTCTGAGCTGTCATTTGGCTGACGTAGATGGGATGCAAGTGGAAAAAGCCACTGGTTGCTGAACAGAATGCAAAGATGGGGAGGCGCAGCTCGGCCACCAGTCCTTACAGAACCAGTTTTCTACCAAAGAAATTCAGCTTTGGAACCTGAGCTTAGATAAGTTGTTGTATTTTAACTCCTTGTCTTTCTTAATGTTCAAACTGAGATTGCATAAGAAAATGTTAGAGGGGCCCTGAACACAGCCTGGAAGATTACATAATCCCTGTCACTAGAATTCATAGAAAATGGGAGACAGAGTACACAGACTGTCTAAACTTGCAACAGGTTGAGAACACAGCAATAACCAGGGTGCCAGTTAAAAAAAGGCAAGCAACGGATAACAAAACAGGCACATTGAAACAGCTGTAAGGCATAAAAACATGTCACAAGAATACACCTCTTGAACGTCACTGATAAAGTATACAAATAGGGCTACCTTTTTTGCTTTATAAGGCTTCAGTAGAGCTGTAAGCATTCCACAGGTTGACTCAAACACAACCACGCCTTACCTCCACCAATTAACGCCTCTGAGGACTCCTGGAAGTAGATCCTGGTGCCATGATCTAAAGTTGGTTAAAAGACAAGAAGATCTAGCATAGGCACCTGGAGACACTAGGGGGAAAAACAGCATAAGACAGGCTTGAAAGGGGAAATGAATGACGCGGAGGGAGAGACAGAGAGAGAGGAGGAGGAGGAGGAGGGGGAGGAGGTGGTGGTGGTGGTGGTGGGGGCAACTCTCCACATCCATGTTGCGCTACAAAGGGTGGGGCCTTGAGGAATTCACTCTATCTGCTTTCCTCTCGATTTAAAGCTTATCTTAATTAGACTATACGGGGTCAGTCTGCCCGTGCACTCAATTATGATTGAGTTATTGTGGTATAAACGCATCGCAAGAGTGAGGAATGACTACTCGATATTCTTTGACAAGTCGAGCCAGACTACTGTAATATAGACTCAACTCCTTCTCTACTGGATTTAGATTCATTCAACGCCCAAACATTTCGCCTCGGTAAAGACACACCCGCCCCATCACATTGTAGTAATACAAAAGACAAATAGAAAAAATAAAGATTTTATACAGGCCTCGACCGACCCACACACCACCCCCAGTGCTAAATCATTCCGTTTCCTCTGCTCAGACTGACTACATATTAATATCATTATTATAAAACGTGTTAAAATGCCTCTGAGAGAACAGCGTAGCACACCCTCTCCTGTGGCCTTTAAATGTCACCTCCGCTAAAAAAGTTTGCAAAATGCATTTGACAGTCGCACTTACTTTGGTCCAGGTAAATCCACCGGCTCCACCGAGGCACTTGTCAGTACGGTTACACTGTGTCAAATATGCGCAATTTGTTCCGTGCTTGGATGAGATTTGAGGATTATTGGGCTCTGTTTGGACCGTTTCCCCCACGCCCAGTTTGCCTGTGGCATTCAGCAGGGCTGGCTGCTGTAAAGTTGCCACGTCCGTTACATTTCACACACTTATGAAACCAAAACGACCTGCCAAGCATTAAAGAAAAATTGACTCGACTTACTTCTTAACTGCTTAATAGTCCAATTCATCTAGGCTACTGCGAGAGATTTGAAGCCAAAAGGTGCGCACATCAAGATGGCAATACATTTGTTATGTAATATCTTCCTAGATGAAAATGACTGAATCTATAAAGCCTATTGGTTAATCTAGATTTAAGAGTCTCAGTCCTGACTGGACTCTCTCGAGTACAAACAGTCGGTTTCATAACATTTTTCAGTGCAGAAGCCTCACAGAAAACCCTCAGCCACACCTTAACTCTCAATCAATTTTTTCTGACAGATCCAGAGGTTTCGACGAGACGTTAAACCCGTAAGTTCACCCTGAGCAGACTGCTGCTTTGTGTGTCTCGTGCACTCCACTATTAACGTTTAAACGTCTAGAAAAGAAAATGTAAAAACGGTCCAATCTGAGTATCCGGTTGGCCGGTCCCACCCCGTGCTGCTCGCTGCTCCTCGGGGCTCCCTCCCCGGTCTCTCTCTCCGGTCCAACTCCTCTCTTCAAACCGGCTTCTCACTCCGATCAGCTGGCAGGGCCGTGACGTCAGCACCCACAACCGGCCAATCAGGCGCGAACCGGAAAAGCCTCCGCTGACGCCCACTGTGTACGCACGATGACGATCAGGTGCGTCGACCAATCACAGCGCGGTTCTCTGTGAGAAATAAGGCGGGCGCTAGAAATAGTGACCAATAGAAGTACATCCGCCCATGGGAGGCGTTTTATCCTCTGACCTATTAGGTGTTGGGAAGTATTATGTGTGAAGTGTTGGGAACTTTTCTACACCAGCAGGCTACAGATGAAACTGAATAGAATGGAACTGAATAATTATAAAACCTCTGAACTATAATAATATAACCAGTCAACTCTTCACTGTTTAGCTTGTATGTATTACATGTCAGAGCCAAATGTTGTCTATTCTACTCCATTCTATTCCATTCTACTCTACTCTATCCTACTCTACTGTACTCCATTGTATTCTATCCTACTCTGCTACATTGTATTCTATTCTACTCTACTCTACTACATTGTATTCTATTCTACTCTACTATACTACATTGTATTCTATTCTACTCAACTCTATCCTACTCTACTCTACTCCATTTTGTTCTATTCTACTCTACTCTACACCATTCTATTCTATTCTATTCTATTCTATTCTATTCTATTCTATTCTACTCAACTCTATTCAATGTCATCATACTCAACTCTATTCTACATGACTCCATTCTATTCTATTCTATTCTATTCTATTCTATTGTGCTCTACTCCATTCTACTCTACTCCATTGTACTCTACTCAACTCTACTCTACTCCACTCAACTCTACTACATTATATTCTATTCTATTCTACTCTACTCCATTCTAGTCTAATCTATTTTACTCTACTCCATTCTATTCTATTCTACTCTACTCTAATCCACTCAACTCTACTACATAATATTCTATTCTACTCTACACTATTCTACTCTACTCTACTCTACTCCACTCAGCTCTACTACATTCTATTCTATTCCACTCTACTCCATTCTACTCTATTCTACTGTACTCCATGGTATTCTATTACACTCTATTATATTCTATTTGATTCTATTCTATTCTACTCATCTCTACCCTATTGTATTCTACGCTACTCCATTGTAGTCAGTTAAGTAAAGTCTATTTTATTTATACAGCCCAAAATCACAAGTTTGCTCCAGAGGTATTTTTCATATGTAAATCATCTGGCGATATCTTTAGACATTCAATTCAGATTAGGGAAAACTCCCTCAATTCAGATTTATTCTACAACATAGCAAAGGCCTGTTTTGAACTGTTGTGAGTTAAGTTGACATTTGAGCTATATCACCAAATGATTTCCCCTTTAATTATCCTTCAAAGCCTCTCAGGTCTTCCAGTTCGTGTCTTTGAACTGTTCCCAGGTGAAAAACTAAGGGTGATGAAGCTTTTGCTGCACTGACTCCTCATCTCTAAAACAGCCTGAGCATCAGGTCAGCTAACACTGTCTCAGCTTAAAAAACTCAACCTAAAATCCAATTCCTCCCTCATTCAGCTGTTTAATGCCACATTAAAACAGCTGCTTTTGTCCTGTCATTGTCTCTGGAAAGCACTTCCTGCTTGAAAAGTGCTCTACAAATAGACTGTTATGTTGTTACTATAGGTTTTAATGATTTCAGGGGCACATTATACATTCACATTGCAGTTGTATTGCAAATGGAAGCAAATGCTTACACTGATGCGAGGAAAACATGGTGCATGGTTGTTATTATACAGTATGGTGCTTTATTCATTTCCAAAAGGCAGCATGACTAGCAGTTGGAAATGATGGCCTTTATGCTTGACAGTTATTGTGGTGCTGATAGAATGTCCCCAACTGTTCAACTAAATGAGCCACTGAAATGGCACCTTTCCCCAAACATAAACTAAATTTAAAGCTGAAGTAGAGATTCCTTTTTTGATCTTGCCTACACCAGAGAGACACAGCAGGGAAGAAGTTTTGCCAAACTGACGACAACCACCCCCTCACCCACCTCTTCCTATCCATCTCCAGCTCTCCTAAAAAGTCTCCATTTAGAGCTCCAAATGCACAACACTGAAGCCCAAACAACCAAAACAGTCATAGCATTTTTAAACTGTTTTTCAGCAAGTTCTGCATCCTTTTTAAGCAAACATAGCATTCCTGTGGTTTTGGAGTGGAGGAAGAATCGGGTTCTACTACCAAATAAGTGATTGCGCTTCTCGTGGATGGAAACCTCAATTGGAGGCTTGCTTGTTGAAGTCACTACAATTCCACTTTTGGAAAAGAGAATGGGGTGCACTACATTTTCCCTTCCAACCAGAGAAAATGAAACATTTGTGTTCCAGCTGTGGATGTAACTCTCTCTTGAGGATTCAAGGTGAAATGAAAACGCACATGATGTAATTTACATGATCTTTGTTGAGGAGATTCGGCCATGTGACTGTCCAGATACAGCAGCAACAGAGTTTGGGGACTGAATGTGACATGAAGACATGAACAGCAGAGAGCATAGGGTGTTTGATACTGACAAGCAGTGCCCGGTGCTGCATAATTAAAGATACCTGAAGTCTTCTCAAGCTACTGCAGTGCATGCATGAGAAGAACCAAATCTTGAGTGAATTTTCTCATGACTTTTTAATACGCTGGATGTGTGTGTGCATGTTGCACACGCACATTGTCGCATATTAGCCTGGAGGATCATGTGATGGTTCTACTTGCATGTGCACCTGCAGTTTGAACGCACAGTTTTGTTGCATGCATGCACATGTTTAAACTGCTCATGAACAATATGTGTTCACGTCAGGAGAGAATTAAACAATGCAGTTGGTAGGACACCATATCAGCCAAAAGATCTTTTGGCTGCGGCACAGCGCAGAGAAGTTACGCAGATCAAAGGCAACAACCTGTCAACCCTTTTGTTGTAACATATTTTAAACAGGCAGTAACACAATGCCGCCTCAGCACAGTGACACAGCTTTTATTCCTCGCCTCAATTTATGTTGATGCATTCACAAAGCTGAGCAGGAATGCGCCACAGGCACACATCGTTCAAGAAACCAATCCTTCCTCCCCTCAGTGATCCTGCATCGTTCTAACCCTGACCGTGAGGCGGCTGTGACTGTTATTTCACCCTCTTATTTGTGTCTGTTGACTTAAACCCATCAGGAGCACGGTGCACCATTCAGTTCATATCTCAGGGATGCTGCATTCTCACACACACATATCTGCTGCAGAACTAATAAAACTGTTCCCGGAGTCTTAAGTAAACACACATCGTGGGGACTCAAGAGCTAGTATAGTTTGCTATGGGTGACCCTCATGTCCGGATATTAGCCACATAACAGGTATTCTTCTGAGTCATGAGTGTAAGGAGTTCAGATATGTGTGTAAGTGGAAACTAAAGGAACAGTTAGATTTTGGGTAACTTACAGAGAGTTAGACGTCTTCCTTAATCACTGATTCTTTTCGTATGTCCTTAAATGCATTGTGAACACGTGTCTCTACACAATAATGACATTTGTAGTATTTGTTAGCCTGGGTATACCCATACTACCTTGCGCGCTCGAATTAAATTTCGAACCTCCATCCAGTCTGGCAACCAGGGCCGTTTCTTAGCCCTGTTTTAGGGATCCAATCACAGAGCGGGGAGGGACGGCAAGACGATGACACGTACTACTCGGCACTTGGAAGCTTGTAGTTTTCTTACGGATCCAACATGGCTGCTGCAGACGCGAAACTCTCTTTAGCTGTAGGTGGTGTTTTATATATTTTAGAGCGAAAGTTGAAAGGCGAAAGGTCTCTCGGCGGCTCCGCTGTCCCCCGGCGAGATGACTGGTAGCGGGGCTATTAGCCACTAGCGGCGCTAATCATCGGCGCTACCGTAATGCCAGTGATCTCGCTACGGAGCCACCGAGAGACCCGCAGCAGCTTGTTTATTGCTCATAAAATCAATGGATGTGTGTGGCTGAATGACATGAGGGGGAATAAAGCGTGAAAATAAATAATCTTTCAGAAAGCGAGAACTGGAGAAGCAACGCAGCAAGCAACACTCTCTCACAGACACACACACAACAAACATCCATTTCTGTTGCTCTACTACGTCATCTGGTATAACTGATCTGATTGGCTAAGAGCTACCTACAGACGCTTTTGATAGACATTCTAAGCGCCCAATAAACGGCTCTGGAGGATCGTAAACCACACCTCCTCTACGGAGAAATGAACGGCTGGTTTCCAGACTAAATCTCATTTGAGATTAGTCTGGTGTTAACCAGGCTAAGTATTTGTAGTAGTAGAAGTAAAAATACAGAGATCACTTAACCTGTGCATTGGATAAGCCTAAAGCTATGCCATGTCGTTTTGCTGAAACTGAGATAATGATAACAATAATTGGAGATATTTTAATATGATTTATGAATTAAAAATGTTCCAACTGAAATATAATATTTTGTACATATCTATAGCATCACTTGCATAGTGCAGAGAGCCACTTTTGTAAAGGCTGCTAAAATATAACCCAGTTAGACCTCTTTAAGCCTCAGTAATGACTATAATGATTATTAATATCTATTAATATTGTTTTCTCTGTCAACCAAACATGGATAAGGGATAAAACCAGACCGCGAATGACTTTGATTGCGTGAGATTTCAGGTGGGACAACAACATATTAAACCTAAGAATTATACTGACATGTAGTTACATTAGAGGTTGTACATTTTTAGTGATGCTCTCATTCATAATTAGCTTGAGACTTGCTTTACAGACTGCTGTTGTTTCTGTTTGTTGTTTCACTTCTCAATCACTTGGGTGAATAGGAAGGTTAACTAAAAGAGGACCTATTATACTTGTTTAGTGATGATGTCGTGATGTTCTCGAGCTGACGTCCGTTCATGACGGGATTCTGTTAATCGATGGTTTAGATGAATGGATGAATAGATAGTTTGTCTTGATGACATTTGCCATAACTATTCTTTTCAACATCTAAAACCCATTGGTAATTAGATGAGACATTTTCCTTTTCTCCATTTTTGCTGTAGTGTCTCACCTTTCACAGAATGCCTGTGGGAGGGTTTTCTGATTAAGGACAAAATGTACTTTCAATGATACATAATGTTAACTGCAGCATGATTCAACACTTAATTGAAGACTAGATTGCTTTGCTTAGTAATCTGAATTTGTAATCAGCGTCCTTTGAGTTGCATCACATCTGCAACACATTAAGTGGCTGCTCTTCCTTAGTATGGCTTAATTTCAACAGTTAGTTCACACTGTACTGGAGGATTTGGGTTTTTATTTAGGATTAAAGGTACAGTAAAATTAAAAATATCGAATCAGATAACAATGATAATAGAAAAAAGGCTTCCAGGCTTTTTGTATCAACTAGTAGTTTCTATGTTTAGTTTTTGTTCCTCTTTGTTATGGCCAAATGATAATGTTGAAATACATGGTTGGGAACTATATAGGATTGGCCATAATTTTTACTGTTCACTCTTCTTGCTACTTTACCCTCCAATGAGGCAGTTTAGATCAATTGTTGTGGATCAATGTTAAGAGAGTTGATAGAAATTCATGCAGTATACTTTTTTTCTCTCTCCATTTTCTTTAGCTAGGAAACTAAAACTAAAATTAATTTAGATATATTTTTTCATCTGTATTCGTTTTTAACAAGGCGTTATTGTTTCAGTTTAGCTTTAGATTTTATTAAAGGATACAGTTTTTATTTTGTTTCAGTTTATTATCAGTATCTTTCACTGCTTTTTCACTGCCGCCACACCCAAACAATTCCTAGCATCAGCTTAGATAAATGAATATGTAATCAATGTGTGTGAATTACTTTTCTCAGAATTAATGGTTATAGCTGTTCCCTAGTGGACTTATTTGGCTAGCTTTATCTTTAAGCTTTTTGGGTTGTTTGTTTGCTATCTGCTCTAGCCTTTCCTATTTTTTCTACACAGATGTGGTACTAATAATTGTCCAAAATGTTGTGTTTGTCTTCTTAAACTTACCAATTACAGTGTTCAGTTTGCCTCCCTCCACCACCAGATAATCAAAGGACCAAACATTCAAAAATAAATGCTCACATGACTGATTTAGTCTATGCAAAGAGCTTGTGGCTCAACTTCCGCTCTAGCTCTAATCACCCAAGTGTAACTGCCAAGCCTTTTACCCACAAGGGAAGATTTTCAATAATTTGGGAAACAGTAGTAACTCTAAGAAACATTGATGCTCCTTAAACATTCTTTCACTTGTTTGTATCACCATCATGAAAACAGTAGTTGGGTTATAGAGTGCATGTAAATGGATAAATCAGAAGGATTACTCAGCTTGAGGTTGCATACCATGACTGTTATTTTACAAATATAGCTGGAGTGAATCAGCATCGTTGCAACAATGAAGAGAGAGCAGCGTTCTTCCTTTAGAGAAGACGCATCAGAGTCAGCAAGCCTTTATGCTTTGCCTCCGGTGTGACGTGTTTAAGTGTATCAGTGGAAACATAATACCGCCACTTCCTGCGTCTTTTGTAACCACACGGCACCGACAGACTTGAGAACAATGCTGTGATTTAAGTGCAGCAGTACAACCTGTTAGTAAAGGCTGCACATTTTCCATCTATACGTCTCACTTCAATACCTGCTCCTCTTTTCTCCCTTTTTTCAATTGCGATCTTGCTCACCGAGTACATAAATCCCTCTCTTAAACAGATTCCAAGAAGCAATTGGCACCTTTGCCAGGCAAGGAGCAATCTGGAAACTATTCAAGCCAGGTAATGACTCTCCAAAGCCGAACAGAAAGAACACATTGCATAGTTGAACAGTACAACAGGTGGGGGACTTTCTGCTTCGAGTGAGCGAGACTGACTCTCGCAGATGAATTTTAGAGCCTGGAGCCATGAGTCAGAGGGTTCAACACTGACAGACTGCAGAGGATATTACCAAAACCATCGGGGCCATTCAGGATCAACATATTATGGTCCATGAAGGTGCAACTCAATCATGAAGAGGTTTTAGTAAAGACTGTAGGAAGCATCTCTCTTTTATTTAAGTGAAGTAAACTGAGACACAACAGCTTTATACAACATGGTAATATTTATTTCTATTTAGCTGATTCATTTTAAAGTATGTCAGCAGGCCTATGTATAGAAAAAACTGAGCAGAACTGGAACAATATTATTCTCTCATCGGATAAGCTTTGTCCGCTACATATTAAAATTTCGGAAAAACCCATAGAGATACATTAAAAGTAGGTCAAACATCTAGGGCCATTTGTTTTTTTCTGGAACATGTCAAGAAATGAATGCATTTTGCATTGTTTTGATTGGTTCTTCTTTTATTTTCCAGAAGACTAGTCGATCATAGGAGATTATGTACTTTTTTATTTTCATACACAGCAGGGAAGTGCTATCCAATCAAGAGTGGTCACTTGAGATGCATTCTAATGCCAGGTGTGAGGTGACGTACTTAGAGCTGTCTACTTGTGTTTGAGTCACCCAGGACACATGTTAATGTCATGTCTGAACAGGGTGGTAGTTTAGCTAATGCTTTGGCATGCTAACATTTGCTAATCAGGACTAAACACACATCTGAATGCAGCTGAGGCTGGTGGGATGTCATTGGTTTTGCAGCTATTTGTTCATAAGCCAAAGTATTGGATAAATGGATTTGACCTCATGATGACACTAGATGAAAAGTCAAGGGACTGCCAAAGTCAGTCGGCTTGTCCTCAGGGGACCATGAATGCGTGTGCCTATTTTCATATATATCCAACCCGTGGTTGTTGGGATATTTCAGTCTAAACCAAAGTGATGGATTCACAGACAAGCCTTACAGCCTCACTGCTAGTGTGGCAAAGAATCTGCATAGTCATGGGGGAAAAAAGCCATTTTCAATGGTTTTCTTGATAATAACCAAAATCATTATCAAGAAAACCATGGAAAATAGCTAGATATCAGGTCTTAAATTAAAATCTTATGGGCTATTATCATTAAATTTGCCCAAACAAATGTACTTTTAGTTGTATCAGGCATTAAAATGAACAAGAAATTGAAAATTTCTAATAATTTTTTCCTTAACTGTATATGTAATGTGAAGCATGTATATTCCCCTAGTTAATCTGAATGTACTTGAAATGAGATATACGATTCTGATTACCTTAGTTAAACATTGTTAAACATGTCTATGTGGTTAGAGGACTCTTTTATCATAGAATAGACTTTTCTATGAATTATTGTCTACAGAGTTGGACTATCAGGTACACCTTTGAACAGACTGTTCTCCTTTTTCAGTTAGTAATAATAACTCAGTAAAACAACTTTGGATTGCCAATGACCTCCTTCGTGTCTTGTTAGATTTCAGAGGTCTCACTGACACCTATTTTTTCTGTCACCGTCTTTACTCCAGAATGGTGACTCCTCCTCAATCTCTGAAGTGTCCATCTGGCCCACCACTCCACCACCCATCTTGTTTTTCTCTTCACAGTTGTCTCCCACACAGCTTCTCTCTGTCCAAAATCCCCACAATTAAACTCCTGTGGGTGTCTTGAGTCTGGTCCTCTCAGACAGTCAGTTAGACATCAGTCACAGGGGAGTAAGGGGAGCACCTCTGTCACTTTAAGAAATGCCTCTGGCGAAAAGAAACTGATTAGTAGTGCTGGCAGCCAACCACGTGGAGTGCTGTGTGGAGACCGAAGCCAATGAGAAGCCCTGCTGGGTGGAGGTTACAAAAGCAGCCTGAACCCAATGACTCAGCAAAGTTGGGTGCGTGTGAGATGACACTTTGCAGCGATTTAAAGGGCCAGCGTGCCGGCTCGCAGCCCTTCTGAAGGAAGCTGAAAAATGCACTTTCAAAATCAGGCCAAGTGTTCACTCCCTCCCTCTTGTGCAGATCACGAAGGTATGTGGCCCAGGTTGTTCTGGTGAGTTCACAGGGATACACCCATCTTTTTTATTCAAGGGACACAGTCTAACGAAGTATTGGTCATTGGAATACAAGTATGTTTTTAGTAGATTGATCCAGTGCAGCCTTGGGTAACATCTAAGGTATTCAAGTATAATGCTTTAATAAGTATTGTCACATCCATTTTGGCCAGCAAAAAAAGTATATTTGTGCAGCCATCTGAGGGGTGCACTGCGTAGACCCGAACCATAATTTAAATCGACTCAAGTCCAAGTTCAAGGGACTCAAGTCCACATCTGTTTAAAACATAACAGAAATAATTAGGATTCATCCTATATCGCACTTGGGTCACAGGGTATTTGGGACCCGGCCACTCATCCAGAGTCGATCAGACCCCACTTCTGATTGCTCAAAACCCTGCAATGCAATGATCCCCCTTTGTTAAATATACTGTACAAACTGCCATTATGCAACTTTACAGACAGTAATCAGTAATGGTGCAAAAGTAAAAAATGATCCATAACTTTCCAAAACTTTTACTCACAGTGGTGTGGTGTCTTCAGCTTCAGTCTAATACACTTGCAGGAATGATGACTATGACTTGACTCTGTCATGAAATCTGTTAATTTAGTTTTGACCTGATTTGTATTTTAAGTAACTCTCTGGAGGATATCAATTTAAAGATTTCTCACAATAAGAATCTGTTTCATCGTCTCCTTCCTATCGTCTGTTTCCTCCAACATGACTGGCAGAGTCATCCATACACTGGTACACAGATTTGCAGCTGATAATGAGTTGGCCCTTTCAGCTCTGTTATAGATCCAATGACCCACATTATGATCTGGCCAGGCACTGTTCCTCCTTCCTCTCTATACTGTAACACTGAGCGGTATTGTGAAGGAGTCGGGTGTGTGAGCAGCAGTGGAAACTTCCATTAGACCACGGGAGAAGTATACTCCTGAGTATTGTTCTGGTCAGGCCTGCAACAGTCAGCATAGCACAGCACACCTCTGTGACAAGACAGGGGCTATATATATATACTGTGGCTAGCAGTAATTCAGCAACTGCAGCCATCTCCAGCCTCCCGGCTACCACTGCAAGAAGAGAAGGGGCCTCTTAAAGGCATAGCTCACAACTCCGTGTCAGGCAGACAGACTCCGGCTCTAAATGACGTCTATATGCATATGTGGAATATTTTGGCTTCAGTTTTTGAGCCATTTTTTATTCAGTGTGTGATTTGGACAGAGCCATGCCTGGAGGGTGGTATCAATCTTCTCATCTAACTCTCAGCAAGGAGTAAACATAATTTACCTAAATGTCAAACTATTGCTTTAAAATTTCCTTGAGTGGCAAAGGCCACTTGACATTCAAAGAAGAAATTCAAAATGTCACATCTTGATCCTAAAACATTAAATCAGGCAAATATAAATATGGTAAATATCTGCTGTTAGCGTTGAGAAACCTTTATCAGCTTGAAGTTTTGGTAAAATTTCTCCACATTCTTTGAGTTTTTATCTACCAGACGACTGCCCGGGACCTAATCCTTCAGCTTTGATAACAAATACTAAAACAAATAAAGGATATCATGTAAATGCTAGTGTTACAGACCAAAAGGGGTTTCTGGAAAGGTCATTCTCTTATTCATGCTGACAATTACAATTAAAAAATGTACTGAAATCTAAGTGATTCTCAACCATGACAAGCCATATATTGTGGTCATTCATATTCATATGTGCCCACTGTTCTTTAGTACATTGACCCTGATTCCAAAAAAAGTTGGAACACTGTAAAATGTAAATACAACAGAATGTGTAGTTTGCTAATCCTTTGTGATTTATACATTTAATTGAAAACTGTTCAAAGACATATATCTAACCTCTTAAAACCCATCAGCCTGCCAGTAGGCAGAAGTAGGTTTAGACCAAATAAAAACTTTGAATATGCTTTAGCCAGTGTTTCCTCTGGGATGTTTTTCAGCAGTGGAGGTAAAGGGTTATTTGTTTCCTGGATGGTGTGCTTGTGTAAATATCAAACAGCAATTTAGGAAGTATAGAAAACGACACTCGACTGCAAAACAAGCTTTAGAACCAGTGTTTCCAATTGGATTGTATGAAAAGTTTTGCCGTAAAAGCCTTAATTTGGTGCCTCTCGCACATTCTAATGCCACTATTATACCATCATATATACTGGTCTTAAGCATTGCATATTTTATTCATGCTGTGGTGGATTCTCTTAACACAGCCATGTGCTCTTATTTTGAAAACTACATGTGTTTAGCGAAATGTGTGTGAAATAGCCACAGATTCGCTTAACTCAAAATCCGTGGAATAGCCACGGAATCACTCAAATTTCCGTGAAACTGATACGGATTTCGTTACAATGCTAGTTAATGCTTGGTTTTTTCCAAGTCACGTGACTTTTAAGGTACTGGCGGTCAGAACAAAAAACATGGCGGACAGTTCTCTAATTTTTAGTGAAAAAAATCAATATTTTGACTTAGTTTCTGCATAAAAATGGATTTTGATCACATTTCTAGCGAGAAATATATGTTTTATTTTCTAAATATTCACTCAGTGAATGTACATAATCACTTTGTATGTTGGAATAGCCACGGGATATGACCGTCATTAACTTGCATTGTAGCGAAATCTGTGTCAGTTTCACAGAAATTTGAGTGATTCCGTGGCTATTTCACAGATTCCTGTGAGACCAGGTTCATTCATTTAGTAGGGGCTCATTTAGAAACGGTTGAAATGAATGTAACAGGCACAATTTGAAAAGATGTTACCTTTCAAATCCAGCCTCATACGTGCATTTTGGCCTTACTGTAATAAGCTTTGGCTTAAATTTTGAGTCTTCCTTTTGTGTTTGTATAAAATTAAGAATTCAGTGTATATTTACATTCTGTTTTAATTTTTACTCTGTTTTACACAGTGTCCCAACTTCAGTGGAATCAGGGTTGTACATTAAATCATTTGACCTTGGGGAAAAGACATTACTGTGAACATAAAACCCTTTAAAAGGTCTCCTTAATGTGTCGTATTAAAAGGATATTGACCTGGAGAAGACAGGACCCTGGGAACATGGATACATTCCTGCCATAATTTCTAACTTGGTGGAATATACTTTGCAAGGGTTCGGTGCATTCTGTTCATAATTGTCAGTTATGCAAATTTACAAAAAAGTATGAGAATTTGGTGCAAAGGTGAGCTGAAGATGTAATTTAGCTGAAAACAAGGTCAGTGAATGAACACTAAGATTCCACTATTTCCTTTTTCATGCTTCAAGGTGAATATACGGTCAGTTTGCATAACAGTCACGACATTTGCAGATAAAGGAATAATTCTGCTCTCAGTAGATTAGACATTGGTTCAAAGTTCTGTCCTCCTCATGCTCTCCTTTCTCTTGATGTACTCTTCTGCAGTCAGTGAACTGTAACCGCTGCCCCCGATCTCCTCTCCACGTTGAGTTTGTTTGTTCCAGGAACATTTCTCACTTGAACCCTGAACCCTTTTAAGAAGTCACCTACTTTCGTCACAGGCCGGGCCACAAAAAGGGTGTTTCCTCATCGATTCATGTGATCCACATCCAGCTGTTTCATAAGCTCGTTGTGGCTGTGATGTCAACTGCAGTCATTCATGTAACTGTAACCTGGATTAACTACAAAGAGGGTTTTTTTATGCATAGTCACAGCTGACATTAACCTCTGAACTGCTGGTGTAGCAGATTTTTTTTAGCTTAAAGGGTTACTTTAGTCTGTTTTATCATTCTCCTGCTCGTTATTCTCCTGCAGCAGACAGGGAACTCTGATCCCTATGCATGTAGGGACAAGGAGGCCACGGCAATGTGCACTCATGCCTGAATTCCCAGAGAACAGCATTTCCATAAGGTTTATCTTGGTTGCCACATGCAGGGCCAAGGCCTACTTACTGATATGATTAGCCTTGCTGGTGGAAAAGGAACACATTATCCTCAGACAGTCTGATCCAACCTCCATTCTTCCAAACACCCTTATTTGTCCGATGCTTGAAGCGACTAATAATGATGGTAACTGAAATGCACCTCGCTCTTAAAAAAAAGAAGAAGAAGATGGGACTGTTGAAGCTAATAGATAGAGACGGGCTGGCAGAACTGTGGCCTGTGAAAGTGATGACACTCTGCAATAGGGAGACTTTGAGAGAAGACGTGTTAGTGACAAGTGGTAGCTATTAGAGCTGACAGGCCGCTCTCAGGCACTTTCTTTTTCTCAGTATCAAAGTGCCAGGCCTTCCTTTTTCACACCAGCAGGTTAAATATTAATATCCTCCAATTCTTTTGTTTAATTTCCCCCTCAAAAATCTCATACTCATCGTATCAGTTCGTGCCAGTCAGTGAGCACCTCCAGCAGTCCTTGATGACATGTCTGCTTTCCATGCTGTGACACCATGTGACAGTATTGCGGCAGACACACCAGCAAGATGCCTCAGCCCCCGACTGGCACTCCGTTTTCCGACATGCACTCTCACGGATCAATAACCTCTTACATAACATTCTGGTTTGGACTGGAGGCCAGATTCCAGCTGACTGGAACATGTGACAGGGCTTTGACTGTGTTGACCCATATTTTCCCTTCCTCCCGAGATGCCCCCCCCTCACTCCCTCTCTCCGTCTTCTCTTCCCACTATGTCCCTCCATTAGCCCAAACCCCTCTCTACCCCTTCACACCCGTCAGGAGAGCAGTCATGTAGGCAGTCAGATCCAGACTTGGGTGGGTCAGGCCCTTCTGCGACAAGCACAGACATGCACCCAGACAGAGGGAATGACACACGGGGAATAGTTGCTGGCTGAGCAGTCGCTTTTACTCGGACAAATGACATAACAGGAGTGGTCATGGAAAATGTCTGACTTTGTATGGTATTCCAGACAGATACAGTGTTATGGTTGATGCTTTGGCTGGATTTTTGGGTGTTTATTCCTTTAACCCTTTATCAGGCAAAGAACTATATTTGGTAACTTCAGGTAATATTTTGAGAAAAAAGTTGCAAATTTACTAGATTAAAGTGTCAAATCTGTGCGAAAAAAGTGGCAAAAAAGCTACATTTTCCCCCAGATTCACCACTTTAAATCTCATAAATCTGCACATTTTTTTCTCGTAGATTTGCCCTTTAATCTTGTAAACTTTTTTCTCAAAGTGTTATTTTTGTATGTTTTTTTTAAAAAACATTCTGACAGTATGTAATATCCTCCAATATTCTCTAGGGTTGAAATTTGGAATTTGCATGTATTTCAATGAGTGTCCTATTAAAGGTTAAAGTGATGAATCTGGGAGAAAATCGTAAATCTGCGACTTTTTTCACGCAGATTTGCCACTTTAAATCTCTTAAATCTGCAACTTTTTTTCTTGTAGATTTGCCACTTTAATCCAGTAAATCTGCAACTTTTTTCTCGAAATATTACCTGAAGTGACCAAATATAGTTCTTTGCCTGATAAAGGGTTAACTGCTAGCTAATAGTGTTGGTCAGCAACACATTTATCACAGTACTGAGATTGCTTTTTTTTTTTTTTTTTTAACTATTACAAGTTTGGTAATAACATTGCAGTTAATAATTCCAAGTTATTTAAACAATCTGAAGGTATGGTTAAAAAAAATCATAATCCCGATTATTTAACATGTTAGACATTTAAATAACAAAAAAATAATTTTAACAATGGATTTTCTTGAACTTTAACTATTTCAACTGAAAAAACTAAATAAATAATTATAGTGTGTAAATATACACGACCGCCCATAAAGTTGGAATAATTTTGTTTTCAGATACAATCCTCTGTTAATCGTGATGTGTAGAAAGGACACTTTTAATTGATTAATAAAGTTTTGAGAAGATATACGATTTATCTGTCAATCGTAAATCACATTGTCACAATCATTTCATGGAAAGGAGTAAAAAAATATTTTATTCCAACTTTATGGGCGACCGTGTATATACATTTAAATATAACAACAATAATAATATCTATGTTCATTTTCTACTTAAAACTACATAAACATATTCACTATATAAAAATAATAAACATAAGTTGGAGTAAAATAAATACAATCAAATATGTTCTGTTGCGTTGTCACAAACTACAAACAACTGTTCTAACTTTTTGATGAACTATATTTGACATATTCCATTCAGCAACTGTAAAGTAAAGGGTGCGCTGGATTTGATTAAAAATTAAATTAAATTAAATTCATAATTGTTGAAAGCCAAAATTGTAGTTGAAAATAAAATTTGAGGGTCAATCTGTTGATATAGAGTTGATATACCTTTTTTTCTGTGTGCGTTCAGAAGACTGCTACTGTATATGAGGTTATGCTGTATTCACAAAATGTCAGCTAAATAAAAGGCGTAGGAAAACTGTTATTCCTACTTGCATTCATGCATCATCCAGGAGAGTTGAGAGAAAAATGCACCTCCTGTCAGTGGCGGATCTAGACCGATTTTATTGTGGGGGCTAAGCAGGGGCCAGTGCTTAATCTGAGGGGCACATTAAAAAATGACAAAGGTTTATTTAAGCATTCAAACCTTTATTTTAGCTTATTTAAAAATCTCATTTAAGTATATTTGTTATTTTTCAAACAATGAGACTTACCAACTAATATCTATTTTTGGATGACAATGGCATTTCTCATTTATGTGCACAATTACTTTTTTTAAATTTTGAAAGTGCAGTACAATGAGAATGATCTTTTATATATAAATATACACACACTTTTATTGCACAATTAAACTATTATACAATGTACACATTCTGAGTTCCTTTTGTGTACAATGAGATATTGTTCGAACAAAAAATAGGTAAGAATTGTTCTGTTCTTCATGGTTATAAATCGATCATTTTATTATTAATTTGACACAAGGGCCACAGCAGGGGCCAAAGGCTTCTTCACAGGGGCAGTGGCCCCTGTAGGCCCCTGTGTAGAATCGCCACTGCCTCCTGTTTACCCAGAAGTTGTCTTATTTACATATAGTTATTTGCTTATTTGCAAACTTATTTGCAGCAAGCTAGCCACCGATAGCTTTGGCTAGGCTACATTCAGTTGATGACAAGACTTCTCTGGAGGGCTGCATGCTGTAAATGGATTAAGCTAACATTAGCTGTTAATTGTGAGTCTATACCTCCTAACTGTAGGCTGGCTGTTTGTTCAACCACTCTTATATTCTATTAAACACAGAATATTTGAGGTGTTGGTGTGAAAACCCATGTGTCTTGCTGGGTAATGAAAAAATACTTTTTTGCTTGGTAATTAGCAAACTAAGCAATGGGCTACCATAATGCAATCAATTGGGAAAAAAACTGTGAATAATTCATAATAATGAATTATTTCCGAACAATATTGAATATTATGTTTCAATGAATGTGGCAGTTTCTTTGCTGTTGCTTGCCCAGTTCTCTGAGCTTTTGTTTAAAAGGTGCTCGCTCGGATGACTAACCAGTGTTTCCACACACAACATTACCTTGTTGTGCCTCCAGAAGAGAAAGGAGATCACGCAGACATACAATAGATGCAGCCGGTTGCACAATGCATTGTCTCTGCAAAGTTCTGAGATGTTCTTACAGCGAGCAATCAGACAGTCTTACAGTATGAGACTGAGCTCGAGTGAGGTGAACCCCTTACTGGTTTCCTGCCACATTAACCTGTCTGACTTCGAATTACGGTAAGCTGATTAAGCCACCACAGGTGTCCTATTTAAGTGTTTGTTTCACTAAAACTTCCTCGGCACAAGTGCCTGTGAATCTCGTGAATGTTCCTGACTGATCAGTTTACCCTCAGCTGCTGAGTGACGAGTGGTCTCTGGGCTGAGAAATGTCTCTCCTTCAATCTTAATCAGTCTGAGCACACAGTGCAACTAAAGGCTTTTCACTGCCTAATCATGACTAGTGCTGGGCAAAAGTCAACACATGATTCTTTTCTACTGATACTTCTGTGCATTTGATAATGGATCTACACTAGTATGTACTGCCTCCAAGCAAACATTTAGTTATGGCTTTCTATACCGCTGGAAACATTAAGTTGTACGACGTAAGCAGCATGTGCTGAGGTTAGCAACTTAGCACATTAAGCTAGCGAGCAAGTCAGTCACACTGGCGAGCACAAATGAAACAGCAGAGCTGGAAGACCAGTCTGAGTGTTCTTGGTTAAATACAACAGCAACAGAGGATAAGGCATGAGTGTGGAAAAATCCAACAATCTAACGCACATTCAACAATATCACCCAGATGTGCTGAAATAGTAAACCGGAGCCTAACCCGGAGCCTAACTCCTTATCCAAGCAGCCTTTAGAGTGCTGTTTAACTTGCAGGTTCAATATGCACACCTTTTGATAGTTTCCCATGAAAATCTAAAGTTAATGCTACCACATTAGCTAGCTATGGTTGCTAATGTAGAATTGGACAATGTCAAAGGGTCAGAATTACAATTAAGTAAAATACATAGTATGTTTCTCATTTGGTCTGTCAGCAGGATTACAGAAAAACTACAGGCCCTAATCATGAAACTGCTTTAAACGGTAAAATGGTAACTGGACCACACTTGTATAGTGCTTTTCTAGTCTAAGTGACCACTCAAAGCGCTTAAACACTACAGACAGCGCTCATTTACCCATACACCCACATTCATACACTGGTGGCTGAGGCTACCCTACATGGTGCCACACACCGATGAACACAGCATCATGAGCAATTTGGGTGTAGTATGGGCAAAGGAAGAAACCATTCAGTTTTTGAGTGAAGCCAAATCAGTAGGTGAATACACATTAGTTTATATTTCACTGTTGTTAAGGTAAAAAAAAAAAAGCGAGGGCAGTTGGCCTTGGCGAGGACTGATTCTTGTTTCAAATGTTATCAGTTCTATGTAGTCTACAACTTAATGTTTGAATAGGATAATGAAGCCTACTGCTTCACTCCCAGTCAGGGCCTGCATATCATGTTTGTGTGCACTGCACTCTGAGGCCTTAAAGGTGGCCAACACCCAACATTCAAAATACTTGATCTATGGGATACAGAGGCAACATAACACTCAAACCTCCCAGCACGAATAATGAAAATTTCACTTGACATAGAAAGACATAACCTAACTCTTAATTGTGTATTTATTTTGTGTCTGGGTCCTCTGCTTGCGTACAGTATGAGGGTAATTAGACTGTGAATTGCACTGGGCCTGCAGTTAGGTCTTTAGGAAGTAGCAGTGACTCATCAGAAGCTTGCTTCCTGCTCCTATAAATAGCCAGTTATTCACTAGCTTGAACAACAGGTACCAATCAGAGTACAGAACCCTTCTTCATTCTTGTTTTGTACAAACCCAAATATCAGTCTATGGTTTCTTTCTCTGTTATTAAGCTTGTTTGTACTTGTCTAATCCAATATTTGAGTTTAATCGAATCTTTTTACCGTCCTTATTAAGAATGAATTGATAAAATTCCTTCATCTGGTTTCAGACTGCAGAAAACGTCCAAATAACCTTGTCAAACTTTAATCTACTTAATGTAAAGTTTGACAAGGTTATGTGGACATTTTCTGCAGTCTGAAACCAGATGAAGGAAATTCATTAATTCATTCATCATATTTATGTAAGATGTGTTGAGTTTTGTAAGTTATTTTCAACCAACAGTGTTTTTTCTTTGTATACACAAATACACAAAGCCCATATGCCTTGAGTAAATAACGTTATGTGAAGAGCCAGGGTGGGAGGAAGGAGAGGTGGATGGGTCAAACAAACCCTGAACTTCAACCCCGGAGGCTCTTGTGAAGCCAAGAGTCAAAGACATAGTTGTTTTTAAGCCCAAACCTTGATCTTTTACCTTAGTCAAGTGGTTTTATTGCCCAAGTTAACGATTTCCTCTCAACACAGAAGTTTATTTTGAAAAGTCACTATGCATGAAAGTAGCGGAAACTGGCGCAAAGCGTTCAGTGTGACTCAGGGCAGAGGAGAAGGGCGGGACGTCACCAGCAGCGTGGGTGTTGGTGGTAAGTGGCTGTGCAGCAGAACATCCAACTGGACTGTGATACAGAGATCGGTGCAGGAAGGCTGGTATTTTTCCAGGGAGGCTTGCTCTGCACGTGCATGCACACACAAATGCTGCAAACACACACACTCTTCTCATCCGTCTCCATGCCCACCCTTATGCTGACTCTCTTTCCATCCATCCGCTTATTTCCTACACTGTCTTCCTTGCTTGTGCTTCCCTCTACTCGTTTTTCATATCATTCTTTCCCCCCTTATACTCTGTTTTTATTTTTCCTTCTCAGCCTTGCCTCCACACTCTTTCCACTTTTGTTTCCCTCGTCTTTTCCTACAATCCCTTCTCCCTCACTCCCCATCTGTCCTCCCCACCTCCCCTTCAGTCCCCATCTGGGGCCCTCGTCAGAGCCGTCTAGCCCAGACAGGCACCAAGGGCAAGGAAACATCCTCCGGTGACGCCTTGCTATGGCGCGCTGATATGACAGCGTTAGACAGCAAAAACGTCAAAGAAAGAAACTTTGTTTTTGTGCATGCAGCATATGAGCGTATGAGCATCTTGAGACAGATGCATTATCTGTGCATGCATGTGTGTGCTCGCATGTGGAAGAGAACACATCCTTGAGTCCATTTTGGAAGCAGCTGCTCATGGTCTGTTTGCTTATGTAAGCCTGTACTGTAAAACACAGCAGAACAAGAACAAACTGGCTGCCCAGGACAAAGGCCCTGCCCTCACTGCTGCACTGTCAGACATGTGTGTTTTTCTGTCTGTCTGCATCTAGGAGACACAAAATGAGGGAGACATAAAAATGAAAAAAAAAAGGAGGAAAGAAAGAGAGACTCTGGAGATTAAGATACTGTAGGGTCATACTGCACAGGACTGGTGTGCTGCAGATGAGGGGAAAGATGAGCCCTGCTGCGCCCTGGTAGCCCACCTGCTGCTCTCTGGCCCTCATCTGCTGCTGCTTTATCATACAGCACACTGCCTTGCACAAGACTCCATGGGTTGCACAAGGAGAGAGAAAGAGACAGAGAAAGAGCAAAAACAAGATCGCATTACAGGCAGAGAGAGAATGAGTGTGAGAATACAAATGAGAGAAATCAGAGCCCTTTAAACTCTGGTCTGACTGCAGCTTCCGCCTGCAAAACTTGCTTCTTTTTTGTTTTTTGCAACTCTGTATGTTCCACGCAATCCCAATCTCCTCCTTGTTGCACAGCGGAATAGTCTTTTGCATTTAAAACAAGTATTTCTAATTGGAGTGATCTGTAACTGGGTCACAAGTGCACAATAATAACATCATAATAACAACGTGTCTGTATTGCTCAGTTCAGTTCTTTTAAGTGCACTCAGAGGAAAAGCAAAAACAACTGGACACAGTTTCAGTGACTGCATTTGACAAATATTTCAAATGTGTTACAACAGCCACTTGGTTATTTTTCCTGAATTTTTTAAACCGAGACAAAATGAACCAGTGTTGACCCAGCTTGCAGGTGCTCTTGTCTTGAGAGACGCTTTGGTTTTTAGTTGCCAGGGCTGCTTGGACTGTGTGCAGAGACAGTTGGGCAGACCAGGCTAACTGTCATGTTGCATTAGCTCTTCCAGTGTTAGCTGACTCCAATTTAGCCTGAAGGAGAGGTGGTTACCTACCAGCAACCTCATCGTACAGAGAAAAGGACATGCATATACATGCAACATGTGCAGAACCGAGATGCACACAGCAGTGCACTAGTGATGGGAATTTCGGCTCTTTTTAGTGAGCCGAATCATTTGGCTCAGCTCACCAAGAAGAGCCAGCTCTTTCGGCTCCCAAATGGCTCTTCATTTTACCACTTATACCTTTTATAATTCAGCCAAATGTAGCGCTGTTTTGATTTGTGATTTGTATTTGAACATATATCACTTAAATTTCAATAAATTGCTGTAGCCAATTGCATTTACTGTTGTAAAATCCCTTGTAACTCTCTAAATTGCTTGAAGAGCCACTCTGCTACTCAAAGCAGATAGAAAATGCCAATTAAAACCTAAGCATAGAACAGGCGGCAATCTCCGTGTCTGAGCATGGGGGCTAACCAGGAAGTGTGTTAAGCCTGCATACCATCGAAAATTCCAGTAGGAGGTGCTAAGTTTGGCTGCACATGTTTGGGACAACACTATAGTCTCAATTGCTAGTAAAAAATGTTCTTCAAGACAATTTGATGTTATTAGTTCTAATAATGGCTCCATTTAGAAGAAAATAGAAGATAAAGAATCCTATGATTTGGGTCGTCCACAAACCAACGGGTGACGTCACGGTGACTATGTCCATTATTTATATACAGTCTATGGCATAGACATTCAAAAAGGACGGCTATTGACATTTTTTTTTAAATTTATACACACACACCTAACAAAACAAGTAAAGTACTCAAAAATATATATTTTTGGTATAGAGTAAAAATAATAATAAATAAACAACATAAAAAGTTCGCTTTTTCAGGGCAGACTGGCATTGAGGAAGACCAATTATATATATAATATTATATTATTTCTGTCCTTGTCACGTCTCAGCGTTGCCTGGTGGTATGATCCTTGTCAATCCTCACATGATTGGTTCACACAGCATGCACGTGACATCCGTAGTCAGCGTCTGCAGCACCCGCAGGTACAAGAAAAGTTAAAAAACGGACGCATCTTTCGCTTTAAAGAGCCGGCTCTTTGAACCGGCTCCTTCGTGACCGACGCATCACTACAGCGCACACTGACAAGCACTATGATTGTCTTTGTCCCCCCTCGCTCCCAGTCTCACCCTCATTTCCCTCTCTCTTGTGTCGTCTCTTGTCCCTTTCAGGCCCAGCAAAAATAAAACTAGCATTAGCTGGTGGATATGCTAAACTAAACCACTCCTTGCCAGCGGAGACTGGCCACACCCTGTATAACCCATGTAATGTGACAGTTAAGGAATTTGCTGCAGGCTAGCCACAAATACTTGCAGCCTGAGTCTGAGATACTTGCACAGAGAGAGAGATTCTAACCCAACAACTGCTTGGTTTTATTTGTAATTTAGACAGGGATTTCTGGGTTATGACTGGTTTTCATGTGACTATTTAGAGCAAAGGTCACTGTTGTATTTATATCATTGGAATCAGGAAATAGTTATACTGCAGTTTGCTCTACAAACAAATTGTTTACTTGACAGGGGAGTAGAACCATTCGTACATGAATAATCTGTCATTCAAATGTCATTTGTAAGATACTCCATCGTAAATTCCTCTGGCTTCCTGCCCATAACACTTTGGAAAAGTACAACACAACACCCAGTGAGTCACATGACCAGTACAGTCTATAAACACAACAGGTGTGCAGGTTCAGCTTGTAGACTTTCTGCATTGGTCTCCATTAAGTGTTAATATTCCGCATTGCACTTCTTTCTCTTATCTCCTTTGAGGCTCAAATATTAGAAACATGAAGTTTTCCATCCAGTACACACACACACACACACACACACACACACACACACACACACCTCAAGAATGCAGATGATATCACATTTTCAAAAACATTATGGCACAATACTGTATCCAGTTTAATCTTTGTTCAAATTCCCATGGTTACCAAAATAACTGGGACATTTGCTTTGTGTTATCCCAACACTGGTGGAGAACATGTTTCCTCATACTTTCTGATGACCTTGGAATTAACCAGTTGATCAGCTCAGATTTACACTAACATTTAATCTACTAAATCTACTAAAGCTGAAAGCTTACCAACCTGCCCCTGTTGAAGCCTGGCACACACAGAACAGAAAAGACATTTTTGAATGTACTTGTTATACAACAACATTGCATGAATCATTGTTGGAATGCAACAGACACAATTGTTTAATTACCAGTTTCTGAGTAGGTTTCTTGTTTTGCTGCACTATTGCACTATTATGTTGCTGTTTTCAGACATTAATCATCACACAATTGCCACTTCATGGAAATGCATGATTTTTGTTTTATGGAGCTCTTTAGGGTCTTATTGACCCGATTGGTTTTGCATTTTCAGATCCTGCAGAATGTCAGCACTGCATGCACAAACACGCCACATGTAGCTCATTGTTGGATCATAAATTATCTTTGGATTTATGGACTAAAAGCAGATACAAAATGACTAATCCATGTCAAAGAGTCCTTAAGCCCTTTCAGATAACATTTTTTCTGCAATCATTAACTGCATGGACACAATTAAACACAAGATTGTATTTGAGGATTATTTAATTGGATTTCATTGCTAATAAGTTGTTGCATTAAATAAACATTAAGCAGGAAATAATGCCACTATCAGACGGGCCGCAATCCAAGGTGAGCACCCACACAGAGGCTCAGACTGCAACCACATGGTGCACCAACATGCCAATGAGCACAAAGGTGCACGGTGACGTGAGCTGATGTTAAACCTGTGCAGACACATGAACACATGCTCGGACAAAGTGTGCAAAGAAAATGATTGCTTGAAAAAAAGATTAAAAAACCCTATAGTTGATCAATAATTCAACTCAATAAAAAAATATATATGTAAAAAAAAGTTATTATAAAAAAAAATTATTAGACCACCTTTGTTATCTCCTTGCTTTCTTGTTCATTTTAATGCCTGATACAACTAAAGGTACATTTGTTTGGACAAATATAATGATAACAACTAAATAGCTGATAAGAGTTTAATTTAAGAGCTGATATCTAGACATTTAACATGGTTTCCTTGATAATGATTTGGGTCATTTTCAAGAAAACCATGGAAAATGGCTAGATATCAGCTCTTAAATTAAACTCTTAGCTATTTTTGTTGTTATCATTATATATATATATATATATAATATAGATTTTTTATTTATTATATTTTATCATTATTTTTTTTGCCATGACTGTATAATGTGTTCGTAATGAAGACTGTGGTGATAACAGCCATCTGATTGATTCTTAGGCTATGGAAAAGTGTGTCTGCCCAAAAAATGTAGCTTATGTCAAAGATATTGTCTTATGAGCATGTTAGCCAGAGTTAATAATGAAAAAGAGAACTTTAAAAAGTCATGGGAACATATTTTTGCCTATGGTAATGTGAATGTATCGTGACTAGGCAAATATGCTGCTGTGGTGCCTGAAATGTTATTATATTCTGGTCTTGTGTTTCCTTCTTTTCTTTTCCTTTTAAAAAGACATATAACTGTACTGTATAATACCAAAGCTGTCTACTCTATTGTTGTTGTTTATTTTTTTATTAAATGAAAACTAAATAAAAAAGTTATATTACAAAAAAATATATAATTTATTACTGAAAGTCACATTTTGTTTTGTTTGTTTTGTTTTTTTCAGATTAGATTAGATAATACTTTATTGATCCCACAACGGGGAAATTCACTTGGCACAGCAGCAAAAACAGAAGCAAAAGGTGTGAATATAAATTACAGGGGAGAAAAAAAAGAAAAGTAGTTTATTTGATAGAAAAATATAAATTCAGATATAGTTTATATAAATTTTGCTGTGGCAAGTTAACTCCTTACTCCTCTGTAGGCACGTAAAGTAAATCTAGAGTCAATTTAATTATAATGGTTGTATGAGTGTAAGTTCTAACTGATTAGTATGCTGTTACCGCTCTCATCTCTTCACTCTGAGTCATGTGACATACAGTAACCTTTGTCACACATATTCATGAATACTGAGTTTCTGTACAACACGACTTCTTGTTTCCTCAAAAGTACAAATGAGGATCAGTATACAGCAAATTCAAAACTCAGTCAAATGTCCCCCCCCCCCCCCCCCCCCCCCTCCCTCCCTCGCCCCCAGAACTCCTCCATTACATCCACACAGTATTTATGGACATATGTGCTCAGTTGAATTTGTGTGACTCTGCAGATATCTATTTAAACTGCCAACTTAATATATTCCCCATGTGCTGAGCTCTAATTTTAAACGAGGTGCTAAATATACAGACAGTTTCCGAGCCAAAAGCAGAGATAGCTGCGTCATTGTGTCTGTCAGAGCAGAGTCAACCCCTGGAAAAGTCACAGTGTTTCAGAGGAGCGTTTCAGGGCAGACGCCTCGTTGATGGCGCCATCTGCTGGCCGCTGCGGCAGAACAGGTGGTCTCCATGGCGACGTCAAATGACATGGTTGGGTAGTTTGGATGGGCAAGTAGGTCGAGTGATCTTGATAAAAGCATCGCTGTGAAACCAGGTCACAGGGAAGCAGACAGCGTTTAAAGGGTTACGGATGTAAAGCTGCGCTGAATAATGATGTGATGTGACACTGCAGTGGTTTCACGGCCTCCGACTGGCTTTGCTTTGCTTACTTTTCTTTTTATGTGGCTCTGTGGAACGCACTGGGTGAAGAAATGAAACAAAGAAAAATAAAAAATACAGAGAGAAGTAGACACACATCTAAAAAACTTGTATAAAGAATTATTTATGCAAGGTACAGAAATGAGGAACGGGAATGTAAAGCACAATGAGGGCAATACTATATATAAGTTTTGTTTTTTATTTTTGTTCTCTCTTAGAATGCATGTGGGGTAATGAAGTCTGGGACATACACAATGATAATTAATTATTGATGAAGTGATATACATTTGACAAGCATGTTGCTTTTCCCTACTCCTTTTCGGACAAACAAAGTCTGTAAATTATTTACTGTTTTGTTATTGTCTTATTGTATATATATATATATATAATGTGTATGTGTGTGTGTGTGTGTGTGTGTATATATATATATATATATATGTATTTAATTTTTTATTATTTTTTTATGTTCGAAATAAAAAACAAACTTTTGCTTACAAAGCCACTTTAAAACAAAAAAATATTTTCTGTTCCAAACTTTTACCTGGGTTAGTTTTTTTTAAATATTAAAATTTGCCATTATAAAAACAGTTTAAAAATATTATCAGTGGCTTGTTTTAATAATAATATTGCTGTAATCTAAAGCCTGACTGATTTATTGGTCAGCCAATATTGGCATTTCACAGACATATTAGCATCTATTGATATGAGCGCATATATTGTCCAATATTTACCTATATGAAAACTTTTCTTACAGACCATATAATGCAGAGAATGATAATTATTTAGAACTTATATATAAGTTCTATAGAGCTATATATTTCAGTGTTATTTACTCTTTATTTAAAAAGTCAGTAAATTGACCGATACTGAAATACTGAATTACTTTCATTTTTATTTCCTCTTTTTTAAATGTTCAGTAATTGACTGATTGTGAACATAAACTGGTATTTGTTCAGATATTTATTTACTTTTTATTTATTTGTTATTTTCTCAGTTTTAATTTCTGGATTTGGTTGGCAATGTAGTACATTGTATGTATAATTATGAATAATAATGATACATTTTATTTAATTAAGTTATTTGTTTAAAAAAAGCAGTCTGCGTAACTTTGCATTGACATACTGGTGCAATGTCCACATGGAAAAGGCCGATTTTCATTCCAGCTTCAAAAGTTAGCTGTATCTGCCACCATAAACTGTCGATATTCAATGAATATTTCCCCTCTAGAATCAGTCGGTCTCCTCTATAATCCCAATAAATGTACTAGAGTCTCTTGGATTCTATGGTATCATACCATAATAATACTGTGCACACCCAATGCTAAAATAACTAAAAAATATACATTAAGAAAAATACATGAAAACTACTTTGGACACCAAATAAATCTAATGTTCAATTAGGCATTTGTGAATTTGATATATCTTTATTGACACATAAACTAAAGAACATAAAAACATTGGAAACAAGAAATAAAGTAAGGGGGTGATTTGTATAAACGTATGTAAAGCAATATATGCATGGACATGTCATAATTAGTTGGCATAGATGAGAAGAAGAAAAAAAGGGCTTAAATTAACCCTTTATCAGGCAAAGAACCATATTTGGTAACATGAGCAGACTTTTTTAGATAAAGATAAAGTGGTGATGGATGCAAATGATGTGTTATTGTCTATTTAGGGTTGCTGTGGGACAGAGACTATAATAAATGTATTAATAATAATGAATCAATTGACCTCGATTTGCAATATAAAAATTAAACATCTTGCAAAAAGTCTTGTAATATCCTGCAATAACACTTCAGGGTTGACATTTTCAATTTCCAGGAAATAATTAACATATTATTATATAATTATGTTATTATATAATTATGTAACATTTCCCACAAACCCTCTTTAAACTGCTGCAGTCACAACCAGAAAGATCCATCCTTTTCCCCATAACAGCCACAAGATGGTGCCCCTGATCAAAGTAATGTTTTGTGAGATATTTCTTGTTGTGTTGGCTGGTTTTCTTTATCTTAGCTGCACTTTAAAACACAACTAATAACAGAACAAAATGGAAAATTGTAAATAAATAATAGATACCAAGGACACCAAGAATTAATGCCTGGCCAACACCCTAAAATGAATCCCAAGAGGAGGAAATGGAAATTAAATGGAAATTGCATATTCTTTTTCTCCCATAATAAAGTGAATAATGCTCTGAGCAGTGAGTGGACCCTCTCTGGTCTGCATTTGTCAGCAGTCTGTGCAGCCTAATTCAATGAAACATGACTGGACATGCTCACTGGATAACCCCATTGAACTGTGTTGTGGTTAATACTGCATTGTACATACTGCAGGTGTATTGTAAATATTTTACAGCTTCCCATTTCATTAAAGATTGATAGTGCAAACGACTTGTTACTGAATGTAGTAACAGAGTAAATATCCCCTGAATCCTAAAAGACAGAGAGGGTTTTAAAAGTGAAATGCAGCACATTTTTCTAGTTTATTTAATTTATGCATAGTCAAAGCAATCACATTTAACCTTTGTATAACCTCTTGGCAAACTAACATTAAAACCTGACATATAATAAACAGAAAAGTGAGCCATTTAACACATTAAAAAACTACTGTAAATGCTCAAGTAAGAAAAAAGGGGAAGGATGAAGTGTTTATCTCTCTTTTGTCTGTCCAAAACACTATCTATAGTTTTATTTAAGTTGTACACACATGTAAACACCAGCGAGACAAGAAGTCCCCTACTGTAATCACAGCCTGGGTACAGTTTAACTCTGCTATACCGACAGAGAAGAAGAGCCAACAGAGAAACTCCAAAAACACTCTTATTCCTCACTTGTTGGTCACCATCCAAACCAAGTACAATTAGCGTGTCAGTGACCCAAACCTAAACATCTGTTTTGTATTTTTGTTGGCCTGCTGTCTGCTCGCTTCTCTCTGATCACATTTGGTTGTCTTGGCTCGTTAGACACTCTGATAACGTAATGTTTTTAGCTAAAATGTCTCCACAGTGACTTCACAAAAATCTTGGGCATTCCTGCTATTTTTCTGTAAAAAGGACACGTAAAAGTTTTGACCACGCCAGATATTCGATTGTCTTCAGAAGTGAAGGAAACAAAAAGGATCCAGAAAGGTTTTTCTTGTATAAGCACAGTGGACATTCTCATGATTAATTACCTGATCTGAGTGTTTTGTTGCTCCTTCTTGACCCTAAACTGATTGCATGTTGATTTTGGGTAGAGTAAGCTCTCAATATAAACTATATGAAAACAACCAGGGGAGACGCTGGTCTTCAGAGATAGTCTGCTGCTCTGCTGATACTGTATATAAACCCCATAGTTTGACTACAGCCTTTAAGACCAAATGCATCAGGGGGATTGTTTGACATTTGGGAAATATACTTTAGTACTTTCTTGCTGAAGTTGATATGTTTCCAATGTTGAAACAGTAAATCGTAAGAGACAGTTATCTTAGCATAAAGACTAGAAACGTTATATATGGTTTGTTTAATCTAAACTAAAACCAAAATGCTAAAACAACACCTTCTATTTCTTGACTCAAGGCAGGACCTGGATACTTGTAGTCACCATGAGGTTGCATAGCTACCAGCAGAAAAAACAATCCCATAACCCCTCATAGAAACAAAAATTTTCATATTAACTCTTCATCTAACTCTCAACAAGAAATCAAACCGTTGAACATATTCTTTTAAACAAGCCTAACTCTTGCTGGACAGTGGCAACAAGTGGCAGTTGTGTAATCATGTTAATGCTAAATGTACAAGTGATGAGTAGCATGAAGAAGACAGTTATATAATCAACACACTGACTCAGTAGTTCAGTCATTTACACAGCAATATCCACCTTAAAGATCCCCTCCCTTCTTATGACTACACTGCAAAAAAAGAAAAGTTGGGTGAACTCAAAATTTCAGGGCAACAAACTTCGATAAAATTTTAAGTTGGACAATTAAACTAAATATTTAACGTTTTTTTTCAGTTTGCTAAACTCTGAATTTCTCTGGCACGATTGTAAAGCCGCTATGAATGTCAGCATGTTGTGACCACAATTTTGAGTTAGCATTTATAAGCTAATGGCTACTCTTGTAGCTGTAACAACCAGCGCCGCTAGCATCAGTTAGCCGCTAGCATCAGTTAGCCGCTAGCATCAGTTAGCCACTAGCGTCAGTTAACCGCTAGCTTTCGCTAATGACCGAATTTCACAACAAAGAAATAAGAGTTAGCAGAACTATTGTCCCTTGTTGTGAACCCCAACTTAAAGATATAAGTAACAACAACTCACAAACTTGTTTTTGAGCAGACAACTGGCTTCCTTTGTTGTGCTAACTTACATTATTGCCCTAAATGTCAGTAATTTTTATTTCCAAGTTTTACCAAATTAAATCACTGTTTTAGGCCAAAAAATACAAGTTGTTTTTTTTGCAGTGTAGAGAGGTAGAGAGGTGTTTTCACATCTTCTTTGCACTTCCCTAAAACCTCATATTTAAACTTATCCCTGGAAAGATAAATTAGATAAGCGACTCCTTTGAACGCCAATTGCTGTCTAATGTCCAAAAGATGGAAAAGTAGCCGGTAGAGTAGACTTGTCAGTACAGAGGGTGAGAACACACTATAACGTCATATCAGGTAATACTGCTAAAGCCGTGTCAACCACTGCTAGTTACTATAAAATATAGTAGAATTCAAATCTTCATTTTTTAAGAAAGAAATTGAGTTATTTCATATTTTAAAAATGAATCACTCACTCTAACGCACTCAGTATATTATTCCCTCAAACAATTTACTAAATATGTTGTGAACTCTCAATCTTAAAATCATACCTTAATGAAAATAATTTCCTAATGTGTATTTACAATATAAATGCATAAACCAGCACCTCAATCCCAACGTATGCCCCTTTATTCCAGTTAAGATTATAAATGAGAAACATTGTGTTTTTTTATATATATATTTTAAATATATTTTCTCCTAGTCCTATCCACTTCAACAAATGCCCAGCAGAGCATGAGCCTCCATTTATAGAACCTATGATTTAGTGTAATCAGAGTGATGGGAATGTCAAGCTCTTTGTTAATTAAATATCAATCATTTTAATTAAATCAGTCTCTGATCACCGAGGCAGACTATTGGGTCTGAATTGAATAAGCAAAGTGGGAAAGGGCAATTCAGTCTTAATGGCTTAATTTGCCAGAGGCCAACGAAGGCTGGTGTTTATTGTGGGCAAAACAGTGTCTGCTTTGAGTTGTAAATTATGAGGCCTAATGTCAACAATAAAAGAGGACAGGTTGTATAAACCTCTTTTTTTGCATGACACCCCTGCTGTCATGCGTGCTCCTTTTCAGCATGTGCTGGCCAGATTTGTTTCCAATAATAAAGTGTCACTCACAGGACTTTCTCAGGTGCCAGAAGTTTATGTTCGGGTAATTTAAATGAATAAAAGTGAAATAATGCGCCAACCTATAAAATCAAACACATTTTTTAGATAGGAAAAGTGATTTTAGATAAAAAGTGAATGCACTTTCTTAACCCTTTATAGGGAACTCCTGGAAATTGAAAATGTCAACCCTGAAGTGTTATTGGAGGATATTACAAGACTTTTTGCAAAATGTTTCATTTTTATATTGCAAATCGAGGTCAATTGAGTCATTATTATTATTATATTTATTATAGTCTCTTTCCCACAGCAACCCTAAATAGACAATAACACATTATTTGCATCCATCACCACTTTACCACATTATCTTTTTAGATTATTTATTACATATGTGAATGTCTTTTTTTAACCCTTTGATGCCCAACATGGGTAAAAAATAACCGGCATTCATTTCCCATGTTATTTAATGCTGCTGTGTGTTTCTGTGCTCTATCTTTTGATATCAACTTATTTTAAGATTGAACATTCTAAATATTCTTTAAATATCTTGTTTTTGATAACAACAGATCATTATTTCCATTTTGCTTCTCATAATTTATAAAGAAAAAAAGTTTGCTAACTACTTGGCTAAGTAGCTTGCTAAGCTAACTACTTAGCCAAGAAGTAAGCTAAGAAGTTAGCTTAACAAGCTACTTAGCTAAAAAATGGATATGGCTCATTTTTCAACCATGTTGTGTATTAGAAGAGTAGTGACAGAAAAAGGGATTTTATTCAAAAATTAATAAAGGAAAACATAAAAATTAGGATGTATGATGATCAAAAACAAACTAACTGAGGAAAACCTGGAATACTGAACGATGAATTATTGCAAAGATATAGAACATAAAAACTGTCGGGTCACTTTAGACCCATGTTGAGCATCAAAGGGTTAAAGAACCTTATATATGAGAAGCACACGTTCATTTAGTTGTATACTTTGTTAACACAATGACAATAAAGGCAGGCTTGAATCTTGTATGATGACCTCACGGAGAGCAAGGAGACTGTTAGAGGTGTCCGCTCAAGTTACTAAATATGGTTCTTTGCCTGATAAAGGGTTAAAAAGGCCATGACTGAACAACAGATGACTTTATTTATTTAAATCATGAATTTATTTGTATATATAATGTACTTACATGGGACTGTGGTTGTATAATATATATTATATAATGGTTTGACATGTTGGTGTGCCTGTTAATAACAGAAAGCACACAAATTATGACACCAGTGATAAGATCTATCTGCAATGAGAAGCACGTGTCAACAGCACAGTAGACTATACCTTATTTAAGCCTATCTGTCAATATTTGAGCATGAAACGCTTTATAAAGCACACTAACATGCTGCTGTAATAAAACAGTAATTTGCATAATCACTTCAATAATAATAACACAGATAAGATATCTATGTAGTTTATTTACTATCTTTATTCAAAAGCAGGATTTTCTGTTTGGGAGCAGGATTACAGATTGTTTTACTGCTCTCTCTCAAACCTCTTCTCTTGCACTCAAAATATCACTGCTCACACTCAGATTTTCTCTCCTTCCTCTATTATTTATATACAGTCTATGGTTTAACATAGCAACGGTCTTAAGGGAGTATCTGTTTTTGCTATATACACGTATTATAGCACAAATTTGGGGGACAAGTGTTTGTGTGCACTGTTATTTTATCCCAAAAGTTATAAATAAAAGAGAAAAAAGTCAAGAAAGCCCTGTATGGGGCAATTGAATGAACCAGGTAAAAACATGAGTTGGCGATTGGTCAGAACCATATCGAGCACCCTATTGGCTGTGAATTTTGGAACCTGGTCTCACAGGAATCCGTGAAATAGCCACGGATTCGCTTAACTTGACTTTTAAGGTCTCGGCGGTCAGAACAAAAAACATGGCGGACAGTTCTCTCATTTTTAGTGAAAAAAAATTTATATTTTGACTTAGTTTCTGCATAAAAATGGATGATGATCACATTTCTAGCAAGAAATATATGTTTTATTTTCTAAATATTCACTCAGTGAATGTACATAATCACTTTGTGTGTTGGAATAGCCACGGGATATGACTGTCATTAACTTGCATTGTAGCGAAATCCGTGTCAGTTTCACGGAAATTTGAGTGATTCCGTGGCTATTCCACGGATTTTGATTTAAGCGAATCCATGGCTATTTCACGGATTCCTGTGAGACCAGGTTGGAATTTTGATAGCGATGTCACGATCAACTCCCAAATGCGAGCGCTGCAGTCTGAGAACACAAGTTTCGAGAGCGTATGCAAATGGTTTGAATCCAAGGAGAAGAGTGCAAGTGAGAGCGAAGAAAATGTGTGTTTAAGAGGCAAGTTTTGTATGCAAACGCACAGTTTTGAGCTCAAGGACAGAGTGTGAGCAGTGACATTTTGAGTGCAAGAGAAGAGGTTTGAGAGCGAACAGTAAAACAATCTGAACGCAAAATCAATTGATCCTGTTCTCAAACTGAGAATCCTTCTCTTCAGTAAAGATGGTAAAAAAAACTCCATAGATATCCATCCATCTGTTGTAAGTATTTTGCTATTAAACACATCTGTGGCTCTGATGCATGCTTGTAGTCTTCTTATAGTGTATTTGGTAACACATATTACATGGTATGCAAGATTTTAATCCTTAGTAAATTTTGTCTTGTTTCTTCTCCATTTAACCAGGTCAAACTGTATGCATAGAAGATCTCCACAGAGATCTCAGTTTCTTGACTGTTAACAATTACAAATAGTATCATGACTTGTTGGGTCCACCTATGAGCATTTGCAATGGCAACTATTTCTAAATACCAAATGGCAAATTAAATAACTTTTAGAAAATCAGATTTAAATAAGAATAATTACATTTTAATAATGAAATCATAGGAATTGCTTTTATTAATGCCAATGCCTTTATCTATTCTACTTATCAGCCTTATACTTTATTGATTCCCTTATTGATTCCTGATTACATTTCTGAGCGTCCATGCACCTGTTTTAGTATCTCTGAATACATACCATTCCTGGAATTTAAGGAGAATTATTGATTGTTTTTCAGCCCTTACGTGAAACATTTGAGAGACTTGAGACATTGTAAGCAGCACTGTTATCATCTTTCTTGGACCGACTCTTCCCCTCCACCATGACTCCTTTTTGGTGCAAGTTTGCAGCAGTGTAGATGCATGGGCTTGACGTCATTGTTTTGCAAAGTGCAACTGCAGCATCAATATAAGGAAATGATAAGCTAAGAGGCATACTATACTGAAGGATTGACTAAATTGTCATCGGTTCTCAACTGGATTCCCATCCCTGATTTTATATATTTAGTCTTACTGTTGAATTATAATGAGATTCTGGCTTGCTGTCACTTCAGGATACCGTTGAAGCATTATCAGTATTAATGATGGTGTCATTTACATGGGAAAGTCACTGTGTGTGTGTGTGTGTGTGTGTGTGTGTGTGTGTGCGTGTGCGCCAGGCGGTTTTTGTTTTGCACGAGACTGTGACTCCCTGCAGATAATGAGCGTGCGTAAGAGTATCCTGCATGTATGTGACAGCTCGTTTGCATGTCTGTGTGTGTTCATCTGAGTGGGTTTCACTGTGTGTCTTTTTGTGTGTGTGTGCGTGTGTGTGTGTGTGATGGCAAGGATGCGTGTTGACAATGTGTCTGCCGGCACCTATTTTGTGTGGGTCTGTGTGTACACTGCTGTGTTCCAGCTGTCTGAGTGGATAAGACTCAGTGGGCGGACAAACACTGCGGTGAATGTCACGCACACACACACGCACACACACACATACAGAGCATAGAATGGCTGTGGGGACTGAGCTATAATAGGGAGTGTCTGTGAGCATTACACTCAGCAGAGGTTTGATAAGACCACAGATCTCTATTTTAGTGTGATTTGATTTAAAAATGATGATTGTAAGCAAAATAATGACAAAATGAGAGCACGGTATATTATGCAACAAGTTGGTATTAGTGAGGAATTTACTTACCTGTAGTGTAGCGGATAGATAAATTATATTTTTCAGGACATATTGCTGATGCAAAGTGTATATCCCAAGTTTGTCATCTTGGTTAATGTATTATATTTAATTTTAAATTCCATCACAACAGGCATGTTTATAAAACGATAGAAGACGAAAATCAGTTGACAACAATGCTTGGTAGTTTTGTGTCATGAAGCTTTTTACTCCTGAGTCTCGACTTTTCCTGTTTGAGCTGCACTCATTTTTATTATCTGAACACTTTAAGCACAACATTTATAACTTTGTATCATTTTAATTTATTCGCTTAATGCGTAAGAATGAACCCAAATAACACTTTTCCAGGGACATGAGAAATGTTTCTTGTAAGTCATGAATGCTTCATTTTAGCAAGAAACCAGCCACCAAATCACAGCTCCACCACCTTCAGATGTCGAGCGCCCAGCAGGGCCCAGCAGCAGAGCTCCATGCTGGGACCCACCTCCAGTGCTGGGACCAATCTCCATCATCAGGATCCATGGTGGAAAATCATGCAATCAATAATGATCAGACCTTAGAGTGTGAGCACATAAATTGTGAGCTTTGGCTTCACATTGCAGGCAATTTACTCATACAGTATGAGTTGGAAAGATCAGAATTTCTAAAATTGTATGTTGTGTGCCTAGCTGAATGAACACATGCTATCATATACTGATGATCATGTCTGGCGTACACGATTTCATGCGCCAATCCCTTCTCCAACCTCGGGTCCGGAAACAATCTGACAGAAGAGGTGAGCCTGAGCATGGAGCTCCACTGCTGGACCCCTCTCGAGTGGCCAGAGGAAACCTTGGAGCACATAGTTTAAATGATGAGACAGGAAAACCCACAAAGTGCTTCCAGCCTCCGGGCTCATTAAAATATCATAACCTCATGACACAGATTTTCCTCTAAAAGCTGACTGGGTGGCAATCAGGGCACAGGATATTTCCCAACACAGAAGAGAACATTCAATAACTCTCTTTAATGTGCACATTAACACTGGATGACTTCATTTAACTCAACTGACATTTAGCTCAATTTAATTTCAAATTTTCACAGGATTTTTTTTCTCCACATTCTACTCTATGCACAACACTGTTTCTCCCCAATAAATAACCTTTCAGTGATAAAAAGAATAAGATACGACAGTGAGTGTCAAGATTTTGAAACATCTTGTGTAAACTGTGTAAAATGTGAGGCAGATGATTCAATACATGTATGTGTGACAGAATCCTTCAGTTTGAAACAGCTGGCAGTGAAGAGATTTTGTAGAAAAATATATGGCCACCCGTCTTGAGAGTTTTAGTGTCAACTGTTCAGCAGTTAAACATAACAACTGCATGCAAGTGTGTGGCCTGGCATGATCTATTTTCTGTCCGAGTGTTTTATGGCTTAGACCGAGTGTGTGAGAACAACACACATTTAAAATTACTCTGTGACCTCAGTCCTTCACAACATCTGCACTTTTTTGGATATCTTCACACAGGCAGAGACGACCAGAGTCCTTCACATCTCAGATCTAAACAATATCACCAAGCATCCCTGCAGTCCATTATCTTCCATTAGGCTGCCTCATCGTGTATAGGACCTCTGCCAGTTATAAATGGCGTGGATATTATGGGAACATGCTGGCACTCGTTTACACGTACTGACGCTGCGGTGGCGGAAAGCCCTCCCTCCTGCGCCTCCCCCCAGCCCCCTCCTCCTCGCAGCGAGCTGCTTCGCCCTCTCCTCTGCAGCGAAGAAGTCTGTGGTCGCCCTGAAGAATTCCAGCAGAGCTCTGTGGCTCCAGTTGGTCCGACGGCTCTCCATCCCACTGTTGGGTGCAGCTGCGGAACCGGCTGCACCGAATGCACCATGGGCGCTCCCCTCGGGCTGGGTGGAGAAACCACAGTGACTTCCACGGTCGGTCAGGAGGAGGAAAAAATGTGGGTTTGTCTCAAAGAGTTCCAAGGGTACCGTGGATTGGGTTTCTCCGCGGATCGGGTCATCCTGAGCACACACGCTCAGAACAGGAATAGCCACTTCATCCACGTCTCTTAAGGGTTCGTTACGTTCCCAGTAAGCCTCCCAGGTACAGGAAGTGCTGCAGCTACTGCTGGTCCCTGTAGGTGGTCCAGTCTGACAGAACAACGCCTCCTCCAGGCCTCGCAGGGAACTGCTAGAAAACAGGGCGTCTGTCTTTATGGTCTCACCCAGCACCGTCTTGTACCTATCATCCAAGTACACACACACACAAACACACAAATAAACAGAGACAACAAGAGAAAACCAGTTAATCAATCGGAGACCTGCATGGTTCTCATATTCCCTCTGTGGCATTGATTTGAGAAACCATACCTGGGTCACGATGTCTCTCAGAATCAATGGCTTGACACTGAGCAGGCCATCTGTTGCTACAGTAACTTGATTGTCTCCTTAATTGTCTGTGCCTTTCCAGTAAATGATTCGTGATTCATTTGTTTTCTTACAATCCCCTCTATATAGTGAATTCTGCCTGAGATTTGACTTCATGCAGCAGCCTAATAGAGGCTGTGTTGTTTTTCATCATCTTCTTGATACTGTGATATATTCCCTGAAGTGAACTGAGAGACGGAGCTGTTGATCTCTTTCTGTCTTACATTATGCTCACTTAAACTCATGAACGATGTTCTTAAAGGATAGGACTTGTACATACTGGCCATGGCCTGTGCTGGAGTTTTTGGGGTTCTAAGCAGGATTTGGTTTTGGGGGAGTTCTCCTGTATTGTAGGCTGCTGTACTGGCAAACCGTTTTCAAATTTACTACATCTGTCAACCTCCCAGTCTGAGCAGTGAAGTAAAACAAGAGACTGCAATCTTTCTAAAATCCAACAGGGGTCACCATCAACGGTGGTGGCAACATTATGGTCACAATTTCTAGTTACAAGTTTTCTTCAGGACAATATGATGTTAATTGTGTAAATAATGTTCCTGTGTTGAAGAAAATAGATGATAAAGCTCTCATTCACTCCTATGGGAAATTTAGAGTCACCAATTAAACTGAAGCTGCCTGTTTTATTGGACTGTGGGAGGAAGCCAGAGGACATGGGGAGAACATGCAAACTCACTCAAACTGAAGAGCCGCAGGTCTGGCAGCAGAGACCAGATCAGCTAAACATCTTTCTGTTTCGACTTTGACCAAGCCTACTTGCCGTAGTAGTACATTGTTTCTGACAGTCTGTTTATATTGGTTTTGCCTCAAAAGCCCCAAAACAAATGATCTTATTCACAACCAGTCTGATCCTTTTCTTGTCATTGTTTGACAGATACTCTTGTTGTGATGCCGCTGTGCTCCCAGATTTCAGAAATTACTTTGGTGAGTAAAAAATGATCACAACCAATAGAAATGAATGTTGATATGAACCAGACTCTTACTTTGAAAGCCTACATTTCTATTTACTTAAGTCTTTTTGTTTCCACCCATCCTTCAATACCTAATCTATACCAAGGTTATTATAGTTAAAGGAACACTCCACCGTTTTTTCATATTAAAACATGTTATTTGGGTAAGTAAGACGAGTTGATACAGACCTCTTGCGTCTCAATGCGTGCACTCAATCGCCCTGGCGCGCGGAGCTACTTGGTTAGCACTTAGCTTAGCCCAGTTCATTCATTAGGATCCACACAGATGGACAGTTAGAAGCGACCAAACTCCTCCACGTTTTCCCTATTTAAATACAGCTACATGAGTAGTTAAACGACCAAGTATGGTGACACAAAATAAAACGTGGCGCTTTTCGAAGCGGATAAAAAGGAGAACTATAATGTATGGCGGAATAGCACTTGGGAGCACTTCGACTCGGCGCAGTAATATCATCACTCCTGACGGAAGTGAGAGGGAGCGGAAGTGATGATATTACTGCGCCGAGTCGAAGTGCTCCCAAGTGCTATTCCGCCATACATTATAGTTATCCTTTTTATCTGTATTCATTTTTTTTTTTTAATTAATTTATCTGTATTTTATCTGTATTTTTTATCTGTATTTAAATAGGGAAAACGTGGAGGAGTTTGGTCGCTTCTAACTGTCCATCCGTGTGGATCCTAATGAATGAACTGGGCTAAGCTAAGTGCTAGCCAAGTAGCTCCGCGCGCCAGGGCGATTGAGTGCACGCATTGAGACGCAAGAGGTCTGTATCAACTCGTCTTACTTACCCGAATAACATATTTTAATATGAAAAAACGGTGGAGTGTTCCTTTAACAAAAACTAACGAAATAACGAAAACTAGAATTGAAAACACATTTTCGTTAACTAAAATGAAAATAAATACGAGAGTTTTAAAAAAACGATAACTAACTGAAACTGTATTTTGTGGTTACAAAACGAACTAAAATTATAGTAAAAATGTCCTTTGTTTTCGTCTTTGTCAACTTTTTCATACGTAAACCTTTTTGGTTGATATGAAATCAATTTAATCTATCTGGTTTTATGACTTAATAAACTTATTGGGGCTGAGATGGATCAGACAAAGGAAATAAAGGCAACATTTATTGTGACCTTATTGAATCTGGCACCCAACAAATACCCCATTACAAAAAACTAAAACGAACACTAAAACTAATAAAAACTTAATTAAAACTAAGCATTTTCCAAAAAATAAAACTAATAAAAACTAGCAAACTCACTCTAAAAACTAATTAAAACTAACTGAATTTGAAAACAAAAATTGACTACGAAATTAAAACTAAAACTAATGAAAAATCCAAAACTATTATAACCTTGATCTATACCAGCATGTTTCCCTCCATACCTGCTGAGACATATCTTCTGGTAGAGCACCAGCGCCCACTGCAGCGGCCAGGACAGCCCGTTCTCAAACCAGCTCTGACAGCGGAACATGGGCGACAGGCAGACGGCCGCCGTCACATAGCTGGATGATCCGCACTCCCCAAGGTAAGACAGCAGAAGACCTGACCCGGTGCTCTCGCTCACTGCGTACAGTCTTCCTGCAGGCTGTCTGTGGCGAATGTAGCGTACGGCCTCGCGCAGATCTGCAGGGTCACCAAACTGCTGCAGCTTCAGGGTGGTGAGCGGCGTGCCGTTGTGGCTGCGGCGGTTGAAAACTGCCGGAAGGTAACCATGGGACAGGGCTGTTTCACACAACTGTAGAGAGAGAGGTGGAGAAATGTTCAGGCTTTGGAGCATTGTGGAAGATTTACATGGGAATTCTGTATTTAGTGTGATGGACCTTAATACAGAATTTTCAGCTCTAAGATGAGATGGGAAAGGTATTAATGCATTGATCTAACATTACAGAGAAAGGACACAGAAACTGACGATAAACAATAGAGGTGGGGAAAAATATCGATACAGCATAGTATCGCGATATTTTGCGTGGCAATATTATATCGATTCATGCAAAGTATCGATATTTAGTGTTCTGTCAATATTTTCGCTGTTTTTGTTTTTTCCGGAGGCTGTAGCGGGCTCAATTTTAGGAATTTACTGGATATATTGGTATCATATGAAGATCTAAGGAATCTAAAAGCACCATGTGCGTCAGGATATCGTGTTGGGAAGTTGTCGAAATTATGTTTCATTTAAAAAAAATTCAGAGCAGTGAAGCTTAAAGTTGAGGAAAGTTTGAGAAAATGCTGCAGTTCATACATGTTTGGTATCAGTTCAGTTCAGTTTGACTGAATACTTTGTTGTGAGATGAATAGACTGAGAATTTTGTCTTATTTGACAAAAAAAATCTTGACTGAATTCAATTTTTCGGACACAAAATGCAGTCAAAAAGTTAAATCACAATATATTGTATCGCAATACTCACCATATCACAAAATGCTTAAAATCGCAATAATATCGCATCGTGACTCAAGTATGGGGATCAAATCGTATCGTGGGGCGTCTGCTGATTCACACCTCTAATAAACAACGCATTTTACACGCATAATGCAGAAAGATATCCTCTTTTTTGTCCCTGTGAATAGAACTCATGGTTAAATTAGTGAAGCCTGGTCTCTTGGTTGCAATGAATTAAACAATGCCGTCTTTTAGAAAGTAGTTTCCATTTTGTTCCACTAAATGTCTTTGCAGTTGTAACACCTGAAAACGGCATGGTGCTACTTTTTATTGTATGGAAAAAGATATAAACAGTTGCTGGGGGAAGTGAAGACACAGTAAAACTGCAGGATTAAGTGTTGCTCCATTTACTATTTTGGATAACCAGGCCTACCACAATGTGTACACTGTAATACTATAGAATAGCTTCAGCTGGCTTCACTCCATTAGTAAACACAGCGAATAATTTGTTATCAGACTAAATTGCATGCTGTTTTCTGTCACAGTTTCACCTAGAAACCAACTCCTGTGAGACAGATACACAAGTATCTTTTTGCACAGATAAACGTTATGCATCCTGTGATACTGCCTTCACAGTGTTTCTGGATCGAGCATATATCAGTGTCAGAACTCGGCCAAAGAAGCTCTCCTGTGCTCATTGTTAACATCACCTTGTCAACTTTGAGACTGTTCTCAGACAGTGTGGAGGCCTTGGTGAAGGCCAACATTATGCAAAATCTCATTAACTGTGATTATGTCCATGCAGTCGGATTCTCAACTCAGACAGATTCAACTTGCATGACGCAGCTCGGTGCAAAACTGGCACACGAGAACAGGGCTTCAGAATGGAAACCTGTGATCTCATGTCTTTGGTAGGAGGTCTTTCCTTTCTGTAAGCTGCAGTTTGGAGAGAAATATCAAGCCTGATTTGATGATCGGGTCTGATTCACCCAAAATCTGATTTACAGCAAGCAGACAGGAAGCATGAGGAGTTTCATCTTTGTAGAATTTTATTTTCGATGGCTATGGCCATAGACTATATAAAATAGGTTATGGCTGATACTGAGGCAAAAATCTAAAAGGGACAGTGATAGAGCACTTTGTGCAAAACGGCATCATTTTGCATGTATCTCCATTAAGCATTATGTAAAACTGATGGGAATAACAAGTCAGCTTCATAAATCACATATTATTGAAAATGTGTCTTTCAAACCTGCAAAATGCTCTCCTGCTCACCCAAAGGCCTTTTATCTTCGAAAACAAGGTGTGGGTACAAATGTAGCCTATTACATCATTTTCTGTTGCTTTTAAAGTTGTTAAGGGTCTGGCTCTCCAATTGTAGTTGGTGTGGTGTTTATTTTTCTTGCATGTTTACAGTAAATGGTTGTTTACTTAAAACATTACAAGCCTATAACAACAGAGTAAATGTAGATCTTCTTGCTTGGCTGCAGATTATCATTGTTAGCACTCATTTGCTAAATCCTTAATCTTAAAGGTCCATTACTGTAAAAAGTGATATTTCCATGTCTCTTGTGATTATGAACAAGGTCCAGGAGCACACATGCTGTATTCTGAAAATGTCCCTTTATCGAGCCACAAGGACTTGTGTATGGCTGTGATGTCACGTCTATGCTATATATGGGTCCAAAGAGCTGCTACAGTGCCGTTACAGTCATTCCCCCGGCTACAATGACATTGCAGAGATGCCGAGAATGCTCTCGGGTGAATCTGCCTTCAGCCATCCACTTCCAGGCTGCTCAGCCTGGGAGGCTGCATAAGTGCCAGCCTCAACAGTAACCAATGAGATCGCGAGCTACAGCACAACCAATCAGCTCACACGGCAGTATCTTGCTATTAAAAATTTCAACCAGCTCAACTAACTAGATTTTTTTTACTAAAATACTCTGTGTATAGTCTTGGTTAGCTATCATTTGCCATAGCTCTTGTTTGCATTAGTCGAAGCAATCAAATATCTTAAATATCTAACTTACTTCAAAAAGCAGTTTGCAGTGTTGCTAACTAGTTTATTTGGTGGCTCACTTCGCTCACCGCTTCATATTATATACATAGGGTTAGGTTTAAAACAGATTATCATATAACAAAAATCATCAGACTAAGTTCACCTAAACCTGAGCTCATAAAGTGGGAAAAATAACTTTGTGAGGACTGTAAAGTCCTCACAAAGTGTAAACACCCCTCCTCCGCTCCCTCCACTGGCTACCTGTGGCTGCTCGGATACGCTTCAAGACTCTAGCTCTGGCGTACTCTGCTGCTAATGGTTCAGGTCCTACTTACATCCAGGACCTTGTCAAACTCTACACCCCTGCCCGTCCTCTCCGCTCTGCATCAGCCAAACAGCTGGCGATTCCCACCCTCCGTGGGTCAACTCGCCTCAAAACCTCTTCCAGACTTTTCTCTATCTTGGCTCCCAAATGGTGGAACGAGCTCCCCACCGACATCAGGACCTCAGACAGCCTGTACATCTCTTCCAACAATACCTCGGTTAAGCCATGGTCACCTAACACATATATATATTAAAAAAAAAAAAAAAAAATTTGCTCTTCTTCTTCTCTATTCTTTTCTTCTTTAACATATAGCACTCCTGTAGCAATGACAGTTAGCTCTTAAAGTTATGTACTTACTTGATTCCTGTGGTCTATGTCTAGTACCATCAGGTTGAATGCACTTATTGTAAGTCGCTTTGGACAAAAGCGTCTGCTAAATGACATGTAATGTAATTTAATGTAAAGTTTTAATCTGGAGCAGAGCAGTGATGATGATAAATATAAATTACACTGAAGAACTATAAATGAGAGATTCCAGTGAAGCCTCTGAATATTCCCTCTAGAATAAATTATTAAATCCATTACAGTTTGTGGAAACACAAACGGATGATTCGTCTTCCCTCTTCTCCTCAACATAGAAGAGAGTTCAGTTCTTTGTTTTCTTGTTTGTGGTCAGAAACAATGGTGGTGGCAAATGAATTGTCATATTTGAAATGAGTTACATTCTGCTTTATATCTGCAGAAATCCCAATGTGATGCAGGAAGGGCTGCAGAATCACTGCATTAAATATTTACCAGCTGAGAAAGACTGCAGTAGAAATTTTTGCCACTTTCTGGTTGTCTATATGAAAAGAGGACAGATAAATGGCTCTGCAGTGTAAAGAGAGCTCAGAGCAGAGCTAATACACCGGAACATGATTCATTCACTCATTCATTAGCCTCTTCCCTAACTCATCCCACAGATAATATTATGAATTATGAGAGGAGGGGAAGAACACTTTCAAATGAATATGAATCACTTGAGTTCAGTTTAATTCCAGAGGGACACAGTTAGCTGTTTCACAATTTAAACTGCATGTGAGGACTGGGGCTGAGCGATGAGATTAAATTAGGTGAATTGAGTGTGAAATGATTTGGTCCTGCTTCTGCTCGCCTCCTCAGGTATTAATGCAGCGGCACTGTGTTGATGCAGTGTGTGAATCACCAGCTATAACAGGCACAATGAGTGATGAGTAACATCTGCTAGCAACAGATACTAAACCTACCTTGAGCATGGTAAATAAAAGAAATGGAAGAATTCACCCAATGCAAAGATATTGCAAAATCTATTACATAATTTGTCACAAAAAAAACCCCTACTTTTTGCTCAGAAGGGAAGCGCAGGATTAAAATCTTTTGGACAGTATAATAAATTCACCAGCTTACGGGGAACACTTATCCTTATCGTTTCCTCAACGTGACTTTTTATCAGTTTAAAAGAAACATGCTAACTGTTTTACCTTAAAGAAGAAAACAGCTTCATAATTTTGATGCCTTGTACTAAGTTAAAGTAGGCAACTAATACCGCACTTTGAAATTACTCCACTACAAGTTAAAGTCCTACCTTCAAATCTTACTTAAGTAAAAGTAATAATAACAGTATCAGCATCAAAATGTGCTTAAAGTATCAAAAATAAAAATACTGGTCATGCAGAAAACCCCCACTCATTGTCACATGTATTCCAAATGTGTTATTGGATTAATATTTTTGATACATTTATGTAAGCAGTATTTTAACTTTGTCAAGATAGTGTTCATTTTAACGTCTTAATATGCTGTTATGAGGTTTATTTTATATAAAAAAAAGTCTCATTATTTTAAATTGATCATGTTTTTTATGTTAAATCTTGACTTGAAAAGTAATTAAAGCTAAATCAGCTAAGTGTAGTGGTAGTAAAAAAGTACGGTATTTGCCTCTAAATGTAGTGGAGTATAAGCATAAAATTACAGAAAATGGAAATACTGGAGTATTGGTTTGTACCTTAAAATTGTAATTAAGTACAGTACTTGAGTAAATGCACTTAGATACATTCCACCACTAACACATGACCAGATTTATCACTGGTTTTGGTGAAATTGGATCATATTTTAAAGAGAAAAATGTAGACTTAGAGTTTCCTGATGGAGAGGAAGTTTTGCTTGTTCCTAAGTAAAGCTAACTGCTAACTGCTGCTAACTGTACATGTGATCCGCTAAGCTCAGTTGTCTGCGCAACCGGGACAGGGATTGTTGGTGTTTACACTGTGAGCTGGAGATTTGGACCACTGGGAGGAGATGGTTTTCAGATGGGGTAGGGGTGATTGTGTGAAGTGTCGCTGTCCTTGTGCCAAAAAAGAAGAGAAAGGGAGAGAGTGTCAGAGGAAGAGGTCACAGACAAGAGTAAATCTTGGACTGACTTTTAGTAATTGGCAAGAGCTTCATGGGATAAAAGCTGCAGACAGATGCTAAGCTGGCTTTCTAGAAGGTTAAACTAGTAAATAATATTAGCTGGTTTGCTATGTCTTGTGTTGATGCACTGGCTTGACACTGCACTGCAAAAAAGCCAACTTGTATTTTTTGGGCCAAAACAGTGATTTAATATGGTAAAACTTGGAAATATAAATTACTGACATTTAGGGCAATAATGTAAGTTAGCACAACAAAGGAAGCCAGTTGTCTGCTCAAAAACAAGTTTGTGAGTTGTTGTTACTTATATCTTTAAGTTGGGGTTCAAAACAAGGGACTTCTTTGTTGTGAAATTTGGTCATTAGCGAAAGCTAGCGGCTAACTGATGCTAGCAGCGCTGCTTGTTACAGCTACAAGAGTAGCCATTAGCGTATCAGTGCTAACACAAAATTGTGGTGACAACATTAGCTGACATTTCATAGCGGTGTTACAATCGTGCCAGAGAAATTCAGAGTTGAGCAAACTCAAAAACAAAACTTAAAATATTTAGTTTAATTGTCCAACTTAGAATTTTATCGAAGTTTGTTGCCTTGAAATTTTGAGTTCACCCAACTTTTCTTTTTTTTGCAGTGTGGTCTGTGTTAGCAAAGTTGTGGAGTAGTTTTTAATCATAAATAATGTAATCATAACAAATGCATGTGCAGCTGTTCACATTTACGACTTGTGGGGGCACTTAGTTGATTTTTCTATGCAATGTTGCTTTAAATATAGTAGCTTGACCTTTTTTTCCTCAATCATATTTGTTCACATTAAGTTTCTGGCAACGCTTTTCCTAAAACATTATGTGGACAGTGTGAATCTTTTTTTTTAAAATTACAGATGTCAGTGTCATTCCAGGAATAGTAAAAAACCAACAGTAGCTGCTCCAGCAGTTTTCTGCCAGAGCTGATAAACTGTCAGGTCAGTGATAAATTCCTTCAGCAAGGACTCCAGACACTGGACAACATGCCAGCTCTCTTACTAACTGTCCTTCCTACACACACACACACACACACACACACACACACACACACAAACACACACAATAGACATTATTTACTCTCCTCCCCCACTGTACTGAAACAATTAAATAAATACAAGAGTATTTCAACAATATGCCCTTTGAAGCGCGATGAATATGGTGATCTACTTCTGTGAGACCCCCTCAAGTGGTAAACAAACTTCTGCAGCTGTATCGAGGCATGATGCCACAAATCAAGTTAAATTAAGGATGTTATTCGATTAGAAGCCTTTTAGGAGCAACAAAGCATCACGCTGCAATGATCTGTCCTCTGTTCAGGTCAATAGTTTCCCTAAATACTTGTCTACTGGCCTGTTATACGTGTACAGGGAATAGATTCACTCCTCTGAGTTAGATATGTGTAGCAGCCAATATTCTAGAAATAAGGGAGAATTTGTTTTTTGCAACAATTTTGTGGAATAATAAGATGTTCAAATGCATACTGTAACATCCATATCATAAACGCTGTGACTACTACTTTATAGGAAATCGGTTGGCAGTTTTCTGATAAACCAATTGTATGAACACTAGCAATACAGAGCAGCGGCTGTTTCTTCTTTGATCTCCTGCATTACAGCAGAAAACATGGCAGAGTTGAAGCATCCTGATATCCTAGCTAGAGAGTGTTGTGAAGTCTTACAAAAATGATAGACATTAAAATATTTTTTGCAGTTGCAAGACATTTTATTCCTCTGGCTCAGTTTCAAAGTGATAAGCATCACAGGCATACATTCAAAGGGGAGAGTAGCTATAAATTATTGAGTAAAAGTATCAAAAACTGAAGTCCCAACCATTTCTAAAGCGACAGCAGTTCCTGTTCCACACGCCTGCATAAAAATGCATTTTTTGGGGTTGGTGTATTGGTCTTGTGGTAGATTTTAAATACATCAGTGGAGTTCCTGTCCATATTCTAAGGTCAATGAGCATGTACTACTTTAATGGTTGGGGAAAAAATGTGATACCATGTCATTTTAGCAAAGGAAAACCAGCATAACAGGCAGAAGTGCTGCCAAATCCTGATGCTCACAATGAATATTCCAGGTAGGGCACTGTGGGGACAAATTTGCATTTTCTGAACGTCTGGGGAACATTTCCTCTGTAAACCCGTGTCCACTCCACACACTCCCACCATTTTTTGGATGGTGCCGCAGGACGATTATAGGCTATATTGCCTCCACTGTTCATCCAATATGTACTTAATTACCTGTAAACTTAAGCTGACAATGAGCTCTTTACTGGGGGTGCACGGATTGCAATTTTCTGGCCGATCACCGATCACCGATTTTTAAAAAGCCTGACCTGCCGATTCCGATTTTGGCCGATACCAATTTTTGTATAACTCACAGCATACACCTTCAATGTTTGAATCTTATTACATTAAAAACAATAACACAGCAGTATTTTTCTTTAACAAATAAAGGAAATCACAATGTCTGAGGTAGTGAAGAAAATATTGAACTTAAAATAAATAGCAACAATGTACAGGACAAACAACAGGACTAACAAAAGAACTGCAACCATAAATAAAGTGTTTTTTGGCCGATCGATCGGTGCACCCCTACTCACATCAGCATTGTCCCATTTCAAAACTAAAAGCCAGCAACAAAACACAAGTCACTGTCCTAGTACAACAGACTGGCCCCGGTGTGTTGACACTAAGCCGTAAAAATTCACAAAGAGATGAGGGGACAGAAAACAAGTCCTTAAAACCCATATGACCACATAGATCATTTGTTCCTATTCTGTCATTTTACCCACAGAAGCGTTTCTTGAATTACAATCCCTAATGTTGGCAGAGGATCAACAGGTCCTCATACTTAAATGTAATGGTCACATTATAAAAATTGTGAAACGCTCACAGTTTGGTTAGTTTAAGAATAATGTGTTTTCTGTAACTTAAGTTATGCAAGTACATTAGTGTATGTTTTTTCTTCGTGACATAAGTTAGTTAAAATAACCCATCGTTGACTTTTGGTTTTACACAGGACATGAACAGACACAGACATGAACAGTGTTCTGTGTTTGTTTGACCCTTCCACTACTGTAACCTCCTCCCTAAGTGGATTTTGTCACTCTTTATACAGCATCACTGGACTTTCTTCTTTGCTCCTGTCATAATTTCTATGGCCACTAGAGGTCTCCTCAGAACAACAAATGTAAATATGTATCGTGATGAGCTGCTTGTACAAACGATCAATGTGTTAGTTTTGTTCAAAAACACAGATCTTATGACCATTTGCTTCTTTGCCCACTCGTTGTTATGTTATATGGATATCAGTACATCTGTGTCTAGGCCTGTCACGATAACACATTTTTTAGGACGATATATTTTCCCAGAAACTATCACGATAAACGATAGTATTGTTGTATTGATGTTTTAGTTTTATAACAAAATTAGAGCATAATAAGTACATCCTTTTGCACAACAATGATTTTTTTAATCTCAAGAATATTAAACATTGGAATTTAAATGTGGAAAAGAAATTTTAAATATTCTAGATAAATAAATCATAAATAAATAAACTACAACCAAAACAAATACAATAGACGGCACCAAATAGCACAAAAAGTCACGCAGGTCAACAACAAGATATTGAGTCCAGAAAAAAACTATTGTGTTCATTTTTATATATTGAACAATAAGTAGATATAGTAATTATTGTGACAGGCCTATCTGTGCCCTGCAATATCTATATGAGGTCTCTTGTACTGCTGGTATTGTTTTTATGTTTGGTAAATATCCAACATTAGGGCTGATACAGTATTGCTGCTACCATTACCTCTCTCACTGATCCAATCATGACAGTTGATGGTAAAACTTTCCCACTTCACTTGACAAGTGCTAAGCTATTATCCCATCCCGCAAGGAATTTGGAAAATTCCAAAGTTGCTCTCTCAGCAATCAGAAAATGAAAAAGGAATGGTCTGAGAAATAATTTTCTAAGTGTTGAATGGTAAATTACACATAATGACTGGATTATATAGTACCTCATGTCTATAAGGAGAGGAAAATACTTTGTTGCGAAAATAAGTGCCCAAAGCATGCTGAATAAAAGGCTTAACTAGGTCACAGAATTATGCTGAAACTGCTCAGAAGTCTATCTTTTCTGTCAGGAAAGTGTGACGCGTGTAAATCATATGAGGCACGACAGGAACAGCTGGACGTCTGCCTCCAGGAACATTTAGCCTTTCAACGCGTCGCTCCAAAGAGGGAACACGGGCCACTGAATGGGGTGCTCACTACATGTCTTCACACACCTTCAGTTTATTAAACTGGCCTCTTTGCATGACCTCTTTTTGAAGAAAACTGGGTCTGAATTGAGTTTGGAGACTTTATGGTTGTAAGCTGACTCTGGAGACTTGCCTGGACTTTGGAGAGTTTTGTTAAATACAATGCTGGTTTGAAGGAATAGTTTAACATTTCATAATTTCCCTTCCTGGTTGAAAGTTATGAGAAGATTGATCCCGGTCCACAGACTTTATAAAACATCGATGTAGTCTCTTTGACGTCACGTGTATATGTTTTTGAGGAGCCATTGTGAAGCTACGAAAAGAAATGCGATGAATTATAAGGACTTTCACAAAGTTTTGTCCTGTTATGTTGCATATAGACCATGGACACATTACACTGTAAACAATTGTTTTGTAAATTAACAGTAAACTACTGGCAGCTGGGTTGCCAGCATTCTACTGTTAATTTTACAGTTCCTCTACTGTTACCTTCTTTACAGTATGTTATGTATGTGATAAAACCACACGCTGAATTACAGTACAATCCTGCATTTCATTGATTTTTACAGTAGACTAAAACACAGTATAGTGCTGAAGCTAGTTGCAATATTGTTGCTGTCATTTTTTTGTAAATAGAGCTTATTACTGTCTGAAAGGCAGTTACTATGAATTAAGCGTTGTCTTCACTATAACCTCAGTAATTTGAATATACCATATACTGAATGAGTTAGTTAAGTAAAATACAGCCATAAAAAATGTGGACAAGAAGAGACTTAGAAAAAAAAAAAAATATATATATATATATACATATATATATATATATATTTATATATATATTTTATGGGAAACGGCAGATATACAGACATTGCCCGAAATGCATTGTTTTCTACAGTATAATACCTTTTTAATGGAAAACAGTATGTTACTGTCACAATTTGGCTGTTTTCTTACAGTAATCTGTTACAGTGTAAGTGGTGGTGGAAGAGGCTATGGCTCCGGTGGCCGGTGATCATATTCCATTCAGACCAGTCCCGACAATTCGAAACTGGTCTCCCCTCAAAAATGTCAATATAAGGCGTTTGTACATGCAGCAAAAGACGACCCACATTCACGCTTCAGACCGCCCTCGCCCGCCTACTTGAGGACCTAGCCGTAATATTCGACAGCGATGCAGAGTTGGTGAACAAACGGCGGACTTTCACCCAGGAGAACGGAGTTCGCGTGAGGGGGAAAAAAGTAAATAATTTTTACGTAAATTCTGTTTTTTACGTAACTTCCGTGGCTCACATCACCTTCTTAAATACTTCACTTACAGCATTTACATACATTTATTTACTGTTTAAACTGTCTTTTATACACCTTACCAGGAAGTTACCCTAAACGTAGGTCAGTGGTTTTGTAGTCTATATTTACAGAAACTGCATCCTTTTTTATAACTGCGAACCGTACCTGTTTGTATAATGACGTTTGTGCTATTTTTAGAACGCTCCACGGTACCATGAACCGCAAAACACTCATTTTGACAAATGCTCATGTTGTTGACAAACTGTCTGTTCTGTCGTTTAGGTTGGAGAACTTTCTTTACTCATGTTTTAGGTCACCAACGTAACTTTGGCCAGAAGTTAAGGTGTTTTTTGCCTTATTTTACCAACATGTTTGAAACGTACATTAAACTCGTATTTCACTAAATGTTGAGCTACTGCTTTAAGAAAAAGAAAGACAAAGACAGAGATTTATATCAATGTATTTTTCAGATGTAAATGTGTTATACTCAATACACAGTGATTTAACTAACCAACCAACTAACTGACTGACTGAATTAATGAATGATGAACACATGTTTAACTCCAGCAACTGAAAAGAACTACATATGCCTATAATTAGGTGCTGCATCAACCATTCCTGTTTGTGAATATGAATTATAGGAAACCCAATGAAACAAAAGAGCCAAAGAGTAAATATATGAATGATTTAAGAGGAGATAGCTCATTCATAAATTCATGAGAGAAGGGGACAGAGACCACCAGCCCACACACTCCAAAAAAGAATCTGCATCACAGATATAAACCCACGCAAACATGAGCTCTTTTTTTATCTCTGACTGTCACACACACACCAGTGACAGGAGCAATCTTAATTGGTGTATATCCCTTGTGGTGCCTCAGCTTCAGGCCCTCCCGAGCGTAACTGGCTGACAGCTTCACAGATACTCTCTACTCTGATGATGACCCAAAAAAAAAAAGCATGAGGCAAAGATCCGTCAAAATGAGACAATCCTTATTTTATCTCTCCATCATTTTTCTTTTTCCCCATGAAAAAGCTTTAAGTCACCACTTCTATTTCTGATTTTTCCCACTTGTTCTCCTCTCTTTCTGTCACCCTCTATCCTTTATGTTTCAGATCTACATAAGAAGTCATTCGCTCTAGATTAATGTCAAACACATTTGGTTTTGTTCGTGTTGAGCTCTTGCAGAGTTGTTATTCCTGACATGGGGCTGACAGTGAGTGTGTGACGGGTTTGCACACAATCTAACAGTCTGAGATGAAATGACACGATGCCAGGTGCTCCAGAGCGGCGCGAGAGCCAACAGGCAGTCATGTGGAGCTGCACCCCTCAGCTCAAGCGATGCTTTGTAATCCCTCACTCAATTACCTCAGTCAGTGTATTGAAAGAGCAGTTGAAAGACCGGTGCTGCCTCCGCATCTGCTCTTTTTAGTCTGCTGCCTTTTTTCCTTCCAACTGAGCTTACCATAGATCAAGCTAAAGTGATTTCCTTTGCCCAGATGGTCATTGTTGATTTGCACTGGCATCTTCCCACGTCTCTCTTAAATGACTGAATGTCTGACTTCTCTTTTCACTTGGTGAAATAGTTGTTCTTGTATGTGTCGTTTCCAGATCCTCTGAAAAGGATTTGCTCTGTTACTTTTTAATGATTCTGTATTTTAGCTATAAAAATGCACACTTCCGCTTAAGCGTGGAAATGCAACTGTTTTATATTCAAATAAATCAGTCAGCTTTTTCAGTAAGAGCGGCAGACAAACTAGCCTGTGACCACACGTTTCATGTATTATTATCAGTGTTTTAAAATGTTTTATGTGTTCTTATATAATGTGCTCTTTTTAGAAAAGTATTGCTGTTCCCATAAGTATTTATTTTATGTGTGTTTAGTAGCTGTCATTACACCTACCCAGTCACTGCAGTTGAAAATTAGCCTGGCGTATCTATTAATGTAACTTTAAACTGTGTAGGACACAATACACTTTAAAGCAGCTGCTGTACTGTAAATTGCACCATGTTGACTCTGCTCTAAACAGATTAGAGACAAACAGCAGCTTACATGACACGATTTAAAATGCAGCCTGACCTTTGCCAGTGAAATGGATACAAATGGGTTTGCATGTACTGATACAGAAGCAGCATTATGAGGCTGTTACTGTCTGCAGGAATCTGATATGCTTTTCCAGGCTATACGGGTTGTGGAATATTTGAAATATATTTCTTGTTAAAGATGTTTTGCTCAGCATCAGCAGTGTGAAGTTTTTATTATTACTATTTTATTATTAGTATTCACTTGTTTCTGCATAAATATGATTCATCTTTGATTATCCTATCATCTTTATATCAGGGCATGCATTTACTGTAAAGTATGTACGACAAAAAGCCAAAAACGCACCTTTAACAGATTTCTAGTGATCTTCCCAAAAGAGTTTGGGATGATGAGCAGAATGGGACTGGTGGAGTGGCTGGAAGTCCTGCGTCGTTTCTGGTAGGACGGCACAGCCCAGTCCAGGGCCACCAGCCCCTCGTCGCTCAGCTGCAGGTTGTCCCGCACAAACTGGACCGGGCTGTCGTACGGCCAGCACGCCTCGTACACGCTCTGGAGGAAGGCGCTGGCCCGCCACGTCCAGCCGACACACGGCGAGTAATTGCTGAAAGTCCTGCAGTGTTTCAGGAGGTAGTTGGCCAGTGCGGACGGTTTGCAGATCAGCGCTACGGTGCGTGCTTTCTCATCGGTCCCGGCCTGGGCACCGTCGCTCCCCTCTCGCTCTGAGACGCACCTTCCGGTCTTGTCCTTCGTTGCCTGTTGTGAAATCCCAAGTCCCTGAAGCAAGGCATCCGACTGGCTCTCGGTGCCGAAATATTTGGAGCCTGGCCAGATTAAGACCACCAGGATCACAATGCACAGAGCCACAAGCCATTCCAGCATTGGCACGGTTCAGGAGAGCAATATTAGCACAGCACCAGCGCTTTCCACGCCTTACTAGACCTTAACTTGATAATTACAAATTCACATCATATAGAACAGTCCTTAGAAACATGCTTACAGCGTGCAGACCTTTTGTCCTATATGGATGCTCAGTTCGTCCGTGAAGTTTGGTGGTGCCAAGGCGCACCAGTCCCCCGTCTTTGTCAGCGTGCTGTCTCAGTTACGCAGCGTTTCTATCGTTCCAAACCGGCTTAATGTTTCCATTACTGTTGGCAGCTTTTAATTAAAGCGACAATTCCATGCGTGGTTCATGCATCCAACGCCAATTGGTTCATAAACTGACCATGAGCAGGACTGCGCTTACCCAGTGCTTCAGCCCAACAGCTGGGAGCGCAAGAAATGTGTGTGAGCGACGCGCAGCCAGCGCTGGAAACGCCTACCATCATGTCCAACCCCCCCTCAGAGCGAGCAGGTACTCCGTGCGCGTCACAGACTCTGCTGGTATTATTCTAACCATTTAATTACTCCCAGTACACCCAGCATAAAGAGCTACACCTTTAATGTATTATTTTGTTTCACGTTTAAACTCAGGATCCCTATTTCACTTGCTCGGTCTTTCTGCCAGAGACATACAGACACAGAGACAGAGTACAGTGTGCATGGTCCTCAGATGAGTGAATTTCTTCTGAATGAATTTTGGCAACATGTGCACACTGTGACCTTATTATCAGAGAGAGAGAGAGAGAGAGAGAGAGAGAGAGAGAGAAGGAGAGCAAAAATCAATGAAACATGAGATTTGGATACAACTGTAACCGACTATGAGGGGCTTCTTTGTTGATCCAGCTGACTAAGTAACGAAACCTGAATGGCAGGTTTTTTGTTGTGTCACAAAACAACTTGGGAGTCTCAGTTTTGTTACTGTAAATTGAGGAAATGAGTGAAAGTAGGCCAGTCTTCTTTGGACATGCAGATTGTGATGCAGAGTGAGCGCTGCAGACATCAGCTTTGATTCAAGCCTAAGATTTATGTAATGTGATAACCTGCTCTGCGTTTTTCCTCTTCCCTTCTCTTCATTCCATCCATGAAACTCAATCAGATAAAAATAGCCCATTCATTAATGACTAAAGCAAGGAACTAGAGAGTAGGAACATTTTAATTGTAAATCAGATGCGGTGGAAGATATAGGGCAATTACAAATTGTCATCTTAAAAGACAATTTCAACAACAAATAAAACTGCCTGGTGCGTTCATGTTCATAAAAGAAAAAAATGCAGCAAAAGCCCCTTCTTGGATGCCACTATGCTAGATAAAACATGATAAAGTGCCATCTTCGGTCTCTTTAAATGTGGAAAATGTGATGGAGGGGCCTCTATGTGTCTTTTAAATTAACATGACAGTGCAGTGCTGCATACAGGTGCATCTCGATACATTAGAATATGATGGAAAAGTCTAATTCCAGTAGTTCAAGTCAAATAGACCCAACCAAGTATTGAGTGCATATAGATGGACATACTTTTCAGAGGCCAACATTTCCATATTAAACATACTTTTTAAAATTGGACTTTTGTACTATTAAATTGTTTTTGAGACACTGAATTTTAGGTCTTCATGAAATGTAAGCCATAATCATTATAATTAGAAGAAATTAAATAAATTAAGACATGAAATGTTTCATTCTGTGTGTAATGGATCTATATAACGTGTTGTTGTTCCAGTTTTTGAATTGAATTACTGACATAAATAAACTTTACTATGATATTCTAATTTATTGAGAAGCACCTGTAGGTTGATAAATGCCCGAAAACTTTCTAGGCACTGGTGCTCCAAGGCATGCAGCTGGTGCCCTTTCATTTTTTTTTAGACAGTCTGAGTCTGCCACTGTCAAGCAGCATGCTGATGTGTATTGCACTGAGCTTTTTAGATTTTTTGAACAGTAGATCAAAGGTTACTGGGAAGTCAATACTGTAGGAAATGTACATTTGTATGTATACAGTACACAATCATTTCTGTAGCAATGTGTTAAATGTATACACCTTTAAACATTTTTAATGTAATGTCAGTGAACATAAAATCAAAAACCTTTAATTTCATTGATGTTTATGGGATATACATCTGTGACAGATTCTGATAATTGAATGGATCATTTGGCGTGGGCTGCTCAAACAATCACAGAATATAGACGTGTAGAATAGGACATTTCCACTTCGAGTAGACTCGTCAGATTTGATCAGTGAATGAGAAATTAAAATATGTTGTGAACAACAAACTAATTATTGTTCAGAGATTTCAATTTGTTTTGTAATGAAAAAAAATCTAATTTAATACTTTGTCCAAATTGAATGAGAAAAACAGTAATCAGTCACGAACACACTTTCAGTGCTGCTACTTATGTAAGGTTGATAGATTTCATGGAAAGCTGAGCCATCTGTTTTTGAGGAACATGTTGTTTGTTGTTTTGGACACTCACTTTAACCGATGGCAGCATAACAAAGTGCTCCGGCCTGCTGAACACAAATTGATGGCGGTGTGAACCGGTGTGTCTGAGCGGGAGCAAACAAACCCAAGTGGAAAGTGACAAGACACTGGATCATTGTGTGTTTGTTCCAGTTTTCAGTGGCACACCATTCCTGTGGAGTAGCCAACGGAAAATGAAAAACAAACGGCAAAACGTGAGAATGCCGCGCCGATGGGTAGAGAATAAAGATAAACGAGAGGATGGAAAGATCTCTGCATCACCTCTGAGACGCTTTGGATGCCAGAAGAGAACAGCTTACAGCTGGTGCATCAGAGAGCTGGAGGAAGTTATATTATGTTAATTTACTCAGTGCGCAGTTCCAGACAATGCTCATGAGACACTTCCCATTTGAGCGTGATAACCATCTCAGTTGCTGCAGCCACTAAAAGCTCTGTGGTGGTCTGTCAAAACAGTTTCTGCACTTAATTCCTGAAATGTTATTTATGTTACATTTATTTAATGCTAATCAAATTACATTTTTCATTTCCTGGATGTTTTATTTCAAACATCCTTAATATAACAATATATTTGATGATTAGTCCTGTTATTCTTGTGTGATGGAAAGATGTTTACATTTAGTCTAAGCTTCAGGTGGAGCTGAATTTTCTTTGTTATTGCTTTTTATATTGGCCTCGACATGATCGCATTTTATCCAAAGCCAGGAGAAAATGAATGAACTTCACAGCACAAACTGTTCTAAACATTTGGTAATTTCAAATTATATCTTGTGTTTTTTGGAGTAAAACCATAGAGTGTAGTCACTGTGACGTCACCCACTGGTTTGTGGCTCGTTGGAAGCATGGAGTTCAGCGTTACACTCGTCGCCATCTTGTTTCCGATACAGGAAGCAGACCATATTTGGACTGTGGAGGAGCGAGAGGGATCTGATCACTGACTACAGCCATGTTAGCATTAACTGGAGCATTAACTGGGATGTTTTTTTTGGCTATCATAAAACAAAAACTAAATGTTTGTTACTTACCTAATAAAAATGAACAGTGACTCCTTGGAGTGTCTGTTAGTCCAACCAAACGCTGAACAAGACATTTTTACTGAACATTCAAAACATTCAAATAAACTGTCATTAAGTGAAAATACAGTGTGAAAGGGTCAAAGTTATAAAACCAAACCGGTAAATGTCCTTTTTTATATGTATATAACGTTATACAAACTAAATAAATAACTTTATTGACTCGTTGCCATGGATACTTATTGTTCTGCTTCTCTCCTGATGATAGCTGGCCAATCTGTCAATCAAAGGTAGCCACGCCCCAAATCATATGATTCTTTATTTTCTATTTTCTTTTTAAATGGGGCCATTATTTACACTATTAACATCAAATTGTCTTGAGGAAGATTTTTTTTTACTAGCGTTTGAGACCATAGTGATATCCTAAAAAAAAAATTCTGAGATAATAAATCAAGCAAGAAGTTTTCTCATTTTGCATTGAAATTATAGGACAGAAATGTTTTTGCAGCCACACTTAGCATCCCCTGGTGGAATGCAGCTTAAGGTACTTCCTGGTTCCTGCTCAGACCCGAGGTTGCCGCCTGAATAAAACTGACTTATGGTCATGCATTTATTTGTTTGTTTGTTTTTTGGAAATCATCTCCAAGACTCCATTGTGAATTATCATGTTTTGATTAAGCCAAGTGTCTTATGTACTTACTGTCTATTAGAGGTGGATTGAGGGTAATAGGCACATCTATCTGTCTATTACGTAAATGCAGGTTTAAAAATGTGAGTTCACTTAATTTATGGTCTTTTTTTGTATTTATTAAATGTGTCAGCCATAATGTTTGTATTTTAATAACCTGTCACTGATCTGCAAAATTGGCATTCCTTTGAAAAAAACAAAATATGTGAGGAATAGTTAAACGAGGCATTCGTGCCAGAGCACTGTTGAAGACATCCAGATGCAGTTGATGTTTCCAAAAAGGTCAAAGGGATAAAAAAAAAAAGAGGGGGATTACAATAAAACATTTTGCATTGATGAGAGGAGAGGAACGTAGGAAGAAAAAGGTCAACAAGTCAACAGAAACTTCTGGACCATGTTAGAGAAGCTTTGAAGTTATATCCTGGGATAACTCGGTCAAAGACCCTGGAGAAGGTTACAAAGGTTGTCTCAAAACAAACAACCAGTGCTGCCCTGTGTTTGAAGACCTTAATCTGTATTTTTAGGTTTATTGTCAACTGAAAAGGGCACGACATTAATTGTTTGGTATGATAAATTGATGGTGGAAACAGTACAGACTGGTCATTGTGGTAACTCTCATTCGTTTTAGGAGATTAATCCATATTTAAGGTCACAAATCAAATGCAAAATCTGTAGACGTGAGGCATTTAAACATCATCCAGAGGGAAAACAAACAGATGATACATACAACACTTCCAACGTAGTCGAGCAGTATTTCTTTTCATTTTTCTCAAGCAGATAAAGACATAAATTAATAAAAAGTATTTGGTTGATGCATGATGAAAGCTGGGAGGACCTGAATGCTGAATGATGACATGTGTTGTACAAAATTCTGATCGTAGCCTATGGTGTCAAACAATTGTGGGTTAATCTTGCATTGATTTATTTTTTTTGTTCTTTATCCAACTTGAGTAGTTGAGTTCTTTATTTTATTTAAATACAAATATATATTTTCTGTAAGTTATCGTTACAGTAATTTTCTGTTATATTTATTTGTGTTACTAATATATGGTACCCTTTTTGCTACTCAATTCTGGTCTCTGTGTGGTGTTTCCAGTCCTCCATTTCCTTCCTGAGCCGAATTTATATCTTCTGTTTATCTAGCCTACTGCTATTAATACCTTAATCTGTACATTTAATATATGCTACAAGTAGCTCTCCCAGTCTGACCCCGGATGACAAACTTGGACACACACAAACACACACACTTCCAATCCACAATCAAATATTGTGCTTTGACACGCAGAATCTGGAGCCTCTCCCCAGGAGTGCTGACAGAATAGGAAAAGTACTGGCCCAAAATAAAGACGTAACCTTTCTCCCTCCAGATATTTAATGAATGGAGTCTCCTGGCTGCGATTCTGCTGAAATGTACACATCTCATACTTTGGTATAGAAGTCAATACAAACAAAATGTTTACTGTGACAGCTCAAATAAAGAATGCATTATTATCCATTATTACATAACACTGGATAAAACCTAAATCGAGTTTATGACCTAATTTCACAGCAATATAGTTAGACATTTTGGAAAATTTGCTCATTTGCTTTCTTGCCAAGAGTCAAGTGTTGCCAACGATTTTCTCACCAGAGAATCCTCTTAGCAACTTTATTTCTCAAAAGCATGTAGTCACAAATCCAGCAACTTCAGACCACGGGGAAAAACTAAGAAATATATTACTGTAATTAATTTCCCATGCATGCTGCTCAGAGTAAAGAGTCCTCGGCTTTTCTGCCAACTGCTCCAACTTCTTCTCTGTGGTGTGCAGGAAGATTGATGTCAACAATATGCAGATGGCCGCATGAGGCCAAGTAGTTAACGATGTGTTTAAAATGCTGAACGTGCATAAGAATACAATTACTAACATAGTTACATATGGTAGTTCGTTCATTAATTAATTAATTAATTAATTAATTCATTCATTATCCTTAACCCTGGTAACTTCAGTGGATATCATCAATATTTCTAGAAAAAAGTTGCAAATTTACTCGATAAAAGTGGCAAATTTACAACAAAAAAAGTCACAGATTTAAGAGATTTAGTGGCAAATCTGCACAAAAAAAGTTGCAGATTTACAAGAAAAAAGTGTGGGGAAAAAAACAGATTTCTTGTAGATTCACCACTTTAAATCTCATAAATCTGCACATTTTTTCTTATAGATTTGCCTCTTTAATCTCGTAAACTTTTTTCTTAAAATATTACCCCCCTCCCCCGGGTCCATATGCTTTTTTTTTTTTTTTTTACACATTCTGGCTCTATGTAATATCCTCCAATATTCTCTAGGGTTGAAATTTGGAATTTGCAAGTATTTCAATGAGTGCCCTATTAAGGGTTAACCGCTTTATGCTGTTCATGTTGCTTGCACAGATGACCTATATTAATAATAAATATTTAAGGTATAAATGTGAGACTGATATACAGTCATGGAAAGAATTATTAGACCACCTTTGTTTTCTTAATTTTCTTTTATTTGTTTGGACAATTATAATAACAACAAAAACAGCTCATAAGAGTTTAATTTAAGAGCTGATATCCAGCCATTCTCCATGGTTTTCTTTATAATAACCAAAATCGTTATCAAGAAAACCATGGAGAATGTCTAGATATCAGCTCTTAGATTAAACTCTTATGAGCTGTTTTTGTTGTTATCATTATATTTGTCCAAACAAATGTACCTTTAGTTGTACCAGGCATTAAAATGAACAAGAAATTGAAAAAAACAGAAAAAAAGTGGTCTAATATTTTTTTCATGACTATAGTTCTTCTCATCTAACTTTCTAAAATAAAGGAAATTAGCTGATTTTCCAAAATGTCATAACATGTTTTCTAGCTCGGCTGGCTCCAGCAGGAATTCAACCTTTAACATCGTAACCTCTAAATCACTGAGCTCAGCTGGATACTATCAGCACACAGCAAACAGCAAGTCCATTATCACAATTAAGAGTGACACACTGACACACAAGCTTTATTCAAATGACTAAAAAAAGCAGGAAAAAACAGGAGTAAAGCCAAGATGTCACTGAACCCAAAGAGAAGCAGACAGGGAGCACTTTGCTCAGCCTCATGACTCATTTTATCTGTTTTTTTAAATCTAATTTGTGGAACCAACCAAATATCCCTCCTTCATATCTTAAATCTAGTTGCCTCCGTGGTGGCAATGCAAACCAGCTGTGGTAATTGAGGGAGATTGTCAGTTGATTTAATATTGAGATTCTTTAGACTGACCCAATAATGTCTCAGTGAAGTGGAAGCTGCTTTGCTGCTGTGCTGCTCTCTCTGTGTCCTCCTTCCCTCCCTCCCCCTCCGCTGCAGGCTCAGCCCCTCATTCCCTGTCACCATGGCACAGCCACAACCTTTAACATCAAAACAAACAGTGACTGTGTCTCGGCTTCGGACTGATTACTGTAATTCAGGAGGAACTGGTGCAACATCTTGGCTCAGATGGCTTATGTTTAATTATTTTAGGGGTAAACTTACTCTAAACCAAACATCCCACCTACGCAATACGATAAGAAGTAATGTTCATCTTTCACCCAACCTGCAGCCATACGTAAACCTCATGTTTAGGTCTGCTTTAACGTCTTCAAACACCAACATCTATTCATGTGGTGCAGTACATGTCCTTCCCCTGAACCCTGACTCTGACGTAAATCTACTGTTGACTGACTCATCCCCACGATCAAACAGATGTCTCCACTTTGGGTGAATATTTGAAGGGCTGCAGTCTGTGAGGAATGGTGGACAAACAGAAACGCAATCTAAACAAATGTCTCCCTTTTCAGACACTTGCTTTAGTAACATCAATAAATCAAATATGACAACCCACTTAAATACTATTCAGTATGTACTGTACTTCTCTAATGTTTTTGTTTTTTTTGTTTTCTGTAACATTCTCTCCTTTTTATGTTTATATATGTTCTCTTTAACAAAATACTTAACTTATATTGTCTTAGATTTACTCATCTATGTATCATTATTGTTATTATTTATCTATCTATCTTTTTCGCAATACTAAATTTTACTTTATGGGGTGGGGATTCTGTTCTGCGTGTTCCTGTGTTCTATTGTGAAAAAAGCTTAATAAACAAAGTTTAAAAAAATAAAAAAAATTCAAATATGAATTTAGAGCGTAAACCTTACCCTCCACATGAAGAAAAAATGAAGAAAAAAATATATCAAGTTAACTGTAGATGTTATGTGAAGCCACAAACAGCCCATTCAGCCACAGTGTTGCATTTTCACCTTTTTGCACGTCAAGACACGACCACATCCTAGTTAGCTGCCTTCCTGCCCCACTTCAACTTCCTGCGAGATTTCAATTCACATTTCAGCTGAGACATAAAACCAACCAGCAGCTCGCTAATCCATCAAGATAAAGACTGTAAATCAGATAATGTAAAAGCCACACGGGACATCATCAAGGGATTTTGAACCTTGAACTTCACTTTTTCATCATTTACGAGAACGTGTTCGTCATAAGCGGTCTGTGGTGGCATGATTTGAAATATTTGCTGTGCAAGAGCAACAGCCACTCAACTGCAATATGCCAACCCCCCTAAGCGCTGTTCTAATTTTAAAGCTGGTCAACAGGAAAGCTAATCTGAGACATGTTCTCAGACATTTTCATTTTCAAAGAGTGGGACAACAAGTAAAACAACAGACGAGAGTAGCTGTTGGTGGAGGAACAAAGAGATGCTGAGGCAGAAAGTTACAGAAAGAAGGGAGGAGGAGAGAGCAGAAGGAGATAAAAGAGACACTAAGAGGTCGGACAATAAGATACATTTTCAGATATCGCAGCATGTTGAGGGGCACTTGTAGAAATGAAGAGGATAGAAAATATGCAGAATTATGCAGATGTGCCCTGACTTCTCTCTATGGCTCTTGACCTTCTTCTCGGTAGAGACGAGTGACTTGCCTCTTGGAAAATAGATTAGATGGAGATTAGCGAGTCTTTTCTCCTGCTATTCCCGTGGTCTCTTCCTTTTGAGTGCACCATCAGGAGGGCAGGCCGGGCCACATGCCATTGTGACAAAGCACATGAATGTTATTAAGCCTTAAATGTTAATACGCAAAGTGATGCTGCTATTTTTTTTTTTAAAAATGAATGAATACAGATGGTTCACTGAGTGAGGAGCTTTAAAGGCCCTGAAAATCTGTTTTCTTAATCAGCTTGTTATCATAATAATGATGATGTCCCTTACTAAGTACATTTACTCAAGTACTGTAAAGTACAATTTTGAGGAACTTGTACTTTACTTGAGTATTTCTGTTTTATGTAACTTTATACTTTATATCTGTAGCCGGATCATTCTTCCTTTTAAATGTTCTCTAATGAAATGATAAATTATAAGTGTATACAGCTGATATGGACACTATAGACATCTGAATTAATGATTTTTGCAGTATAACATTTGTCGGGTAAATATGAATGTAGAATTTTTAACAGTATTGCATGTATGTATTAATTGAGTTTGTTATTGTTTTTCTTGTATGTACTGTTTTTGTTTATGTTGTTTGTTTGTCATTTTCTATGTCTTTTTAGGGACCCCAGGAAGACTAGCAGTCGCCAAGGCGTCAGCTAATGGGGATCCATTCAATAAACAAATAAACAAATAAATACTTCTACTCCACTGCATTTTTAGGCAAATATTGCACTATTTACTCCACTACATTTAGCTGACAGCTTTAGTTACTTTACAGGTCGAGATTTTACTGCATTTTTTAAAAAGACATTTCTTTCTCAACGCATTTCTTCTTCATTATGGAAATGAAAGCGCTGTCAGTCAAAGTGGGGCCAACTTTGTACCTGTACATTCCTGCTCCCAGGCTCACACTACAGAAATGGTTACCTCCAGTCAGGAGATTGAACTGAGAGCTGAGGAAGTGAGGAGCTTAGTTAGCTTGACTTGCTCATCAAATGCAGGTTTTTCGGGGGCTTTATCATGTCGTCGGGTGATTCGATATAATGGCAAAATCAATTAAGATAAACACTCCTTATAAAGAAACACAAACAAAAACATTCATGCAAAGAAAATAGCCTTCAGCTTCAGGTCAAGAATTTTTTGATATGATCTTAATTGGCTGGATGAGATTAGGCGTAAAAACCCAGCCACAGGAATGTTCTGCAGGGAAATGCATGATCTCATAAAATATCCAATGTCTGCTAATGCAGGGTCCTGGCTCAGCTTTGTTTTAGTAAAAAGAGAACAAGACATAATATGTTGAATTCCAACTTGGGTGTTTTGACAAAGATATCAAAGAGTGGGAGCAGGCTGATCAGCATCTACAGTGTAATTTCACACCACTGGTTCTTTAGAGGAAGTTACTGACAAAACAGGGTGATATTTTCTGGCCATAAGATATGTCTTCTTAGCTGGGAAGACAATTTTGCAGACTCATTAGTTTAATTTGTAAGAATATCGTGTGACTTTTATTCAGCTGTACTGTAAAAGCCACATAATTTTAATAAGGTAATAGTTTCCCAATGTCTGATTTACACAAATAACATTAGTAAGTATGCCTGGAATGCTGTTACCCACTGAGTTACACTACTGGTCAAAAGTTTTAGAACATACCAACTTTTCCAGAATTTCATTGAAAATTATGCAGTTTAATGTCTCAGTGTACTCTGAAATTAATGCACATTTGCAACATTTAAAATTCTTTATTGAGCATGATAGTGTTTTGAAAGTAAAAAAAAGATTCTAAATCACATTTTATGTTGGACTAAAAGACTAAAAAAAGACACAAAATGTCAAAAGAAGACACATGAAAAGAATTCAAAAATGGACAAAATAGCCCAAGACTCCATAGAGTTAAATTGTTAACCCACTTCTTGTTCCCTGAAAAAGGCCTACTTGTATGATTCTGAAATGTACATTATTTTCCAGTTTTGGTTAAGCTTACCTTTTTTTATTTACCTCTGGCAGTTCACCACTTACCTTTGTACCCTTTCAAGCTGTTCATTTGACTTGAACTGCTTGAATTTCAATAAAAAAATGGAAAAATTGGGGTGTTCTAAAACTTTTGACCGGTAGTGTATGTCTTTTCCTTTAAAGGTATTTCAGTTTGGAAAAGAGGACCCACAAGTTTCGTGTCTTCACTGCGACCGTGGGTGCCATCAGTACAGATTACTGAGTACAGAAAAGAAATGTTTGAACACCTACGAAAGCGCCATCTGTCAAGCGGATAATTAAAAATGTCGGGATGGGTTCAATGTTGCAGCTAAATGATTGTTTAGGATTTCACTGTGACTGCTAATGTCAACAGATATTTGAATTACCCGTCTAGTATATGCATCAAATCTTCTTTGAATGAAATGAAAAAGGCCTTGGATTAGTCTTTTTATTGTTTGACCTCCAACATCCAACATTTGCATTTGCAAGAAACTGCTTATTACACTTAAAATGCCATCATGAAAGCATCTTTTCATCTTCGTCTCTCAGGGATCTTTCATGTGAGGGGAGCCTCATCAGCTATTGATGCCTCATTCACCCATACTAAATATGAACACTACCAGATTTCCACAGAGGATTAGTCAGTTGAATCATAACAAAAAGTTGTCCTTTTGTAGCATTACACAAGCAGTCTAAAAAAAGTGAAGCTGCAATTTCTCGATTGGCCCCTTGAGGAAGTCAATCCTTACTGACACTCATGTTAAAATGCCCAACTTTTCAGCAAAAAACATGTTTACAGCCTGGTACAAAAGACAGATTTGGTCTGTTTGCAGACACTGTTTTGTCTGCTACTAATGTTTGAAAGGATTACAGGAAGACACACTATAACATGCCAGTTAATGGGCTTATATAAGGAAAAGTGAGTCTGTGTTTATTGACATTTATAGTGTTTATACATGTTTTATTGATACTTTACTGTCCTGACTGTGTAAAGATGTTTTTTTTTTTCAGAATTGACTTCATGTTTCCCAGGCCTGCAGTTCTGTCCAAACAGTCCTGTAACTTCCCCTCTGCAGATGTTTTTTTTTGCTTGAGTTCAGTCTTTGGAGCATAGCTTTGTCTGTTTTTTTCTTCATGACGTTTCTTCATGAGTTCAACTGAAGGTATTCAGGCTTAAGCGATTGTTAGGTACAGGTGGGAGCCACCTGTACAATGAAAACAATGGAAAGTCAGCTAAAACATGCAGTTACCTCACTAATCCCACAGGTGTGACACAGATTGCTTTGATAAAAACTTCCAGAAGACAATAGAGGATGTCAAAGTCAAGATGAAAGCTGATCTTTACCCTGGAAACAGGTGGTAATGGATGACGTTTGCAGCAATAAACATGGGGAGTACAATGTTCGTTAAATGTTCCATAGCTGTTGTTGCTCCGGGACATGTAATTAACAAGATGAAAGCCAATCCCGTATGTTTATGCTGGATCTCATCCAATTACAGCTGAGCCGCGGTGGTAAATCCAAGCTGCTTTGTTTGTCTTTTTCACGGATGGTCACTCTCTTTGAGCTACATAGCTGAGCAGGTTCCCTTTGAGGGAGCAGGGTCTTTACATGTGTGTGTATGTATTGTGTGTGCATGTGTGTTTGTGTGTGCTTCTTGTGCCAGTGCTGGATGTACAGTAAACAGAACATGACCTCTCAGCTGCAGCGTGCTGCATGAAGGAGAATGAAACTTAAGAAGGGCATGTGGGATCAGCAACTTGGTGAGAGGTTGCCAGGATCTGCTGCTGTATTCTTTGGACAATAAATCACCGTCCTGGCAGCCCTGTCTCCCTCCCAACTCATCAGATACTGTCGCTTTGTTAAGGCCCTCTGCGTTTGATACTGACACACAGGGCTCACTTTCCATTGGCCGGAATGTAAACCCATTCACGGTCATATTAGATGCTTAGACTAATGGATGTAATGTAAATATTGCAGAGAGTCAAGAGTCAATAGCTGTGTTTCCATCAACAGATTTCTGTCGCATTTTGAAGATTCGCATGCGAAAAGCTTGATGGAAACACAAAAATTCAGTAAAACTTTCGAAAATGTGCTTTTAAATTTTTCTGCTACCTTGAGGTGTTTTTTGTCTTTTTTGAAAAACCACTAATGTGCTAAAGGGGAGATGGAAAGGCTTTTTGCGAATAAGTTCTGACATTTACCTCATGATCAGCTGTTTTCGATCTGTTGGTCAATGAGCTGACATGAAGGAACAATTATAAGTTCACTGTAAAAAAACAAATCTGTTGCTTTTACATAAAAAAACTGGCAGCTGTGGTTACCAGAATAATTATGCAAAAAATACAGTACAAATATAAACAACTTTACGGAACAACGGAACAGTATTCAATGCACAATAAGCAAAATCTGCATGAAAATTTCGCATAAATAATTAGTATAAAAGCAGCATCATCCTGTTAAATTAGCAGTGAAGGACGGTATAATCTACAACTTTAATTTTTTATCTTTTTTTAATTACTACAGTTTTAGGATGTCAGATTTACAAGTTGTTCTGTAAAGATGTTGACATATGTACTGTATTTTTTACGGAAATATTCTAGTAACCACAGCTGCCAGTTTTTTTCTGTAAAAAAAACGGGACATTTAACAGTGTTGCCCAATTACATCCAATTCCTGAAGACATATTTTCTCTCATGGGTGGCCGAAGTTGTCCAATTAGCAACCTCTCAACCTTTTTTCTCTCTTGCTCAATCTCTTCTACTTCTACTGTTTTCTTTCTCGCATAATCTCTTCCTCTACTACTGTTTATGCAGCTTTGTTTATTCCATTCTATTCGATCTTCCATCGTTGATGGAATTGTTCGCATTTTCTTTAATGCAACATTTCAAAATTTCGCTTCAACATTCGATTCGACTTTAATGGAAACACGGAGGACTTGTAGTTAATATTCTGGCCATCACAGTTTCAGGTTAAGGGGATCTATAGTCATTCCATAACAGCAAACAGTGATCTCACAACAGCACAAATCAGCAGCATCAGGGCCATTTTGTAACGTAAAATAAATGTAATAAGTAAAACAAATGTAAGTAATAACAAAAAAATGACTGATAACTATATTTATAAGGTGCAAATGACTCATATTTGCATCCATACTGAATCTTGAGCAGTCTGATATTGTAAAAGCCTTGTGTCGATTGTCTACAGTTTTAAATAAACAGCTGTTTTTTGGTGGGTCTTGAACAAGAACACATCCATGGCCAATATTACTGCTACAGAAATATAGATAGATAGATAGATAGATAGATAGATATACTTTATTTATCCCAAGCTGGGAAATTACAGTGTAGCAGCAGCATTACACACAGAGACAATAACAACACAATTAAATAATTAAATAAAAAGAACAACCTAGGCATACTTCAAGCAGTAAAATATAAAAATACAATAAAATGTAATGCAAAAATACAAATAAAGTGTCTAAAGAAGGAGTATGTATTAAGGAGTAGAATTCCAGTGCAGAATAAATATGAATATGCAGTATAAAAATGTTGGTGCTATGAAAATATGCATATTATCTTATTCTTTAGATGGATAAATGTACGTGGCAATCATTGTTTTTTTGTAACGTTTTTTCAAGTGTCTCAACTTGATGGTTCGCAATTCAAAAGTGGTGTTGCTGCTTGAGGCAAATTTAGGAGCTCATTCTGCTTACAAAGTCACCTGTCAACTATGTCAACTGTGCCTGAGGCAATGTTAAAGCTTTTTGTAAGGTTGAGTATATTGTAGCACACCCAAACCACATTGTTGAAATTGATGCAGAATGCAAATATTAATTTTCCATTCTAGTACATTCAGAAATGTTTGAACCATCTAAGCTGCAGCATTACTTCTGCAGTAAGCTCAGCTGTCTTTGCAGTATATTGCATGCCACTCAGTCCCATCACCTCTCACACAGACACACAGACACAGACGCTTACACACACACACACACACACATCACATCACTCTCCAGTTAATTAAAGAGGCTTCATCTAGCTGCTGCTGCAGTGAGACGTATGAACCAATGAGATCTTTACGGACATGTCAGTCACTGAGGGTTGGCGGTCAATCTTCCTCTGACTCCAGTTAGGGGCCAGTCAGTTCACATTATCATTAATTACACTCACTGAACTGGATAAATGAGATGGAGCTCAAATGACACGAGCAACAGGGTTTTCTTCCAGGTTCTCCCAACATACAGCTTCATACTTTCCCACCAAAACCCACCAGTTATACGGTCATTGAGGGCAGAAAATGACATTTGCACACCAGCCCTTTGAAATCCTGCTGAGCCTCATGTGTAATCACCAGAATAGATCGTCTGCCAGTGATTTTCAAAATGGCATAAATGACCGTTGGAAGGTGCAGATGACAAACAGTCACTGTGAACGTGAACATTGATTAATGTGGATAACGTAGTTGAACGTTGAAGCAAAACTACTTGGTAAGGTTGATAAAAAAATAATATGGTTTGAGTTATCATCAGTGGTGGAATGTAACTAAGTACATTTTCTCAAGTACTGTACTAAAGTACAATATTGAGGTGCTTGTACTTGATTACTTCCATTATATGTAACGGAATACTTTTTACTCCACTCTCCACAGAGACGCACCTGGCTCAAAAACAAGTTTGTGAGTTGTTGTTACTTATATCTTTAAGCTGGAGTTCACAACAAGGGACAATTATAGTTCTGCTAACTGTTATTTCTTTGTTGTGAAATGCGGGAAAGCTCTGAAATTCGGTCATTAGCGAAAGCTAGCGGCTAACTGATGCTAGCGGCCAACTGATGCTAGCGGCTAACTGATGCTAGCAGTGCTGCTTGTTACAGCTACAAGAGTAGCCATTAGCGTATCAATGCTAACTCAAAATTGTGTTCGCAACATTAGCTGACATTTCATAGCGGCGTTACAATCGTGCCAATTCAGCACATTGCAGAAGTTAGCAGAAGTAAGGATTAAAAGTTATTACAATGTAAAATTAAAAGTTAGTACAATTTACAGTTGAGTTGACAAAAATCATAATTCAGAGTTTAGCAAACTCAAAAAAAAAAACTAAAAATATTTAGTTTAATTGTCAAACTTAAAATTTTATCAAAATTTGTTGCCTTGAAATTTTGAGTTCACCCATCTTTTCTTTTTTTGCAGTGTGCTTCAGTAAATCCCTCCAGTCACACTGAGGGCTATTTGCACTTGTCTGTTCCTGAATGGTCAGGCCATTATGTCTCTGCACACTGCTCAAATATGAATCTCTCTGCCTGTTGTATATTTTAGAGGAATCTGCAAGAGAAAATCATTATTTCTCCTCCCAAAGGTAGAAAGCTGGCTTGCTTTCCTTTGAAAGATTTATTTCAGTCCCCTTCTGTCACCAAGAAAAGGAATTAGAGATGAAGCAACAAAATGCTCTTTGAACATGTCTCTCACTTATGTCTCTGAGTTTAAATTTTCTTCCCAAATCCCAAACTTGAACTGGATTATGATTACTCATTGTGACTGTCCCCACTGAATGAAAGCTGTCATTTTGTGATTTGATGGTAGCCAGCTACCTGTGCAAACACAGCACCCAGATAACAGCAGGTGGCAGACTGAAGGTGAATAAAGGGCATGATAAGAGCATGTGTAGCTTTCCAGTGACCTGCCATGGGATTTCACTCAATCCAACATTTTTCCATTAGTCATAACATTAGACAAAGAGGGGAAGAGATGTTATTTGCGCTCAGATACCTTTTTAGATCAGGAAAATATGGGTAATGTTGATGTTAATTTCCCTCCTTTCACCACTGGAATTGTAACCACTCGTACAAGCAATCACCAAACATTTGTTTAAGGCTTGATCTTCCATTCAGTCACACAATGATGGCAGTTTGTGATGTGCTCTTGAAATAGCACCAATGACATCAACAGTGAATGCCAGGAAGGAAGTTCTAACATGAAGGGCTAAATGCACGTAGAACATGGTCTTTAACAGAATCTGAGGCAACAATAGAGCCACACAAAGCCATCCCGTCCCGACAATGACGTTATAAAGAAAAATAACAATAAGAGCAAACGACTATCTCCAGTGTTGACCCGATTCAGAGCAGAAATTTGAAGAAAAAAGAAAATAGCTTTTCTCTGTTGTAGAAAACTTCTAAAAGGACTTTTATGTTCACTTGGTAGTCTGAGTTTATCTCTAGTGACAGGTCTCACTGTGCAGGGCTGCATTAATACCAAACAATCCTTTGAGATATTACCTCATAATCCTGATGGATAAATGATGTGCAGCATTTTAGAGTGTAAGAAATGATATCATTACAACATTTCACGGTTGCTTACTTTCCCCATAATTTCATTTTTTAGAGATAAAATAACCCCCTAACCCTTTGACTGTTACCTCATAACTGGCAAGAGAGTTCATTCATTGTTTTTTCCCCATTTGCAATCGATGTATTTGCTCATCAGAAAGAAAATTAACAGCTCAATTGTTTAATTGTAAAGGAAACAAGTTTCCAAACTAAAGCTCAGCATCATATACTAGAAATAAAAGTCATGCATTCATAATTTCACTTCAGATAAAAGTACTATTAGCAATGTACTTAATGACCTCATTAGACAGGCGAATGCCTCCTACATAACAACAAATCCCTTTTTTCGGCCTGTTCTCCCCTCAAAAACTTCAATATGGGTCGTGTGTATGGGCAGTGAAAAACAAGCTATATTTCCGTTTTTCACTCTCTGCTGTAATTCATCCGCCGCCATCTTGCTGACCTAGTAGTGATTGACAGCCAAGCAAGGGCGTTTTCCCATTGAGTTGGAGGTTGGTATGGTGGATGGGTTGAACACATGGGAGCCCATGAGAGCATGCCGTGTGAGAACAAAAGTAAATCATTTTTAACTTAAATTACATGAATCACATTTTTGAACATAACTTACGTTTTTTACGTAACTTGCGGCAGTAACGCGACCCTTGTAACTATTTCACTTTTGGCATTTACGTACATTTTAGGGCGGCTGTGGCTCAGTTGGTAGAGTGGCCCCCCAACCGAAGGGTTGGTGGTTCGATCCCTGACCATCACAGCCTACATGTCGAAGTATCCTTGAGCAAGATACTGAACCCCAAATTGCTCCCGATGCTGCGTTCATCGGTGTGTGAATGAATTCCCAATGGTGGCAGGTGGCACCGTTTAGGGTAGCCTCTGCCACCAGTATGAATGTGTGTGTGAAAGGGTGAATGAGCGCAGTCTGTAGTGTAAAGCGCTTTGAGTGGTCGCAAAGCGACTAGAAAATCGCTATATAAGTGCAGGTCCATTTACCATTTATTTACTTTATTTTACTTTCTTTTATAACGTCTTACAGGGAAGTTTTTTTGCCCTAAACCTAGATCAGTGGTTTTATAATATAAATCCAGAGCAACTGCAGCTTTTTTACAACCACGAGTGTGAGACGTGTGTGCTATTTTTAGAATGCACCGCGAGCCGTGATGCATACGTGCCGTAATTTGTGGTACTGACACATGACCTCTTTCGTTTAGGTTGTTGCCTTTTTATGGGCTATATGTGAAAACAGTCAACAAACCATTTTTTTCTAAGCTTAACCATGTAAAAACCTTAAACTAATAGTTTTGTTGCATATACGTTAAAAAAAATACATAAATTATAATACCTCTTTAGGAATAGTGCATAAGAAGGTAACACAATATCACCTCTTTATTTTGTGAATGCATATCATATTTCGTATCTACACTGTAAAAAAAAGATAAACAATAGCTACTCAATAAAATGCGTTACAAGTTGAGTTAATAACAACTTAACAGGAAGTGCCTGTCAATTAAAAACGGACTAATTCTATTGTGTTGGATTCATTCAAAATTCTCTTGATTTAGAAATACACATAAAGATTATATTTAATATGATCAAAATAAGTAGATTCTATCTCAAACATTTTTATATTGAAGTTACTTAAACAACTGCCTCAAAATCAAGGACGCATTTATATTTAATATATTTTATCAAATATATAAGTTAAATGAAATGAAATGACTACAGAATAATTTATTACAGTGTAATACATGCCATGGATGTATTTGGAATTTTAAATAGATGTGTTTCTTCTGAACGCAACATTGCAATAGTGTTTAAGTAACAGCACACAACTTTACACAACTTCCCAGAGGAATCTTTTCACAACTGAACTTCCTGCATTTCATAATCACACCAGCAAATTACAGCATCCGTCATCGAGGTCTATTTGTTTTTCCCACGTGGATACACATGCAACTAAAGGTCTAAAAAATCATTGTGTAGTTGTGGATACAAACACACAAGGAAAAACTCAGCATTGACGCTGCCCTGTTTGGCATCCTGCCTCAGTAAACAGTATTTCCTGGGATCTCTACAAAGCTAATTTTGCCTCTCCCATTTTTGTTTTACACACACATCCTGCCTCTGAATGCACTGTTTGTATCACTTAGCACCCATTAAAACTTTAGCTGTTGTAAGCTGTGCATAAACACACACAGATCAGTGTGGGTCAGAGCGGGATATAAGTGCTTGTTGTGATAATGAAATGGTTTATTTTAGGGATAAATAGTTTAGGATTTCTGAGAAGTAGAGATATGAGCACTGCAGTTCTCATATGTAAACAGGCAGACCACATCCCCAAATACACTGAGGCGATAATCCCACCATGTGTGTATGATACGAGAAGAGGTTTTGCACTTGTGGCTGCCTCCTCCATTGTGTGTAGTCAAACAATCCTGCATAATGGGTGTTTACAGCATCACACTGCTGCCTGCTTTCATGTCATTTTGGAAAGAGCTTGCATAAAAAAATTAAACATTATGGTTTTGTCAATATTGGGTCAGCCATTGTGCGTGACAAACGGATAGATGGATGCTCTAACTGAAAATGAGGTGTGCTGAGGATACATAGTCAGGTTCATGTGTCACTCTACTCACTCTAACAAGGTGAAAAAAACACACAAAAGTGAACCAGAGACAGAAAAGCTTTATTTGGACTTTAGCATCCACTGTTAACCCTCTATGGTACGGTGCTGCCTTGAGGCAACATACCTATTTTTGGCCTGTTAAATTTCTACAATGCATGTTTTTGAGTGATGCGATGCTTTTAAAAAGAGGGAAGAGTATAGGGAACCAATAGCAATGCTTTAATTTGTCACATGACCTCCAGGAGGCCATATTGAAACCCTATTTTGCAGCCTTTTCCAAAAGGAAACAGCTTTGCTATTTAACACCACAAAAAATCACTCAAAACTTAATTTTCCTGGCCCTTTACAATCTGGAAACAAATGTATTCCTACTGATAGGTGAGTAAACCTTCATTTTTGATAGTTTAATACACTTAAGACATTCATTTCAATGGGTCATTGGTTCAATGATACAATGTTTCCTGTTGATGTTAAAATTACTTTAAAAAACTTCCTTTTTCACTTGTGCACCATTATGATGCTATGTTGCCGATGGACAACAAACCCCAAAAATTTCCCAGAAAAAAAAGGAATTGTAACATTTCTTCAGATTATTTTTATTTAGTCTATTTCAAGACAAAAAAACACTCCAAAATGTTTTTCCTAACTGGCATCATAATGCGTACCATAGAGGGTTAAACTCAAGGAGACGACAGCAGATGATCCCAGTGAGAACTTATTTACGTACAGGGAAGCCAGTCAAGGTTTAAGCAATGAATAATGAAAGGCTATAAACAACTGTCACACATGGCACCCAGTGGTTTATTCAAGTGTTCTCATGTTTAAAAAACATGGCATTTGGAATAACACGGTCAATATATCTGATACAAAATGCATTAATAGAAGAAAAACAGTTTGTCCCTCCTGCAAATTCACACTGTTGCTTTAGTTGACCTTGTGCCTTAGTTTAGCACAATAATGTTTCTCTTCGACGTATTTAACATTATAACAACACAATCTTGAGGCAAAGATAAGCTGGTGGAAATGAAGGGGCCTGGTATGTGTTAGAGGGAGCTCAGTGTTAGTTGACATTCTTCTTATCATTTCAGGAAGAGTAAACACGTTGCCACCCACATGCAGAGTGAGCATTCATAGTAAGTTTCTATTCGGAGAACCACTGTTGTGAATAACATGGGAGCAGTCACAGAAGACAGAACAGTGATGGTTTCTAAAACAGAAAATGAAAGCAAATGTTTCATTCTAAAAATAATAATAAATAAATAGTTGGTTTTATGTTACTTGTATTTTTTTCTTAAATCTTGAGGGAAAAATAACAGTGTGGTAATGAGTGCCTTGTCACCCTGTTTCTCTCAGCATACTGTAAGTATTCTGATCAAAATCTGACTAGACGTACTAGTGGCAATTAACCAATCCTAAGTCCTGCCCATTTTTGCTAGTACTACAATAACAGTTGAGCAAGCTTTGTATCGCCAGAACTTTCTTCTTTCCTGTTATACCAGACATTAGATATGCTTTGTACCAAATGGCTTGAAAATGGTTAAAAGAGACTAGCTCTAGCTAACTAACTAACTAACTAACCAACCAACTAACCAACTAACCAACTAACCCACTAACCAACTAACCAACCAACTAACCAACCAACCAACCAACCAACTAACCAACCAACCAACCAACCAACCAACCAACTAACTAACTAACTAACCAACTAACTGTATCCAGTATCCAGATCCCTTACTTAAGTAAAAGCACTAAAACCACACTGCAGAATTACTCTTCTACAAGTAAAAGTCTTGCATTCAAAAGTTACTTTAGTACAAAAGTATCAGCATCAAAATGTACTTTATATATATATATATATATATACTAAGTATCAAAAGTACTCATTATGCAGAATGGCCCTATATTCCCCCCCAAAAAAATACTGTATTATTATTTTTGATACGTTTATGTAAGAAGCATTTTACTGTTGTCCAGGTAGGGCTCATTTTAACTACTTAATATACTTAAATCTCGATCGAAAGTAACTAAAGCTGGCAGCTAAATGTAGCGGATTTTTGTTTAGAGTAAAACGTATAAATTTTGCCTTAAAAATGTAGTGAAGTAGAAGTATAAAGTTGGGTTGGTTGTTGAAATATTTTTAAGATAACATGAAATACTGTGATCAAGGCCAAATGTTCTTTGTTAATATTATTTCTTTAAGGCTACATGCCACCCTTAAGTACCTTTTAATGTTAATAATGTGTATATACACGGCGTCTGGCAGGAAAAGTACCTTAGTCTTTGCTGTTGGCTTTTGGAAGTTATATTACGTGACATCCAGAAAGTATAATAAATATTTCAGCACCTGGCTAAATGGAACAAGCATGCCCATATTCTATTTTGTCAAGCTTGTCTGGCCTAGCAACTGTAACTAAAGGGGGCGGGACTTCGGGTCATCATCTGTCGAGTAATGGTAAGAGGTTTAAAATGTAGTTGTGAAGTTTAACAGTAGCAAAAAGACTTAATAATGTCAGTCAGGTTTGCTAACATTATCTAAAATAAGCCATCATAACAGAGCAAGTCAGAAGTGTGTAAAACTGAACAAGGTGTGTGACGGTTTTATTTTGGTGCCTATAAATTCAGGGTGTTTTCCTCCTTACAAAAGTCAGCGCCCTGCTCTAATAAATGACATTTGAGGACTTCCACATCAGGCTGATGCACTTTGTAATATCTTAGAGAGAGTGAGCGGTGGCTGCAGAGATCAACTGTCCCAAAATAGAAAATGAAGTCAGCTGCAGTGTGTGTGTGTGTGTGTGTGTGTGTGTGTGTGTGTGTGTGTGTGTGAAAAAGAGAAACAGTGAGCTCACCAGAGACAAAGAGAACATTAATCTTAATTAAAAAACATGCGCCCTGGAAATCTTATATATATTAACACCATAATAACACCTGCAACTCATATTCACGGACTATTGTTTCAAACAGTTAGATGCAGAAACAGCTGTTCATTAATATGCTGTAGCTTTTGACACATTTAGAAGTGTGTAAAGTATAAGCTGTGCTAATAAGCTCTGAAAAATGAGCTTTTTGTGCAGAGCTAAAATGTCACATTTTAAAGGTCACTTTTCACCAGTAACAATGTGTGACCTTAATGTGTTTGTGCAATGGACAAGAATTGACTGTATATACAAAATATCTACTTGCACTTTTAAAAGTTTGAAGGAATAATCAATTCTTTGCCAAATATTTGAGAGTCTCATATTCCACATCTAAAAGACAGAGTGCTAAGTGTTTCTAATGGCTGCCAGAAAGCAGCTTTCAGATGCACACACACACACACACACACACAACACACACACACACACACACACACACACTGCTATTGCCAATTGAGATCTTATTACGCCTATGGAAATTAATCAGCAAAAGAACTTCCTCATTCTGTGTAAAACTTTCCTAGGTTTGTTTCAAGTTCTTTCCTTTGATTGAATTTGAACACAGTGCAGGAAAACACATTTGTGGCATACAAAATTACGTATTTTTGTAGCACAACCTAAAACTAAGCATCACCATGAGGGTCTATGAGATTTGGCCACACACACGTTTCTTTGTGATGCTGTTTTATTCAGCAGGATAATCTTGAACACCACTTTTATGAGGTTTGAAGCATCCTTCCTGCTGTGATCTTGCTCTTGTTTGGTATGTTTACTCATCCTTTGTTGTTGTCTGTAATTGTTAGTAGATAATTAATATGGTTTACTGTATAATTTTAATTTGTTTTAGGGTTTTCTTTTTCTCTCTTTCTTTTTGTAGTGTTGGTATTATAATGTAATCATTTTTATTTTTTGATGCTGAATTTCTTTATCTTTATCTGTTTTTAGGTTGCTTTTAATATCAGGCCAGGGAATACGGATGAAGATTAGCCTATGGCTAACTCTGGTACATTTACAGCAATGTTTATCAGTGTACACTGTCCCTGTTAAAAATAAATAAATGAAATAATGCAGCCAACAGAAGTAAAAAGCTAACGTTATGCTATGTGAACTACAAAACAGTCACATGACTTCAACGTAACTACCGTTAGCTTCAGACGTTCTCCGACAAGCTAGCGAAACTGTAGCCCAATTTATTTTTTATTAAGCTAATCTACAAGAGCTCGCCAGAGCACTTAAAAACTTGAATAGATGCTGTGAGGTGGACTAGTGAGAGAGTATAATGAACTTTGTGTCCCTTACAACCATTGTAGTCTCATTTGGCCACCTTTTTAAGGACATAAAAACTTCAAAATTCACAATAGAACATCTCTTCAGCTTGTGTTAACCACAGACCTTTTTTCAGGCATCTAACCACCAACACATTCAAAATCCTTCAAAATCCTTCAAAATCGAGGTTGAGAGGATAGACCCCAGGGCGCTAACATGCTAACTTACTTCCTGGTCTAAGAACTAATTCCTTTGGTGCCCTAAGGACACTGCTGCTATTTGCATGATGGAAAAAACCCATGGACTGTATAAAATAAAATAAAAAAAATTTGCATGATGGAAAAAACCCATAGAAAGTATTGAGTAAAATAAAAAATAAAAACCTGATAAATGCACACAAAAAGCACACAACATAATGATAATGATAATGATAATGGTAATAATAACAATACATTTTATTTAGAGAGCGCTTTACAGGGTACTCAAATATGCTTTACAATTAAAACACAGTTAAAATGCAGTTACAATTAAAAACAAACAATTAAAATCAACAGCATTGCTCATACACTAAAAGCAGTTCAGAAGAGGTGAGTTTTGACATGTTTTTTGAAGGTGGATGGATCTGAGCAGGGAGAGAGTTCCAGAGGGAGGGGGCTATATTTAATTTCTATCAGCTGCATTATGTTTGTATATTTTCCCTATAACAGCAGAGGCAATAGCTCAGATTCTGTGATACCTAAGTGTTACATTGGTTTGGTATGAGGTTATCTTGAAAGCCTGAGCGTGCAGAGCGTAACACCATTACTGCTATGCTCTGTTACACGTTCAGCGGGGCGGACACAGATCTAATCGAGAGTGAAATGCCACATGGGATGACTGTGATCATTGTGCAAAGATTAGAATAGGTGTGGCTCTTCTAACAATGACTGCACACAGATACAGTCTTATTTTTCAGTTCCCTGTTTGTTCCGTTCATTCAGTGATATGTAGCAAAGACCAAAAGTGAAGTATTGTTATATTTCCTCAGTCCTTGGAATGAATCTGTCAAAAAAAGTAAACCTGTGTGCTGATGCTAAATCAAACCTCTGGTTAGTTAGTGTTACAGAGGTCAAGGTAATGAGCTGGAAAGGGGCTACAGCTCACTAAGAGCTCTATCCGCCACGGGCAATGGCCCCGACATCCTCTCTCCTGCAGCCGCTCTGAGCAGCATGATAAGGGCTCCATAATTAGGAAGATAGATAGGTATAGTATGGGCCACGGATTGTAAAAACTAATGGACTCACAAAACTGACATCCATTAACAGGCTTTCTGCTGCCAGTGATGCAGTATGCCAAAAACATGCTGTACTCTCCACTTGTACATCACAATGTTTAGACAGTGTGTGAGGGCAACATCATGTTACTTTTGCAACAATAAAAACCTGTGACAAACAAGTTATATAAGCATGGAATATACGGTTATACAGCATGTTGACTGTTTCTGTAGTTAAAAATAGATATCAGACAGAGAAAGTGTAACTGGAAACTACTGCAGTATAAATTTAAGTTTTATCTTGTTCCTTGTAAAAATTCAGCGCACTGCTTTATCATTATTTAATATATTCAAGTTGGATACTGCTGCAGTGGATTAACTGGTTGACTGGTTACGGTAAAATATTGGTTAAAGCTGCAGAACTTGAAACTTTTCACACAAATTAAAGTTAACAGTTTTTGGGGTGCAAAATTCTGTAAATCTTAAAACTTTCCATGGGAATTAACAGGAATTTAAATGTAAAAACCAGGAATTTACAATACTTAAATTTTAAATAAGTGGGGTCAGGGGGATGATTAATATTTAAATCACATTCATGATTTTGTTTTTCAATGAAATAATTGATTGTTCAATAAAATAATGTAATAATTAAAAAAATCGGTTGAAATGATGTGTTTTTAATTGTATTATTTTGCATGAATGTCAGCTTATGACAAAACAAAATGTTTATATTTATGTTTGGATATGATACAGTTTGTTTAAATTACCCACATTTTCCAGTTATTCCCATGAATTTGCATATTGAAAGTTTCCGATTTGTAATATTTCCCAAATTTCCCAGCTTAACTTCCCATGGAAAGTTTACTGGAAATTTTCCACCCCTTTGCAACCCCGAATCAGTTGTAGTGTAGAGCCCGACCAATGTATCAGTCGCCAATTTTATTACCCGATATTGGCATACCACTAAATACCACATATTGGTATTGTATGGCGTTCATGTTGTGTGATATGTGCCCATGTGAAAACTTTTTTACAGACCTTACAATGTGGAAACAATTCTTAATGTGATTTGGAAATGGTGTTAACAATTTATTAAATGTATTCCTTATTTAAATGGTCAGAATGGTTACACAATCTACATTAAAAATGTCTATTTTCATTCCGGCTAACACATATTCACTATATTAGCATTTTAAGTAGCCATTTATTTATTTTTATACTTATTTATTACATCACATGTCCTTGTTCTTGTTTTTGTCCTTGTTTAGCTCGGTATTTTTTAAAATGTTTTTACTCATGTTGTTTTGTGTTATGATTGTCATAACTATGCACCTTATGTAGTGGCACTTTCAATTTCGTTGTATAGTGAACTATATAATGACAATAAAGACTATTTGATTTGATTTGATATTGGTAATCAGTGACTATTTCTCCTCTAAAGTCAGTGTCAGTTTCAGTGTCAGTATCAGTCTAAATCTAAATCCCATATCGGTTTCCACACTACTTGCTTTACATACAGTAGAGCAGAGAAGAGACACATAGGAATACAGAGGATGTTACAAGAAACAATAGAGCTGAACCAACCTTGAATAAGAACATAAATAACTTTCCCACACACACAGTTACTCACCACTGTCCTAACACAGAAACAACAAACACTGAATCAACACAGCCCTCCTTTAGTGTAAACCACAGTCCCAAACAGAGCAAATGTCTCAACTGACACCATTTAGTCTAGACAAAGAAGGGGAACCAAGCAGCGTTGCAGCAGTATGAGACAAACCAGCAGAAAATAACAGAAAAGTGTATTGAAACAGGAAGAGGGGGGCAGTAGGAAGAACTAGAGACAAAAAAACTGAATAAGGGAAAAAGAAAGAGACATACAGTACAGGCCAAAAGTTTGGACATACCTTCTCATTCAATGCGTTTCCTTTATTTTCATGACTATTTACATTGTAGATTCATCAAAACTATTAATGAACACATGTGGAATTATGTACTTAACAAAAAAGTGTGAAATAACTGAAAACATGTCTTATATTCTAGTAAGCAAAGGGTGGCTACTTTGAGGAATCTAAAATACAAGACATGTTTTCAGTTATTTCACCCTTTTTCTGTTAAGTACATAATTCCATATGTGTTCATAGGCGTTTTAGCCTATATGTAAATATTTGATATTGAATATCTGTCTGTCTCTCTATCCTTTTTGTTTCTGTCTTGTTGTTTTCTATTTTATTTTTATTTTTTTATCATTGTGTTTTATTCTATTGTTATATGGACCGCCCCTGTGTCCGAAATAAAGTGTTGATTGATTGATTGATAGTTTTGATGCCTTCAGTGAGAATCTACAATGTAAATAGTCATGAAAATAAAGAAAACACATTGAATGAGAAGGTGTGTGTCCAAACTTTTGGCCTGTACTGTATATGTTAGTCCATGTAACACTGATGTGAAATGACAGACTGTTTACTGAGGCGAGAGGGGGCAAAGGGAAAGCAATGGGGAGCACTTTGGCCTGCCATCAGGGTGGCTGCTGGAGCTTTTAAGAGCCTGAATGAGGGGTGGCGTAACTTCATTAGTGTCCCTGGGCAGCAGTGAGAGCAGGTGGGGAGCACTGAGGGACTCGAGGGACGATCCCATCTGCAGCCAAATAAGCAATTAGACGCTCAGTCTCCGCCACCTGCCTCAGCTCTGACCAGTGAAAGGTGGAGGAAGATTGCCGTGTAATTATGACGGCTATCTGAGCCATCTATCTCCGTGTGTGTGGTGTCACTGTGTGTTTCATGTTCGCTTTCGTGTTGTGTGTGTGTGTATGTGTGTGTGTGTGTGTGTGTGTGTGTCTCAGAGGGATTTTAATATTCGCATGTGTGTTTTAGAGTAGTGCTGGGAAAAGTGAAGGCGAAGAGGGCACTTATTGATCTGCACACTGTGAACACAAACACACACGGAATTAACTGTTAAATGGAAGGTTGGAGAGATTGCTTATTTGTTGCTATAGCAACTGTTAAAGCCTTGATTAAGGCCTAGCAGCTAAAAATTACACAAGAATACAACTTGCCATGCGTACATGCAAGATAGTAAAGATTCACTTTATTTTCCTTAATTTCCTTTTTTGTTTGGTTTAATAGGTTTGGAGGATGGGGAATTGTAGAAGTGGTGTACATCATCCTAAAGCTGGGAATAATTTCAGATGCAGCTCAGAACTGCCAGTCATAAATTTATATTTAGTCATTTGTCATCATAAATGAGAATTTAAAAATAATCTATTTCTTTATAATTTAATTAAAATAAATGTTGAAAGGAGTGTAAAGGGCTTGTTGCAGAGTTTTCTGGGTTAATACCATTTGTTTTACAGATTACCAGTTCTTGACCACTTGAGACATTATGAAATTGTCAAAAATGTCTCCAAAACAGACCTTGAGGAACACCACTGAAAAATTCATGCTGTGACTTGGTTTCAATAGCATATGACGTTTGGGAGATTTCTGCAAAAATTGCATTTTTTGGCAGTTGTGAGCACTTCTGCTTTGGAAACCCCCTTAAGTTCAAAATCTTCGAAAGCTCTAGGTCTCTAGTTTGTGGTTGTAAAGTTTCATGAGGCTGTGATTATCCTTGAGGTCACAACAGCTCTTTGAATGAACAAAAGGCTTAGCTTTCATATGCAGAAATATTAAAACACAATAGACAAGAATGTGCTGCATGGGAAGAATGGCATTGTTTTTGCCCTAAACTCCATGGGATAAACTTAGAGTGGGCATCCATCTAACATAATAATCACTTATGATGCAGCATGGATTTGTAAAATATATCAAATTAATTTAAATGATGATCAAGCATGCATTACTATGATGAGTTCTTTTGTTAAAGTGTATGTAGGTGAGCATAGGTAGTCGTAACCTCATCAGTAAACCTAGATTAAAACTAGTCAAGCTCACCCATAAGAAACTTATAAATAATAATAAGAAAGAAATAAGAAAGAGTTTTCAGATCCTTTAGTTAAAAGTATCAGCATCAAAAATGTACTTAAAGTATCAAAAGTACTCGTTATGCAGAATGTCCCCACTCAGATTGTTTTATATATTCTAAATATATTATACGATTATTTGTATTGATGCTTTTATGTAAGCAGTGTTTTATTTAAGATTTAAGATATGGCTCATTTTATCTACTCAATATACTGTTTAAATATTCAATTATAAAACAAAAATCTACTCTCTTTAAATTGATCATGTTTTTAGGTTAAATCTCGTCCTGAAAAGTAACTAAAGCTGTCAGCTAAATGCAGTGGAGTAAAACGTACAATATTTACCTAAAAATGCAGTGGAGTAGAAGTATAAAGTTATGTAAAATGGAAATACTCAAGGATATATATATTCTATTCTATTCTAAAGTACAATACTTGAGGAAATGTACTTAGTAACTTTCCACCACTGTAAGTCACATCCATATCATTTAATGACTGTTGATAAAGTGCATCAGAAAGCATTATTACATCATAAATGCTTTATAATTCACTATGAGTCCCGTCATTATGCCCTATAGATGTGGTCTCCATTAGCAAAGGAGAATGATTATATAGTAGGCTGTTGGCAGAGTGCTGTAAAGGTCTGTGAAAAGGTTTTCTGAAACCATTTGCTGTAACCACAAAACTGGGTCACAGTTATTATTATGTTTTTGTTGGTTACCTTCATATATACGCTAATAATATCATATAACTGCAGTCTAAGATTCAACAGAGGAGGCTCAGGAACCTTTTAAACCAACATTTTAAAGGGATTTTTACACAATGCATCCCAGAATAGCAAGGTTTTTATGCTACACGCTTTGTTTTTATGGTGACAAAGTTCAGACGGCTCGCTGACGCCCTTCAGTGTGTTTTACCCTGCAGCACCATCTAGTGGCTAAATACTGTCATAGCAGCTCACTGCTTCTGCGTGTTGAGTGTTTTTTTTTTTTTTGTTCGTTTGTTTTCTTTGCGGGAGTAATAGAAATTATCAGATATAAGTAGTTTGATATACTATGGTTGACTAATAAGAAAATAAGTAAATAAATAAATAATAATAATAATAATAATAATAATAATAATACATATTTATTTGACATTAAGTGGCTATATATAGAGATACAATTTCTTTGTTTTGAAGTGTTGAGTATCAGGGGATAGGCCTAGGTAAGTATTTCATACTTCAGCCTACTCCCTTTTTTTTCTCGAACCAAAATGATATAAGGAAATGCATATTGAATATTAAGTTAAGATACTTATTTCTATCTTATTACTTAAACGGGGCAGATGCATGTATATGTATAGGGCTTTATATACTGTATGTGTGTAAATGTTTATATGTTTATGTACATCTGTTTAATGGTGTCTATGTGAGTATGTGTATGAATATGTATATGCATCTAGCCTACGCTGTTGTAGTTTATGTTGTTGTTGTTTTTTTCGGTTCGAAAAGAAGAATTAATAAAATGAAAAAAATGAATGAAATGAAATGAATGAAATGGTTGCACATCAAAAGTGTAACTTGCACAATCAGAGCAGCATATTTAGGTCTATATCGTGACACTATTTTTTATTTAGAATTATTTTAATCTCATCGAACATTAATAAGAATAATATATTTTTTTAATTATTCTGTTTATCTGTGAGTATAGAGGTTTATTCAGATCAGATCGTGAAAAATTTCCAAAGCACTTTAAGACTTATTTTAACTTTAATTCTCAGGTTCACTCTTATTCAACGTGTCAATCTTCAGATCTTCATCCTCCAAGATTTATTTCATGCAGAGGTCAATTTATTGTTCAATTTAGGGGGACTAAATTATGGAATACCTTTTCTCATCTGGCAAAGGACTCCATCTCTATAAAATGTTTCAAAAGATGTCTAAAAGTCCATTTAACTGCTGTTTAAAAATTCTAATTCACACACAAATACACTTTTATATCATGTTCATTTTTGTTTTTATATTATTTTTGTTATTGTCATATAACTTGTGTTTTATGTTATACATATTTTTTTCTATTATCAGTTTATTACTTTCTTATAACTATGAAATTTTAGGTTGAGGCTTTAAATAATCCCATCTGGGTTTTCTGCCTCTCCCTGCACTTTACACTATATGATATCTTTGTCATTTTATGTAATTCTAATCTATGTACTAGATTATGTTCTAGTCTATGTACATGTCTACACTATGTACAAATAATAATAATAATAATAATAATAATAACCATTAAAACTGAAACAACACTATCAGTGATCATTATGGGCATGATTATTGTACTGTGTGTGGCTTGTGTGCTTTGAGAATAGTGACAGATTAATGCAGTGACATTTTCTTAGGTTAGATGTACACTGACCTGAGAAAATGTCACTCCTTGCTTGGGTGAATCTTTGAGTGGAGGCGACACTGAAATAGAAAGTGTGGAACTGAGAAGAAACATTTAAAAGAAGATTGTACCTAATGACCCATGAAACACAGTCAGACTCAGATACTTCCTAATTATATTCTTAATCACCTTCAGTTTAGTTGTGTAGGTTGGTGTCAAACAGGCACAAATAAAGCATACTCTGACTGACACACTGGGCTAATAATGTTTCTATTAGATTGAAAATATTTGATTCCTCTTTCAGTTTTCCATCAAAGGGTTGCATCATCGTTTCCCTCCCCTACAGTGCGTAGACTTGGGCCAGCTCATTATTGCTCCTGTGGCTGAGGCAGTGACTTGAAAACAAACAAATTAAAATAATAAATACACATAAGAGTGTTCACTTCTGCATGAAGGAGATTTACTGTAGCACACTGTGTTCTTCCTGTACGTTATTGTTGTTACTGAGCACAGCGCAGTGTTCTCTTTCCTCTCAGACTTTCTCTTATTGCTCCCATACCAACCTGGTCTCACAGGAATCCGTGAAATAGCCACGGATTTGCGTAACTCAAAATCTGTGGAATAGCCACGGAATAACTCAAATTTCCGTGAAACTGACACGGATTTCGCTACAATGCAAGTTAATGACAGTCATATCCCGTGGCTATTCCAACATACAAAGTGATTATGTACATTCACTGAGTGAATATTTAGAAAAGAAAACGTATATTTCTCTCTAGAAATGTGCTCAAAATCCATTTTTATGCAGAAACAAAGTCAAAATATTGATTTTTTTCACTAAAAATGACAGAACTGTGTTCTGTTCTGTGTCCATGTTTTTTGTTCTGACCGCCGGGACCTTGAAAGTCACGTGACTTGGAACAAACCAATAGGAAAAAATATCCATGGAATAGCCACGGGATATGACTGTCATTAACTTGCATTGTAGCGAAATCCGTGTCAGTTTCACGGAAATTTGAGTGATTCCGTGGCTATTCCACGGATTTTGAGTTAAGCGAATCCGTGGCTATTTCATGGATTCCTGTGAGACCAGGTTCTCCCATACCTAGACTCCCTACTTCACAATTCAACATGTTGAGCCTTTTATGGGCTGTTGTGTGAAAATGTTTAGCTTTTCATCAAACATTTTATCTTCACTTTATCCACAAATATGTACCCAGTCAGTGGTGGAAAGTAACTAAGTACTGTACTTCAGTACAATTTTGAGGTACTTGTGCTTTACTTGAGTATTCCCATTTTATGTAACTTTATACTTCTACTTCACTACATTTAGAGGTAAATATTGTAATGTTTACTCCACAGCATTTATCTGACAGCTTTAGTTACTTTTGAGGTTGAGATTTAACATGGAAAACATGATCAATTTAAGTGATTAGACATTTGTTTGAATTAAACCTCATTACAGTATATTAAGAAGATTAAATTAATCCTGCCTTGAGAAAATTAAAATGCTCCTTACATAAATGCATCAATAACAATAATCCAATAATATATTCGGTATATATAAAACAATCTGAGTGGGTTCATTCTGCAAAAAGAGTACTTTTACTTTTGATACTTCAAGTACATTTTGATGCTGATACTTTTGTACTTTTACTGAAGTAAGTTTTGAATGAAGGACTTTTACTTGTAGTTGAGTAATTTTACAGGGCGGTATTAGTACTTTTACTTAAGTAAGGGATCTGAATACTTCTTCCACCACTGTACCTGGTAGAGAAAGTACACATGAGACACATTTAAATCTGACAATGATAACAATAGTGCCATCAAGTGGCCAGTGAGGAAAACAGCTTCTCAACCAACTTAACCAACACAGAGGACCATTAAAGGATTGAGCATGTATGAAATATTAAAAAATATGACTTTGATTCTATGAACACTCCATAACATTAATATTCCTGGCTTATTGAGTTCAAAAGAAGCGAAGCAGCAGTCTTGCCAATCTGTGCAGGGAATCCAATCCACTGACTGGGTGAAACAGAACAGTAGTTGTAGTATCATTTAGACACTCATCAGATTGGAGTTACAATGTGAAATTGAATACATTATTTAAGTACTTAATCTGTCAAAGCTGCTAAATTATGGCAAAAAACATTATCTGGTCATTGCTTCTTGGTCAGTATTGAGGTCATTATTATTCAACATGATAGCTCATTCATTGTGGAAGCATGCACTTTTTGAACTGATAAAACTGATAAAATAAACAATAAAATAAAAAAATCTATGAATACATTTTCATTTAAATAAATATGAATACAAAAAACCTATGGCATGCCGTTCATATTCTGAGAATATATATATATATATATATATATATATATATATATATATATCTCAAAACCTGAAACTATAATATGTACATATATCGAAACCTAAAAATATATATCGAAGGTTTTAACATATATTCTTAGACTTTCAATATATGTTCTCAGGTTTTCAGTCCATATTCTCAAACTTTCATTCTATATATATGATAATTTCCTGAATGGCATGCCATAAAAAGCAATTAGCAAACATATAAAAAAATAAATACAATCAACTATATTGTAACATTTGTGTACCTACTGAACATTTATTAAATATATACAAATAAATTAATGGGATCACATATGTTGTAGTGCACTGCCAAAACCAAATGAAATTTTTTTAAACATATACATTTATATTTTTGGTAAACTATATTGGGTGAAATCACACTGCTGTAAAAAACAAAAACAAGAGCATCATTGGGAACAGAATTAGTTTATCTAAATTATAATCTAAATGATCTTGTTTTCATAATTGTTGGAAGCCAAAATCTTAATTGAAAATAAAAATTGAATTATTTGCCAAATCACCTCTATAGTGATAAAAAAAGAAAGAAAAAGAGTCACCATCCCTACTTTACATATTGGCTGCAGTTCGCAGGCAAGTGCTACCTCATGCATGTTCTCATCGTGTGCCATGCAAACATTTACTCACATATGCATGAATACTAAAATAGACCCGCATGCAACCCACCTCTTGTGTAACTTCTAACATGCACACACGCAAATGCACAAAATCAAGAGGCGCGTTTTTTTATTTTTTATTTAACCTTTATTTAACCAGGGAATAACCCATTGAGATGAAGAACCTCTTTTTCAAGGGAGCCCTGGCCAAGAGGCAGCAAACACAGAATACAGTTACATATTTACATAACATAAAGACCTTAAACACATCATGAGGAACAAGTGCATGTTATGGAATTGGCCTCAATAACTCTTAGTTTGGATTTAAACGTGCTCAAAGAAACAAATTCAGTTAATTTCCATTCTTTCTGGCGCATATTCCATGCATAAGGTGCAGAGTAAACAATTGCCCTTTTACCCAACTCCGTACGAGCATAAGCGTTGTTTCTTGAAAACCATTTGCACATTGTCACACAGTCTTAATGACATGATCAATATGTTTCTGCCGGCAGGCCTGCCGTTGGCTGCTTGTCAACTGGATGATTTACCGTTCTGGAAAACTGTAGTTCCTGAAGTTGAATTGTAGCAGCTAGCAGCTACCACTACGACAGCATATCCTGTGCATCTAAAGTCATGGAACAATTTTTAGACCATTGTTTTCTTCAATTTATTGGTAATTTTAATTCCTGGTACAACTAAAGGTACATTTGTTTGGGCAAATATAATGATAATAACAAAAATAGCTCATAAGAGTTTAATTTAAGAGGTGATATCTAGCCTTTGTCTTTGGTTTTCTTGATAATAACCAAAATCATTATCAAGAAAACCATGGAAAATGGCTAGATATCAGCTCAACATGAAATGAACAAGAAATTGAAGAAAACAAGGAGGTCTGATCATTTTTTCCATGACTGTATTCCAACCGTACAGAGATACAATAAATGTATTAGTAATCCACTCTATAAATGTGCCTTAATAACTTTATATCCATCTGCACTGACTGAAGTAGATTAAATACATGCAGTTAATAAGAGAATATATTATAAAGGGGTTTTTCAAAGTGTGAGACTGTGGGCCTCCCCTCAGACACTCTTTAATTGAGCCAAGATAGCTTAATATAGCCGTTTGAAATACTTCAGACTGCACAAAAAGGCATTAAAAAGGGCCTGTCCTAAAGTATTTATTAGTCTCTCTTACTGCTATTTCACGTGATCTTTTTCATGAATGTAAAAAACTTTTTTTTTTTCACTTTCATTTGAATTTTATCCACATTAAAAATCGGGGTTAAGTAAACTCAGAGATTTGTATGAAAATATATTTTACAAGGTACAAAATCCAGTGCTGATATTAAGACATTCAAGACCCAGGTAATAAAAGTGTAGTTTGAATGTAGAAGGATACTTAAAGGGACAGTTCACTCCAAAAATACGTATTTACCAGTCTAGAGTTGAGAGTATTGGGGATATCGATGGTCCGGGTGCCATAGTATAATTCCTTTTTCTGTCCAAACGAAAATAGGAAAAAACTAAAACAGTGCCCCCTTTTCCTTTTTTCGTTTTAAACCAAAAACGGAAAAACGGATTTTGCTATCAGCACCAAAAAATGAAATAACCATATAAATATAATAAATAAACCTATTTGGTTTTTGCAATTTCCTTTTTTCGTTTCTCATTTATTGATATGACGTCGGACACATCAGAAGCGGGAAAATAAAAGTCCCGTCAAAATAAAAGTACCGTAATAATAAGTACTTATTATCAAGCATAAAAAAGGAAAAAAAAGTATCATCATACACTAGTATAGGCTGTTGTTCTCTGAACCATGCATGGTTCACATTTATTAACATAATTATTATTGATTTTTAATTATAATCATAACTAATGCCGGCGGGTGAGCCTGACGTTTGGGAAGGCTAATTACTGCACCCGGACCATCGATGGTATAGTTAGATTTTATTTCAGAAAAGGCAGACATCTCTATGATCTACAGGTGCATCTCAACACATTAGAATATCATGGAAAAGTCAATTTCCAATAGTTCAAGTCAAATAGCCCCAACCAAACATTGAGTGCATATACTGTGGATGAGCATAGCATCAGCAGCTCACACCATAATGATCTAGATTAATAGAAAGCACTACAGGTAAGAGGAGAAATATGTATTTTTGGATGGATGGATTTTGTGGTGAACTGTCCCTTTATTGTAATACATCCCGTCGCTGTACTTGGGCCAGATGGAGAATGACAGATTCAATAATCCTAACCTGTGCTTTTTTTCCCCAATAAAGTTTGAGGAGCTTTAATCCAGTTTGCATTTAATCTCATCATTGGATCACATCTATGCCTGTAATGACTTTCTTATAAAAAGACACAAGGAGGATCATAATGTTATAAAAGATTGTTTTATAATATTTGTTTCGCTGTGAATCCAGTTTTGTTACGTTACTGAAGATGCACTTAACCTTTAAAGTATACTGAATATTAAGACAGATTATTGATCAGGTAGACACATAATCTAAAAATCAAAAATATCATTAAAAAAATATCATCTGGGGCGTTCCTGGTGCCACCCCTGGTAGCGCATAGAGGCTTAGTCCTCGCAAGCGGGCGGCCTGGGTTTGAATCTGGCTCGGCCCTTTCCCACATGTCTAAGAAAATATATATCTTAAATAAATGTATCATCTAAGAGGCCAAGCACGAACACACACACACACACACACACACACACACACAGTGGTGGAAAAAGTATTCAGATCCCTTACTTAAGTAAAAGTACTAATACCAGACTGTGAAATTACTCCACTTCAAGTAAAAGTCCTGCATTAAAAACTTACTGAAGTAAAAGTACAAAAGTATCAGCATCAAAATGTACTTAAAGTATCAAAAGTAAAAGTACTCGTTATGCAGGATGGACCCACTCAGATTGTTTTATATATTTCAAATATACTGTATTATTAGATTATTTTTATTGATGCATTTATGTAAACAATGTTTTAATTTGGTAAAGATAAGGCTCATTTTAACTACTTTATGAGGTTTCACTTAAAGAAATGTCTAATGACTTAAAATACATCATGGTTTTATGTTAAATCTTGATTTGAAAAGTAACTAAAGCTGTCAGCTAAATGTAGTGGAGTAAAAAGTACAATGTTTGAAGTAAAAGTATAAGTAATAATAGTATGAAGTAAAAGTATAAAATGGAAATACTCAAGTTAAGTACAAGTAACTCAAAATTGTACTTAAGTACATTACTTGAGTAAGTGTACTTAGTTACATTGCACCACTGCACACACACACACACACACACACACACACACAGAGAATGAGAGGTATGCTGTATGCACTCATGCCCTTTACTCTCCTTTGTGATAAAAAACACTGATATAAACAAATACTGAATACACACACACACACACACACACACACACAGACGGTCCGGCTGTATTGAGGTCTATTCCTGTTTCTGACAGCTACAACGCATCACTGGCTTGTTTTTGTCTTTAGCCAATCAGCAAATGGCTCACTGGGTGTTTCCTTTTACTGCAGCAGGAGTTAAGAAGAGCAGGGCAGAAACAAACGACTGAAAAGGAAATACTCAAAGGTGTGAGAGGGAGAGGGAGAGAGATCGGACCACTTACTACAGTGACGTGTATTTGTTAACTGTACGTCAAACAGGAGAGCGGTGTCACACTGGATGGACCAATAGGAGGCAGAGAAATGGGGCCACTTATGACATCAATGCTGGCATGGGCTGAGAGATGCCTGCATGAGGGAGCTTTCCAATGAGTAGACAGACGGAGTGAGCATACAGTGATACTCCAGTCGTCAGCTATACAAAAAACACAACCCACACGTTTTATGCTTTTTATCCACGTTTGGCTCAAATATTTTCTTTTTTTTCATTCACACTTACAGTAAAGATGCATAAGGCTTGAAAAACAACCACAGATGGTGATTCTTACACACTGTGGATGTGTCATGTCTGCTCTGTTCTTGATAACAGCCTCCAATATAAAAATGGAAACAATATTCCATGTAAAACAGAATTATATGCAACTATTATGCATATGACATGAAGGGTTAAACCTTATTGTAATGCCATGGTCTTTTGTTTCAATATAAAAGGCAGATCATTCATATTTGGACATATGCAAACAGCCTAAAAACACTTAGTTTAGGTTGTGGAGAGATTGTGGTCATGGTTAAATAATTAATTGTGCAATGATATTTATCACATTTTAAGATGAGATTTTCAAAAAGCAAGGCAAGCTTATTTGTGCAGCACCTTTCAACAAAAACATTAAAAGCATTGGAGAGAGAATCCGTGTATCTTCCGTTCGATCCATATCCATTTGGAAATCAAAACACGGATATTGAAAAGTGACCTGTTTTTTCAATAATCAACTTTTCATTTACATTAAACACTATACCAAAGTCCCACTTTTCTCTGTTTTAAACACAAAATGCCCAAATGTTGCTCTCTCTCCGTCTGTCTCCCTCTCCTCTCTCTCTCTCTCTCTCTCTCTCTCTCTCTCTCTGTCTCCCCCCCCCTCTCTCTCTCTCTCTGTCTGTCTGTCTCTCTCTCTCTCTCTCTCTCTCTCTCTCTCTCTCTCTCTCTCTCTCTCTCTCTCTCTCTCTCTCTCTCTCTCTCTCTCTCTCTCTCTCTCTCTGAGTGGCACTGCGGCAGCCGCTGCTGCTCATACATCCATATACCACAGGCATGTTACTCATCAAGAACAGATCAAAACAGAGTGTTAGCTGTAGGTGGAGATTCTGCTGCGTAGTTGAAATACTAATATTTTATTTCACATTTGAATAAGTAGCTTGTTAACATGAAGATACTGCTTTAATCTGGCAACAGAACGTTTAAAAATCTTGATTTAGTGGAGAGGTAATATTTTTTTTTCTTGAGAGGATTCAGCCTCCCCTTTATGACCCCTGACCCGTGTATGTATGCAAGTCTGTATGAAATGCAAATCAACATGCATGAACGTGTGCACATCCATCATTCATGAATATTGATGGACGTGTGCACACACAGTGTGTATAGTATGTACTGTGAGCCTTAAATCAACAGTCCCAACACCAGTGATGCTAAAACTTTATTGATCCCAGACACACACACACACACACACACACATTCTTGTACTTCTATCTTTGTGAGGACCCTCATTGGAACAGTGAATTCCCTTGCAAGGTTATAATAGTTTTGAAATTTTCATTAGTTTTAGTTTTAATTTCGTTGTTAATTTTTGTTTTCAAATCCAGTTAGTTTTAGTTAGTTTTTAGAGTGACTTTGCTAGTTTTAGTTTAGTATTTATTTTTTGAAATGCTTTAGTTTAGTTTAGTTTTTATTAGTTTTAGTTTTTTGGAATGGGGTATTTGTTGGGTGGGATATTAAAAGAGGTCACAGCAAATTTTGCCTTTATTTCCTTTGCCTTATCCATCTTCATTATGTATGAAAAAAGTTGATGAAGACGAAAATGAAGGACATTTTCACTATAATTTTAGTTAGTTTTGTAACCACACAATACAGTTTCAGTTAAGTATCATTATCATGTAACCTTTAACCCTTAAAACAAAGTCTGAAATCTCAAAAAAGCCTTTAAAGAAGTGAGGACCGGCCGAAATGTCCTCACTTTGAAAAAATGTCCTCACTCTGTTGGTTAAAACACACACACACACACACACACACACACACACACTTCTTGTGAATGAGCCCCCTATTGATCTGAGAGCTTCACTTCTGAAAAGATGTTCCTACTCCTAATCCTACTCATTATGTAGGCAGCAGTAATGTGTTAATCCCTGGAGTACTGACAGTGACAGTAAAACATACACACACTTATTAGCTAGCAAGGTGTACCTAATAAAGTGGCAGTGTGGTCTTCTGCTGCTGTAGCCCATCTGCTTTAAGGTTGAACGTGTTCTTTTGCACATCTTGGTTGTAATGTCTGGTTATTTGAGTTACTGTTTCCTTTCTATCATCTGGAATCACTCTTGCCATTCTCCTCTGACCTCTGGCAGCAACAAGGCATTTTGACCCAGAGAACTGCCACTCACTGGATATTTTCTCTTTTTCGGACCATTCCCTGTAAACTCTAGAGATGGTTGTGTT